>NC_048228.1:109606158-109641142 GCF_002007445.2 Ailuropoda melanoleuca
TTCCCGGCCTCCACCCTTGGTGCTCTCTGTGGATTGTCCCCTGTGGCTGAACACTTCAGTCTGTGCCTGCCCTTCTGCCCTAGGTCCCTGGACACGTGGCCCTCCAGCAAAGTGAGTCTCAGGGCTCCCAGGGGCCTGCCAAGGTCACATGGCAAGTCCAAGGCTACAGCTGATGACAGGCCAAGGCCCAGTTCTGCACCGTGAGGCAGGGGTGGGAGGTGGTTTGTGAGGGATGGGGTGGGGGGGGTCAAAAGTCTGAGAACCTCAGGGGCTGGGAGCAGGAGGGGCTGAATGTGAGGGCAGGGCAGTGGGCAGAGTGCTGGGGCACCTTCCCCTTGGGGCCTGAGCGAGGAAGTGAGCAGGTGGCTGTCACCTCCACCGTCTCTGCCACAGCTCGGCAGCCCAAAAGGGGCTCCAGGCTCCCCTCTGTGCAAGGAAGAGCTCTGTGAAGGAACTGGGGGCGGCCGGGGTGGGGGGAGGCAGAGCCCTTGGGTTCCCACGCTGCAGGGGGCACCCTGCGGGGGTTCAGCTTCTGGTCCGAGGTCAGATGCCAGAGCCTTGCAAGTGCAGAGGGGAAGTGGTGACAGACCCACGTTCCTGGCTTGCGTCCCGCTGCTGCACAGGCCCCGTCTCGACCAACGTCTCTGGCACTGGGGAACCCGGCCCCTGGCCCTGTTTCTTCAGAGACGAGATTTTCTGTCTGTTCCCCATCTTAAAGGGTCAGTGATGGGGGCCTGGTTGGGGGTGGGCAGCCCCAGGGCAAGGGCCCGACAGGGTTAACGAGTTGCCTCCACTCCCACCGTTATAGTCGGGTCATTAAAACCCCATCTCCTGCCTGTGTCCCAGCCCTCCCAGGGCCTCCCGGGCCTTTGTCTCGCTTTCTAAGGCTCTGACAGGATCGGCCGGGTGGGGGCCCAGGAAGAGAAGGGGGCCTGCCGCGTACAAAGCCCCCGGCCCCCAGCCCTGGCGCCTCCTCTGCCAGGATGCCGGCCCAGAGCCACTCCCAGGATGCCCTCCTCCGGGGGCTGGCACGGGCCAGGCTGGGCAGGCATCCCCCCAGCCCGGCCTGGGATGGATCTGCCCCAGCCGCACCCCACGGCCACCCCTGCGCTGTTCCCAGGCCCTGTGGCAAGGAGCCCCCAGCCCTCCTCGCATTTGCCCATGCTTGGCTGCAGGTTGCTAGGAGCTGGTGGGGGGTGGGGGCGTGCAGCCTGCGGCTGGGCCGGGTGGAGGATCCGGGCAGGGAGGCGAGCGCCCAGCGACAAAGCCCGCCTGTGATTAAGTCATCTGCCCGATGGCACCACGCGTGCCCCCCCCAGCCAATGGAGGGACACTCCTGCCCACACTTCGTGGACACCGCAGCCCAGCCAGCCTCCTGTCCTGGGGCCAGGCTCGCTGTCCCCCCCTCTGCCGTGGTCAGGGCTGTCTGCCTCCACCCTTCTGGGCAGCCTCTAGTTCGGCCACTGACCTGCAGGTGACCACAGCCAAGGCCCCTTTGCCTCAGTGTACCTATCTGTTCTCCAGGCTGGCTGAGCATCTGAAGGCCCTAGTGCCAGGGCTGCTGACCCCACAGCCCGAGGAGCCCGAGCCTCTTCCCAGTCCCCCATCCTGATGCCCCGTGGCCGTTCCTGCCGTGAGCACCCATCGGAGCTGGAGGTGCTGCCATGGGGCCCCAGGAAATGGCCAGAGGGTGGAAAGGTGGGCCACCTTGCTTAAGGAAAGGGAGTAGGGAGGTCCTCATGCCCCAGCTACTTCTGCCATCCCCAGTGTCCCCCCACAAGTCCCCCAGGGACATCTCTCCTCCTTGGGGCCTCCTGGGTGGGCTGGTTTTTCCGTGTCCCACCTCTGGGGGGAACTGTGTCAGCTCCCTCACTGACCCCTCACCCAGGGACCTGCTGCTCCACTGGGCATTAATAAGGCCCTGGCCCAGTCGCAGACAAGTCAAATGGGGAAGGCTCTGGGGGCAGGGGCAGCTCCAGGACCCCTCAGTCATCTCACCCCTAAAGTGGGTGGAGAAGGCTGGGGCCTCAGGGAGGAGCAACGGGTGCGTGCCAGTGGTGGTGGCGTCCGGGGCCAGGCCTGCCCCGGATGGGTGGGATCCCTGCCCAGGCTGAGCCGGGCTGCAGATGGGGTTTCAGGATGGGGCGGGGACTTCCTGGGATTTGTTGTTAATCAGGTCCTGGGGCGGGCAAGTTTATCTGTGTCTCAGTCACACACTATCTGGGTGCATGGGGAAGGGGGCATGGTGGCATTCTGGCTGGGGCGGGGGCCCCAGGGTTGAGCACAGCTGATGCATGGGAGTGGGCACCAAGAGTCTTGATGTGGCCTGCCCTTCTTCCTCAGGCTTTACCCTCCCCAGGAGTGAAAGGGCTGGTGTGCTTCGTAGCCAGGAGGGTGGTGGTCAGCTCCCTGGGGAGCCCACCTAGGGTCCCAGGGCCCCCTTCTCCCCAGGGAACTGCTCTGTGGCCTGGGGGACATGGTGGGAACAAGTGAGTTGTCCAGAGAGCGTGTGAGTAAGGAGGGGCCTTCCTGCCCCCCTCCCCCATGCTCATGAAGGGCTGGGGTTCACCTGGACCCCGGGATCTGCCAGGACCTCACTTCCTGTCCTGAAGGCTCGCGGCTCACTCTGCTCTCCTGGGGACAGTAGCCAAGTCTCAGTACGGGCAGAGGACAGTGCTCTGGGTCCATCCTTGGTTTAAACTCCAATTGCTCCAGCTCCGTCTCGGCTGGGCCCAGGACCTGGGGTTCCAAGCAGTGGCCCCACCAGGCGTCTATTATGCAGTCCCCGGGGTGTCCCCCGGTCGTGAGAATTTACAGCTCCAGCTACCCTCCACCTGACGCAGCCCTGAGGGTGGCTCTCGGGGGCCAGGGCCGTTGACCCCCATGGACTGAGAGCCAGTGAGGGCCTGACCACGTTTTCAGGTGGGAAAGGGGTCAAGACCTTGGGCCAGGGCCACGTCTGCCCAGGGGACATGGCATTGAGGCAGAGCCACCCTCCCCCACCCCGCTGGCAGTGAGAGGGCCTGTCATGACTCCTGAGCCCAATGGCCACCTCCCGCTGCCCGCAGACCTCAAGTTGAGGGGGAGCATGGGGTGGCCCAGGGGGCGGCATTTCCCAGTCCTCATGGCCTCACCGAGCTGGTTCCACTGGCCTGGTGCCAGAGCCTGGGAGGACCCAGAGCCGGGGGGAGGGGGGGCTGATGCCCGAGGGCGGGGAGCCTTCCCAAACCAGCAAGCTGGAGGTCCATGTCGGGTTAGAATCTTTCCTTCACTGCCAGGCATGAAAAGCAGCTCTGGGCGGTGGGCTCTAGCTCGGGGCTGGTGGGGACCCTTCAGGTCCTCCCTGTAGCCAGAGTCCGACCAGGCAGCCATGGCAGAGCCAGAAAAGGGCTGAAGCAGGTAGGTCGTGATGAAGATGTCAGGCTGGGCCCACCATCTCCTGGGGCGGTGTAACAGGAGGGGGGGAGGCGTGCCTCCATCATGCCTGCTCAGGCCTGTCCAGGCTGGGCCTTCCCAGAACCCTAGGCTGCAGCCCTGGAGGGGTGAGGGGTGGGGGTGTCTGCGCCACCTCTCCCCCATTCCAGCTCCAGCCTTTGGTGCAGCCCCTCCTACCCTTCCGGGTGGAGGCCGACCCAGGCTACAAGGGCCCCGGATGGAGAGGCAGACCCAGCTGTCCCAAGGTAACCCTTGGCTTCTCCCTTCGTGTCCTAGACTCCTGGTATACAGCAAGCACTTATCAGGTCTGTCATGGGACTATCTTCTTTTTTTTTTTTTTTTTTTTTTTAAAGATTTTTTATTTAAAGATTTTATCTATTTATTTGACGGAGAGAGAGACAGCCAGCCAGACAGGGAACACAAGCAGGGGTAGTGGGGGAGGAAGAAGCAGGCTCCCAGTGGAGCAGGGAGCCCGGTGTGGGGCTCGATCTCAGGTCCCTGGGATCAGGCCCTGAGCCAAAGGCAGACGCTTAACGACTGAGCCACCCAGGCGCCCCTGTCATGGGACTATCTTTTGCACCATTTCCCCCTCATGCCTTCCGCCCTGCTCTTGGTCTCCTGCCCCACCTGCCTCAGGACCTGCCTCTTGCCATCTGCCCTGCTAAAAAGCCTCTGTACCCCCACCCACCTCCCGACACACTGCACCCACTTATCTCAGCTTGGGTGCCCACCCCAGTCAGCCGATTCCCTGGCAGGCCCCTCGCTGTCGGTATGGGAGCTCCTGAGAGCGCGGCCTTGCCCCAACAGCGCCTGGGACCACGCTCCTGGTCAGTAAGCGTTTGTTGGATGCATGGATGGATCAGCAACTGGTCCGGTGGCCGGGTGGGAGAGGCAGAGTGATGGAATGGCCGCCAGAGGAGTGCACACAGCTAGCTGTCTGGAGAGCCAGTAGGGCCGCGGGCGGTGTGCGGCCTGCAAGGGCTGCATGTATGCTGCAGGGTGAAGAGAGGGGGAGGGCTGCGGGCCATACGGGGCTCTGATCTGTGGGAGAGGGTATATGGAGGGTGGAGGGGTAGTGGAGGGGTGAGTATGCGCAGGGTGGGGGGGAGGGATGGTGCAGGGTTGAGTATATGCAAGGGGAGGGGTGGTGCAAGGGTGAGTATGTGCAGGACAGAGAATGGAAATGGAAGTCAGCGTCAGCCAGAATCCTGGGAGTTGGTGCCCTGAGAGTGTGGATTTTTGAGCTGCTCAGGAATTGGTGACAGTCCCACGGGGAGGCGGCCTCGGTCTGCTCCATGCTGGACATAGAAAAGCATGCCCTGGGGGGCCGGCTGGTGCCCGGCGGCCTCAGGTTGGGAGGTGGCTGCCGGCATTAGCCATGTGGGGGCCCCGGGGAAGCGCCAGGAAGCCAGACTCCCACCATCATTGGCCAGGGTCCGGGGAGGCATGCCTATGCCTCCCCCTGCTCGGGGCAGAGCTGAGGGCTGCTCGTGGGTGGGGAGGGGTGAGTCATCAGCCTTGGGAAGCCCTGGTGAGGGAGCACCCACACCTGCCTCGGTGGGCCTTTGGAGCACCTTCACTGTTCCCCGTGGAGGTGAGGCCGCAGGATGACATCACGTCTGCCGCGGGTGCCCCGGGGCCTGGCAGCCGGCACAGAAGGTAGGGGTGCTCTGCCCAGCACTGAGCCAGGTCCGCACCTTGACCCTGCCAGCTGCAGTTCACTCGGGGTCACCCTGGGGTCATCGGGTGGGCGGTGCCCCGGGAGGGAAAGGCCATCCGCCACCATCCTTGGGCGGCCTTACTGGGTCTTGGCTGCGGCAGCCTGGCTAGTGGCCAAGCCTATCTCTCTGCTCCCCGCCCCCCAAGGCCCTTGGTGGGGACTTTCGAGGAGTCAGACCATGCTGGGTCACCTCTGGGCTGCTGGAAGGTGGGGTGCATGGTGGAGCCTCCCTGGAGAACAGGGCCAGGAGACGCAGGGGCAGTCACCTGGGGTGCCGGGGTCCCGCAGGACACAGCCATCCCTCCACACCTTCCTGGACACACTGGGAGGGACCCTCTGCTCAGTGCCTATTTTACAGGCGGGGCACTGAGGCCAGGCGGCCGTGGGCTAGGGGCAGCCGGCGGTGCTGACTCAGCTCCTGACCTGGAGCACTGGCGCTCCCAGCCCAGGCCAGCGTCCGCAGAGCCAGCCCGCAGGGTGAGGGCGTCCCCACTGTGGACCCTGCAGCTGCCCTCCCCAAACCCTCCCAACTGCCGCCATGCCTCCTGGGCCCACGCACCTCCACTGCTGGGGTGGGGGGCCTTAGGCTGGGGCATAGGCACTAATGGAATCTCTGCCCCCGCGAGGTCCCTCGCTGTCCTGCCCGTCCTCTGATTACTGTGCAAGGGCCTGGGGCCTGTGGCTGTCCTGCCTACTCAAGCCTGGCTGGGCTGGGGTGAGGGGTGCAGTGGGGCAGCAGAACGGGGTGTGGGGGGTTCTGGGCAGACACTGGCCACCATCTCCACCAGAAGGGCCAGGGAGGCTGAGTGGGAAATCTTGTTAGCTGGCAGCCTTCCGAAGCCTCCTCGCTGACTGCCTAGAGACCTTCCTTGTCCACCTGTGCGTTCCTGCCCCCTGGGGCTGGGTCTCCCTGAGCAGGTAGCGCCAGGGCCTCCAGCTGACCCCCAGGTCTCTTGCAGCTGAGAAGGATGCTGCTCTCCTGCTTCACCCCTGCCTGGAGGGAGCTGCAGGAGCAGGTGGGAGCTCTAGGTCCCAGCCAGCAGCCGGGACACATAAGCCCTGGGACAGAGCCCTGCCCACTGGGAGCCAGGATGGAGTTGCATTCCGTCATCCACAAGGGCTCGGCCCATCCCCGTGGAGATGGCCTTCCCTGGGTGGTGCAGTCCAGGCCCTCTGCTGACCACGTCCCTGACACACTGGTCTTCAGCTGGCCCCTGCTCTGGGGCCTGGGCCTGCCCACTCCAGGGAGCCCCCTGCCTGGAAGGGGCCCCGGGCCAGGGTACCAACTCTGCCTCAGGCTATGCGGCCCAGCAGACCTGAGCCTCAGTTTCCCCATCTGTGGATGGAAATGATGAGCCCTAAGAGCTGCTCCTCTCTGGGCAGTGAGCTGAGCAGGGAGCCCTGTGCCACAGCAGCCGCGGTCACCCTGGAGGGGGCCCGTCCCGTCCTCCCTTCTTCCCCCCACCCCAGGCCTAGTGCAGAGCAGCCGTCACTGGGGTCCCCATCTGGAAACGATTGTGCTCGTGGCCCTCAAAGATATAATTAAAATATATTGGGTTTTTATGCTCTTTCCTTGGCTGGGGCGGAATCCGGGCTGGTTATGAAACAGGATCGTGCTGATGCTGGGCACGGGAGCATCTGACCCCAGCCCAGGCTCCAGCAGGGGGACCTCAGAGGCCTGGGCCCACTGCCCCCTTGTCTCTGAGTGATCTTGTTCTGGGGGCATCTCCGGCCTGCCCTCCTGAGGGAGGCAGTGAGACCGCCCAGCTTTGTCCCGCTCCTCCTCCCCGGGAGCTCCTCCCTTCCTTCTCCGGGTTCCTTGTCCTCCAGGCCTTGCCTCCCCCAGGAAGCCTCCCTAGCTGGCAGCCATATTGTGGAATGGGACCCCCCCCCAAGTCCCCACATAGCCCCTTCGGAGATTCGAGGGTCATCCTGGCCTTGAGTGCCCAGGACGGGTTTGGGGCTTGAGGGGGCCTTGGGTGGGTGCCTGCCTGTTTGAGGCCAGCCCCTCCCCCAGCCCAGGCACCTTCGCCAAACCGCGGTCTCCAGGAGCTGAAGAGAACCGCCCGCTGAAACCTCAGGAACTGGCAGCCCAAGGGGCAGGGCACTGGACGGGCCACCTCCTTCTTCAGAAAGCCCTCAGGCTGCAGTGCCGGACCGCTTGACCCACTCTGGGCTCAGGTTCCCCCAAGGGACCCAAGGTAGCCACAGGCCCTGGCCCCCTTCTGGCCCCCAGCCGGCCGGCTTCTCCCTGGCCTGGAGCTGGCATTGGCGGCTGGGGGCAGGGGCGGGGGCCACCCTGGGAATGTGGGAAGAGTCCTGCTCAAAGCGGCTGCTGTCCGGTCACTGTGCTGGGCTCCAGCATCCCAGCCCCTCCGGGAGGGGGAGTGGACAGAGAGGGCCCTGTGGAGCCATGCCTCCCACGGAGCGCTCCCCAGCAGCCTGGCTCAGGACCTTTAGCGCAGGGCCCCGGCCCCCGCCCCGCCTATCCAGCCTCAGAATGGGTGACCGGCCCTGGCCTGGCCTGGCCTGCTGGCCCCGTCAGGAGGAAGCCCTGGGGGCTGGGGATGCGTGCTTCATGCTGCAGGGAGAGCCCCTGGGCATGGCCGGGACACCCTGCCTCCAGCAGTTTCGGGCTGGGGGCAGCCTGCCCAGCCCTGCTGTGGCCACATTGCCCCACGCCCTGCCTCAGAGAGCCCCAGTCACTTGGGAGATCCCTCGCCCAGGGCCCTGGCGGCTGCTGACCCTTGGGGCCCCTACCACGTCTCCTCCAAGTGTCCCCACTGCCTCCCCAGATCTCCCACAGGCCAGTCTCTACAGTTCACTGTCCTGGTCATCCACCCACTGAGAACCCCCTCTCCCCACACGGGGCCCTCCCTGAGGCCTGCCGCTTCTCTGGAGGTGGGTCCTCCTTCTCTGGAGGCCAGGGCACCAGCCTCCCCTCTCCACACTCCCCACCCAGGTCCCCACACTGTGGGATCATCCCCGAGCCTCCAGGCTGCTGGGGGAGCCCAGGGTCTGTGAGCAGAAGTTCTTGGAAGGGCACATTAGAACCCTGGGAGATTTCTGGGGAGAGGCTCCTCTGAGAAGCCCCCCGTCCCCGCAGCCCCCGGCAGGTAAGGCCCAGGCCAAGTTTGCCAAGCAGGGCTCCACGACAGAGTGGTCCCAGGTGGACAGGCTGAGGCAGGAGGTGACACGGCTGGTGGGACCAGCAGAATGGTGTGGCCTCACTGCTTACTGTCCTGTCTCCTCCTGCAGGTGCAGGCCAGGGGCCCGGGTCTTGGAATCTGGGGCCCCTAGTGTGAAGATGAGGTTCAGAGCCTGGCCATGAGAAAGGTGACCGCTAGAGAGAAAAGCCTCAGCCTGAGGCCCCAGAACCCTGTGCCCTGGTCTCTGTCTCCCTCTATTTCCTCCTTTGCCCGAGCTAAGTCCCTGTCCAGAGTCCTTGCCTACTAGCCTCCCCCTGGGCTGGTGTCCAGCCAGGCCCAGGGCACCTTCTCCAGGAAGCTGGCCTTGCCCAGCTGTCCCTGGCAGGAGGAAGGGGCATGTCAGGCTGGGCCCGGTGGGGCACCCTGGGCCAGACAAGCCTGGGCTCAGGGCTGGGGCACATTCCTGCTTTCTGAGCATGTGGGGAGGGGGTTCCCAGAAGCGTCAAGAAGACCTGGCCAGTGGCCCGCGGGAGAGCCCCAGCACTTCCTGCTTGGCGGGAGGAGCCCAGGAGAAATGGAGAAAGGAAACATGTCACCAACAACCATGCTTGCCCGCCCTCCCCTCCAGGGATCCCGACCAGACAAGGCCCAGCCCTGGGGTTCCTGAGCCCGGGGTCCCGAGCCCTGGCCCAGCTGGTGTTCTGTCCCTGCCTTCTCTGGTGCTCCTGTCCACAATGCCTGCCAGCTGTCCGCCTGTCCTCTGCTGTCAGGGCCCCTGCCCTGGGTTGTCACCGTCCATGGGAGGACACAGAGGCTCGGGAACCCCTGGGCTATTCCAGGAAGCCGATGGTCAGGGCAGGGTGGGGAGTGGCCCAGATGGCTGTGGGACCTCGGCAAGTCACGTCGCCTGTGGGGTGGGGTACCGCCGCGGCCCGCCCTGCCGAGGGGGAGAGAAGTGAGATCATGCTCCTGGCAGGCGAGCCGGCACCTGGCGTGTAGGGCGCGCTCCCGGAGGGAGGCGGCAGCACGGTGGGCACGTCAGGGCGGGCACAGATCTAGCCCGTGCCTGCCTGGCCCAGGTGGCCCTGGGGCTGGGTGGGGCCTCCCCAGGGGACACAGTAACCCCTAGGCAGGTGAGAGGCTGGGTGTGTCAGGCACTGACCAGCATTAAGCCTCTTCTTGGAGAGTGGCCCTCTGCTGGCAATGCCCACTCCCTGTCCAGAGCCCAGCTCAGGAGCCTCCTCCTCCAGGAAGCCCCTCAACGGTGGGCTGGCCCAGAGTGCTATACCCCATGGAGAGAAATGGCGAGCAGCATGGCAGGGTCCCGAGACCTGGGCCTTGTCAGCAGCATGGAGTGACCAGGGCCTGGATGTCAAGCCCACTGCTCCGGAGGCAGGCTGTAGGGTCGGCTCCCTTTGCTGTCCTCCACAGTGACAGGAGCCCCAGAGCCTGCCCCCCGGCAGTGTGCTGCCACCTCCAGGACTGGATGCTCACGGGGACCCTTGAAAGCCCGGAGACCCAGGCTACTGGGGTGGAAGGACCACTCACCTGGGAGCAACCCTGGCCTACAGCTTGGCGGGCCCACCTTCCGTGGACAAGGCCAGGTGTGGAGGCATGAGCCTCAGAGCTAAGGAGGCATGCACACTGAGCTGGGGGGCGGGGAGGGACTGAGCCCGGAGGGCATGTCCTGGTGCAGACGGGCCAGTGGGGGCAGGAAGGCCTGGTGAATCCCGCCCTGGCTCTGCTCTGTGGGTGAGCGGCCCGAGGCCTGGACGCAGGGACGTGGGGACACTGGGCTGGCCTGGCCATGTGTTTCTGATTGCTCGAGGCCTCCCCAGCGTAGTGCTTGTGCAAGAGGGGCCCCCACCCCGGACCTGCCCAGTGTCCAGGCGGCTTTGGCAGCGTGGCCTGGTACTGGGTGACACCCACCAGCCCCAGCCCATCTGAGGGGGATGGGTCTGGACCCTGGCGGGAGGCCACCTTCCAAGTTCAGAGAGCCTGAGGGTCGCTGGTCCACAGCCTCTGTGTAGCCCAGGGAGGGCGAGGGCCCCGCCTGGGTTCCCAAGAGCAGGGGACAGAGCTAGGCCAGCGGAATCTTTGGCCTCCCAGGACAGATGCTGCCCCACCCACCTGCCCACTGGTGAGTGGCCGGGGATGGGGGCTGCCTGCACGTCGTGGGGATGTGAGGTCTTGACAGTGTTCAGGGGCCAGCCCTCCCCGGTCCCCCCCTCCCCCCGGTGCTCCCTGCTGCTCTGGGTCCCTGGAGTTTTTGGCTGGCATGGGAGGGGAGTGTGTACCCCAGCCCAGGAAGCTTAATGGGAGTGGCTTAGCATCCATGCTGTGTAGGGGGTGGGGCAGGGGAGGCCGTGAAGCCACAGTTGGAGCTTACTGGCTGGAGGGGTGCCTGGGACACCCCCCCACTCCCAGGTCTACTCTGCCTCTCACTCCCCAGCTCTCTGCCCCCTTGCCCACAGCACTGCCACCTCCCGGCTCATTCTGAGTCTGCTTCCTTATTCCTGCACTCTCTGCCCCTCACCCCACCCTCTGCCAGAAGGTGGGCTCCGTCAGGGCTGGGACTGGACCCCCAAGGCCGGGAGCCGTGGTTGGAACAGAGAAGCCCCTGCACATGTTTGTTACGTGTGTGGATGGTGTGTGAGCACAGTATCTTAGGGTCTGAGGCCCCTCCTCCTCTTGGGGGCTGATAGGGGTCTGCCCACAGCTGCCGGCCCCTGCACCCCCACCCCCAGCACCAGCCACCGCCTTCTGGTCAGCCCTGCCATCAGGACTTGCAGCCACGGGCCCCCGAGGGGGCCAGATATGGCCTCAGCAGCTGGCTCTGAGCCAGGGTGTGAGGGGCAGGGAGGATGGGCTCTGGGCAGTCCTGAGGTCAGGGGACACCCCAGGCAGAAGCCCTGTGGCCTGTCAGGCTCCCCTGCACATCACAGGGCCCGAGACACTGCCTGCCCACGGACGCTCGTGGTTCAGCCCCAGGCCCTGTCCTTGGCTCCTCCCCAGGCCCTACCCACTGATCGCCCTGCCAGCTGGGCACGCCAGGAAAATGCTGCCCTCTGGCAGGACCCCTTGGGCTCGCTGTAACCCCAGTTCTCTCCCGCCGTGGGCAGGAACAGACCCCAACGCCATCCCACAGGCCCCCCAGGACGCTGCCCACACAGTGGGCCCCACCAGAACAGCCCCCGAGGCAGGCCCGGTCCCCTCCCATGAGTGCACAGTCAGTGGGTGGACAGCAGGCCTAGGCCAGAGTCGCACAGGCGCCAACCCCTCTTCAGCCCAGCTCAGAGCCCCCTTGGTGGGGAAGCTGAGCGTGTCACAGGTTGCCTGGTCAAGAGAAGCATGAGAGCCCTTGCTCACAGCCCTTCCTGCCCCATCTCTGCCCCCGCAGAGCGTACACCTGAGTCCCTAGGACCTCAGCCCAGGGTGCGCCCGTTGTGTGCCTGTGGGGAGTGTGGGGGGACAGGCAGCAAGCGGACCGGGAGGGGGACACAGGCCAGAGCAGTAAGGTCAGAGGTCACCGCCTCTGGGAAATTGGCCCCCAACATGCTGGGCACAGCCCTTCTGTCATCCATCCCTCCCTCACATGCCCACTCACTCGTTCAAGCATCCTGTCTTCCCACCCACTGTCTGCAGGAGGCATAGTACCCTCAACTCATGCCCTGTCCTGGAGCAAGGGTGGGGGGCTCTTAGTGTCCACACGCTCATCCATTCATGTGGCCAGTCTACGGACACCTGTGACCTGTGCAGCCTGGAGCTCAGGGCCAGGCTGGGGGCAGGGGGTGTTTCTCTGAGTCCGGCCCACTCCTAACGTATTATTGAGGTGGGGGCCATGAGCCCAGCACACCCTGTGTCCTGGGGCCTGGCTGGTGGTGCACGGGGCCAGGGTGCACCCCCCTTCTGCCCCCCGGAACACTGCTGGACGGGGACTGGGCCAGGGAGGGAAGGGGCAGGGCCCTGCCATAGGCCTCTGCTGGCAGTGCCATCTCAGGCTTGCCCAGACCCTCAGCGGATGACGGGCTGGCCGCCTACCTGCTCTGGGCCAGGCGTGCCTCACCTAGCACCCTTACAGTGGCTGGGCCCGCCCTCCAGAGTTTGTGGGGTAGGTTGGCACATGGGGGTCTACAGGGCAGAAGGTAGGCGTAGGGGTGGGCCCCTGATGCCCCAGGGTGGGGGTCCAAGGAGACCCATCGTGGAGGCTGGGCCAGACCACTGGACACGGTCACTGCTCAGCTGGAGGAGGCTCAGTCTAGCCCAATAGCACCCCCTTCAGGCCGCCAGGCCCAATGGCTCCCTCGTAGCCTTAACAGCCTTGGTCAGAGAGGGTGAGGGCAGCACTGGGCTCCTGGGGTCTGGGGTCTTGGGAAGAGGGGCCTCTAGGAACCAGGGCCAGGGTGCGTGGGGCTGTCCCCACACGTGCAGCCCCCTATGGGCATGCTTTACATCTCACGGAGACACCCCACACCCCAGCAGGGCCCCAAAGACAGCCTCCGTGAGTCAGGACCCCCTCTCGGGCCTCAGGCAGCCCCACTGGCCGTGGTGGCGGCCGTCTGTTCCCCAGACTGCTCCTGTTCTCAAGTGGTGTGGTGGCTTGCTGGCCTCCACCCCGCCAGGGCGCAGGTGACAGGAGCCTGAGGGGCCAATGAGGGAGCTGGGTGTGCACGTCCAGGCCACACGCAGCATAAACGCTGTCTGGTCTTCCCAGAGGGCAGAGTGGCACAGATGGGGTGGTCAGCCCCAGAAAGACCTTTCGGGCACCCGCTTGGCCATGCGGAAATCCTCCTTCCCTTCCGAGGCACCAAGGACAGTTTGGGGTTCAGCCTGGGCTAGGGGAAGCTATGAGTGGAGGCAGCACATGTTGGGAGTGGGGGGGCATGGCTGGAGAGAACTTCAGTGACCTGCGGGTGGGGGGTACCTAGGGTGGCCGGTCCCCCTGCACCCCCCTCCTGCTTCTCCCTCACATGACTGGCAGCCCCTGGCCAGGGACCCTCTCAGTGGGGTGTGGATGGCCGCAGCTCCAGGGAGGACATGTGGGGTGGTGGGTGGGCCTTGGGCTGGGCAGTCCCAGTCACGGTGAGTGTCTCAGTCACTTGGCCGCCATCACAAAACCCACGGACCGGGCCTTCAACGACAGACCGTTATTTCTCACGGTTCTGGAGGCTGGAAGTCTGAGATCGCGGTGGCAGCCTGCAGACGGCCACCTTCTCGCGGTGTTCTTGCTCCGAGGCCAGCGACCTCTCCCGGCCCCTCCTCTTCTGTGAGGACACAGATCCCATCTCGGGGCCCCACCCTCGTGACCTCCCTCTCCTCTTCCCCTGTCTGAGGTCCCCCTCCGGATGCCATCCCGCCGGGGGTTAGGGCTTCCACGGAGAAGTTTGGGGGGCGCAAACAATCCATTTGTAAGAGAGGGAATCTCTGCAGGCTTGGGGGGGCCCTCCGCTCCTGTGCCCTAGGAAGGTGGGGCTGTCCTGTGTGTGGGAAGCAGTCCTGGATGCCCCGTCCGCGAGACCCGTGTGGCCACGGCTGCTGCCCAGCTGATACCACTTCTCTCCTGCTCAGCAGTGGGCCTTGCAGGCAGTGCCCCAGGACAGCCCCTGTGTCCCCATGCCCCCATCCTGGCAGGAGGCCCCAGGGCGCTGCTGGTATCCCATGCAGGGAATGCGGGGGTGCGGAAGTTCAGCCCCACCGCTGCGTGCCTGCCTTGGCCATGTTTACCCGGGGAAGCCCAGTGCCAGGCCTGCCCAGCCTTGTAGCCCCGAGTTAACTCAGGCTCCAGTATAAACACCCATTCAGCCGCACAAGGCCCCTTTGTCCTGAAGAGAGGTTCCTGGCCCAGGATGCTGCCCCGCGGCCTGTGTCCTCAGCACGGCCAGCTGCCCCAAGTGGCCTTCTCTGGACAGACTCCTGGCCTGGCTCGGAAGGCCCCCGCGGGGGACCAGGCCCTGGCGGCGGGCAGACAGCTGAGCCGGGTGAGAAGGTTGCCACTGCAGACCCTTCAGAGCAGCCCAGACTGCAAAGAGAAGCGGGAGCCCCGCAGCCTCACGGCAACTGCCCCCTCGGCCGGATGGGCCTGTGGGTGGGTGAGGCCACGGGTGAGGCCACGGATGAGGCCACGGGTGAGCAGCAGCTCTGAGCCCCAGCAGCTGGAGAACTTGAAGGCTGCAGGTCTGCCCGGCCCTGTCTGCTCGGGCCCCGGTTCCCCTGCCATCCCCGTCCCCTGCGCCCTGCCGGCCTCTTCCCTGCCAGTGACCTTTGGCTCTTGAAGCTCCTCTGGGTGGGGGTGAGCTGTGGAGCACCTGTCCGAGAGAGTGATGGGGATTCCTGTGCAGGGGAGGGGTGGGGTGGGGGCAGTAGATGGGGTGCCAGTGAAGGAAGGTTTGGGGTAGGGTGGGGGAGGGGACCGTATGGCGAGAGTAAGAGCCCGAGTCATTCTGGGGAAGGGGTCAGCATGGCAACAGGGACCCAGAGCCCTGCTTCCGAGGGACAGGACCTGGGGCTGGGCAGGCATGGGTGGTGCCGTGCTCCTTGCCAGCACCCTCTGCCGGCAGGTGCCCAGGGCCTGGTGCAGCGGATGACACTCCAACCCGGGACAGCCAGGCCTGCACTTAGGGAGGTACCTTCTAGGGGCCAAGTGCCCCTAACCTGGGCCTCACGCAGGAGAATGGGGCCACGGAGGGGGCGGGGCCAGCGGCACCGAGAGATCACAGGCCTCAGGAGCAGAGCAGGCTGTGGGTCAGTGCGGGCGGTCACGCCTGCCTTCCAGGGAGCAGCGAGGGGTGGCCTCTGCGTGGGAGGGACACTTCTGTGTAGGCCTTGTTTCCAGGGGGCCCGGGCAGGGCTAGCGAGGGCAGTTCCTGAATGCCAGGGCCCCCAGACACACCTGGTTTGGGGGTGTCCAGGAGGCCCCTCGAAGTGGCTTTAGAGCAGAGAGCTGATGGCTGGAGGGCAGCATCCTGGAGACCCTGCCCGGGGCTTGGGCTCCACAGCTGGGCCTGGGAGAGGGGCAAGAGCACAGGAACGCCCTGGTGGCCATCTAGAGAAGAGGCCCGATAGGAGGTGCCCCCGGGATGGGAGACACTGTGGGACAGGGGACAGGAGGGTCATGAGGGCAGCAGGGGGAAGGCTGGAGGGCTGGAGCCTGGGTGGCTCCTCGGTTCCTGTTCCCAGCCTGGCCCTTGTCCCGGTACCAGTCACATTCCTTCAAATGCTCTGAGAATAGACATGTCCTCCACGTATGGAGTCCTGGATGCCCTGTTGGCTGGTCCCACAGTCACCTCCCACTCTGCGCCCTGTGCCAAGGCCCATGGCTGGCAGCGCCCTCTGGTGGTAGCTGGTAGGGCACTGCCGCCCACCCCCAGGTCTGTCCTGAGGACAGTTGCCAGCTTGGGTCCCAGCTGAGTGTGGCGGCATTGGGGTGCTCAGAGGTCTCCTAACTGGGCAGGCCTTGGCTTGGGGTTCTGTGCTGGGTCCCCCCGCTCCCTTTTGCTGGCCATTTCTCCTTCAGCCTGGACGCCAGCCTCTCCTTCCCCCTGTCCAGGTGCTTTTTTCCTCGCCTGTGCCCTTTGCCTGCTGCCCGAGGACAGTGAGTTCTGAGCCTGGCAGCGCCACAGACATCACCTGGGAACGGGCTCCAAGTGTGGGGCCTCAGCCTGCCCGGACCAACTGCGTCAGGCACTAAGAAGTCCCATGTCGCCTGGATGGACCTAGGGGTCACACTGTGAGGACAAGCCTCCAGGGCTTGTATCAGAGCCTTGGAGACCAGTGTCCAGGGCCCGGAGTCCCTTGGTGTCCCTGTGGGCCTCGCTTCTGCCTGGTTCAGAAAACAGCTGTCCCAGAGGTTCACCTTTGCCCTGCAAGTGCCCCCTCCTGGCCCACCCCCCCAGTACCATGCGGTCAGTGAGCAGATGGAGGGAAGGACCGAGCTCGGCAGGTCCGAGGGTCCAGCAAGTGTGTATGGCAGGCCCCTCCTCCGGCTGTGTTCCCAACAGCCACTGAAGGGTCGCCGACAGCACCCGCTGTGAGAGCCCCGACTGCGGAGACGCTGCACCTCTGTCCCGGGTCACAGACGCCCGCTCTGGTCAGGCTGCCGCGGAGAGACACTCGGTGCAGGCATCAGACCGCTTCGAGGAGCTCCGTCTCAGACTCGGCCCAGGCGGCTGTGGGGTCCGGCTGGGGAACCCCGCTGCCAGCGGATCACGTGAGGCCCACCCCATCCCCAAGGATGGTTCGATACCACCGTAGGTATTCGTTCACCGCGGCCACGCGGGGACCACAGACCCGCCAAGGGACACAGGCCAACCCCCCCAGCCGGGGACCGCGTGGCCGTGCGAAGGCAGGGCTGGCGCCCCCTGGGCGACCACGAGGTGCACGGGTCACAGCAGCAGTGGCCAGGTCAGCCTCTGGCTGAAGCCAGAAACCCGCACTGCAGTCACAACCAGAGCAGCCTGAACACTCGAACCAAAGGGAAACTTTATTTACTTTTCTTTTTAAAGGAGTCTAGTTTAAAAACAAGAGGTCAAGAGAGGAGAAAGAACACGAAACCTTCCACAGACAGACACACAGACACACAGAAGGGACGGGGGGCCTTTGTGTCAGATCTTCTCCATCTTGGAGATGAGATCATCACAGATTCGGGTCAGTTCCTCATTTTCCTTAGTCTGAAAGAGAAAAGTCAAATCTGTTTTTCTGAATATTTTATTTTTAAGTCATCTCTACATTCCACGTGGGGCTTGAACTCACAACCCTGAGATCAAAGAGTCTCCTGCTCTTCCGACTGAGCCGGCCGGGGGCCCCGAATCCCCAGGTATCGTGCAATTCTCAGAAGTGGCAGCCTGGGAGCAGGCCACGGGCCCTCCTACAAGGTACTGTCCGACATCACCTGCTACAGGGCAGCTCCTCCCCTCCCCCCAGGCGCCGGGGGTCCTGTGCGCCCACCTTTTGCTCGACTGTCTTCTCCAGCGAATGGATGCGCATCTGTTCCTTCCTCAGGCTGGCCTGGAAGGCCAAGGCCTCCGCTTGGGCCTTGCTGCGCACCTGGGCGATCTCCTCGCTGGCCCTGGGGACACAGGACAGGGCAGAGAGGTCAGGGACTGGGGCATCTCCCTCCCCAGGCTTGCTAGACGTTGCTCCCCCGTTCCCAGGAGCGCGGGGGCCCTCCCACCCGCACTCACAGCTGGAGCTTCTCCTCCGCGTGGGCCTTCAGGGCCTGGTACCGCTGGCCTTCCTTCTCAATCCTCGCTATGTACTCCCCCACACACTTCTTCAGCGATTCTTCATTCTTTGAAGAATGAGCAGACGTGAACCGCTAGCAGTACGCCACTGTCGGAGCCCACCAGGCCTGGCTTTTCCGTCAGGTGTGGATGGGTCTATCACTAGCGGTCTCCGGGATGTTAACAGAACAGCAGCTCCAGTGACGAAGGCCACATGGACACAGCTGCAGGCCTCGGCACCCACCCCCCCCCCTCTGGCCCCTCACGGCTGCTGCGGCCCCCAGGCCTCTGGCAGGCGTGGTTGACCTCGGGAGAGCGTCCGTGGTCACACGACCGTGCTGTCTAACCGAGGGCCGTGCAGGCACAGCCTAGCAGCAGAGTCCTGCATCTGGCTTCAGGCCCTGACAAAGCTGACAGCGGAGAAGCAGGGGTGTAGGGAGGGGCGTGGGCAGGGGGAAGGCTGGAGGCTGAAGCCCCTTGAGCCCTTGCCCCTCACAGCAACAGGTCCCACCTTTCAGCTTTGCCCTTTACTTCCGTCTTCCACACATCAGGTGGCACCTTCTAGGCCCCCTGCCCCCACCCAAGCTCGTCTCAGCAATTGTGTGCGTGGTCGCTGGGTGCCACGTGTGTGCCTCCCAATGCCCTCTGGGAGGGGACCAGCTCTTTCGGGCTACTCCCCTTGCAGAGGAACAAAGAGTCGGCTGCATGGGGAGCCCTGCCTGGCCGCGTGCCCAGAATGCACCCACCCACGCCAGGCAGCCCTGAGGTCTGAGTGGCCCAGGCCCTCCTCCAGAAGGCAGCCACTAGCTCGACGCCCACTGCAAACCTAGGCACCTGCTTGGCCTGCCGTGGCTCCGTCTCCTGTCTGGGGCCCACGGCCCCTCTGCTCACATCCCTGGACAAACAGTAACCTCCCCCGACCCCGGCGGCGAGGGGAAGGCGCAGCCAGGTGCCACTTGGGTTATCTTACTGGCGAGCGAGCAGCTTCCGGCCCTCACCAAGGTGAGGACATGGCGCAGGCTGGCTCCGTGGCTGACCACAACCCCCGAGGACCCCGTGCGGGAGGACAGGCATTGGCCCGCTCAGCACCACCTACCATGCGATAGCCCTCGATCACCTCCTTCTGTTTCTCAAACCGCTTGAAGAGGTCAGAGAAAGACTTTTCCATGGAGCTCAGATCTGCAGTCAGTTGGTCTTTTTCCTTCAGAACCTTCTGGATCTCCGCTTTTGCAAGTTCCTTCTGTTTCTGGGCCTCCTCTTGAGAAGAGAAAGCAGCACTTGGGATCAGAGCATCCTGCATGCTGGCCTCCCAGACGACAGCACCCGGGAGGCAGGAGATGTGCAGCGATGGAGGAGAGGAGGCAGCCCCGCCGGGGTCCTGCTAAGGGCCGGGCGATGGGGCCCCCGTCCAATGTGATCTTCCAGAACAGAGCCTGGGGCCCCAGAGCCAGCCCCAGGTGGGGGGACAGGAACCTAGGGCCCCACAGGGACACCAGGCCCGGTCCACAGGCCAGGGGCCTCCGGGAGCTTGAGGCTTTGCCCACAGGGTGAGGACTGGTACTCACTCCGAGCCCTGCCTGACATGGCCAGCACCAACACCCAGAGGCCACACTGGACGTGTAGACCCCTGGGGGTGCGGGGGGCCAGACCCTGGATACAGTGACCAGGGGAGGGTCCCCGGATGCCCACCCAGGGTCTGGCCAATTCTGGGGCCAACAAGCATCAGCCCCACGGCACCAGCAGGCCCCGACTGGCAGATGCTCCCTCACCGGCCTCGGCTGCTCCACCACAGAGAAGCCTGTGGCCGCCAGCACTCACCCATCGCCTGGTACACGATCCCCTCAAACCCGTCCATTATCTTCCTGTGGGGAGAATGGAGGTGCCCGTGACCACCTGCGGCAGGCAAACCCGAGTTGCCCGGAGCACGCCGCAGGCCTTACCCCATTTCCAGGTTCTTGGCGTGGAGCGCCTCACACCTGCTCCGCAGCGACGTGTTCTCCTCACGTACGGCCTCCACCTGCACAAACCACACGGCACGCAGACGCTGGATGCCCCTCACGCCCAGGGTCTCTGGGGCAATGTGCGAGTCGGGGGAATGGCCGTGAGGAGCCCCGGTCAGGCCAAGGACCTGTGCCTCCCCGGCGGTGGTGGGGCCAGCGGGTGCCCAAGGAGAGCACGTGGCCACCTGGGGCGTCATCTGTCAGATGCTATGGGTTCCCCTTGGTGGACAGGCACGCACCAGGGGGCCCGTCGGCCCCAGGAACCACATCTGCATGCAGGTGGATGGGGGAACGTCCTGCCGTAGGCAAGGTGGGGAGAGCGGCCCGCAGAGGAGGAGGGAGGGGCCTGACTACGTGAGCTCCTGGGCCAGCTCTGAGCAGGACAGGTGGCCATGGGGCACTGAGACCAAGGCAGGACTTAGCAGCCGGTAGAGGCAGCCCGGGTCCAGCGCACAGGCCTCCCAAGAGGGGCTGGGCCAAACACTGCCCAGGGGATGGTGTTCCTGCTTTATGACCCCTGGCGTGGCCACAGCAGTGCCCGTGGAGGATGCCCGAGCCTCTCAGTGCGCAAGCAGCTTCTCTGTGAGATGCTGGCTGGAAAACACTGGGCTAGGAAAGCAGTAAGTGGAAGTCTACATTCTCCCTGCAGCCACACGAGGAAAGCTGGCACTCAGAGCCAGGTACCCCAGCAGCCGTGGGCTCTGCGCCATGCTGGGAACCCAACCTCTCCGCACCCCGTCCTCACCGCTGTGTCCATGTCCTTCTGGCTATACTGCAGCACGTCCACGATGGACCCCACAGGCAGTGGTGGAGCCCCAGGCCCAAAGACACAGGGACAGGGGTCCAGCACCTGTGGGGTGATAAGCCCTCAGAGACCAGGCACTCCCAGTGCAGCACAGTGAGCCCCCCCCGGCCCCCGTGCCAAGGAGTGGCTCTGCACCCCCCAGCATGAAGTCAGGCCCATAACCAAACAAGGGGAGGAACACTTACGGGAGTGTCTGGGGCTCCTAGGAAGTCAAGTTCCACTAGCTTCGCCTCTGGCAGGCTTCCTGAGGAAGGCTTGGCCATGTCCTGTGCACTGAGACCACAAAACAGAAGGTAAATGCACCCATTTCCCCCAAAGGCCAGAGGAGAACAGTCTCTGTTATAGCTGCTCAACTCCGCCTTGTGGCTCTGTCACTGTGGCACAAGCCGCCACCCAGCCACGTGTGCCCACAAAGCCTTCCTTAGAAGGACAGGCAAGGGCCGGATCTGACCCACAGTCACTCCTGTACCTGAAAGGCTCCAGAGAGCTCCACTGAAGTCTACTTTTCCAAGGCGGAGTCATGAATGTCCCCATTTAGTCTAGAAATCTCTAGTCGATGGCCACTGCCAGCCTGCCCACCTGCCCACCTGCCCTGAGCTCCACAACCAGAGGGGAGGCATACCTGCGGGTCTGCAGAGCCACAGGCAGCGGTCTCTGAGGGCTGTCCTTCAGGAGCGGGTCAAACTTGAGGTACAAGGACTGCTTCCTTAGGGCTGACTCCTTAAACTGAAGGGGTGGGTGAGTCAGCTGGTTCACCGTCCTCCCCAACGGGCGATGGCTCTGAAGGCTGGGCCCGGGGAGACCCCAGCACAGAGCAGCGTGCTCTCCAGCTCCCCTCTGCATGGGAGCTCAAGATGGGAACCGCAAGGCCACAGGTGTGGCTGGGGAAGGGGCCCTGGGAGCCCCAGATGCCCGTCACAGCACAGACACCACTGGTGCGTGAGTAGGACCATCATGATTTTGGAGGTGGGATGCTGGCTTGGGGCTGTTCTAGAATGAGCCCCCCTTGGAGAAGCGTACTTTGAAAAAGACTGCCATGATGGCGCAGGTACTCACCGAGGAACTCCCGAACTGCTCCAGATAATCCACCTCGGCTCCTGTGCCTAGAACTGAGAGGGAGAGCGTCCGCACTGTCGTTGACCCGCATGCGGTGGACGGCAGACCCCTGCTTCCGGCCCCGTGGCACTCAGGCGGGGCCAACAATTCTGTACCTTAAAGCAGGGGTTTTAGCCTCACACTAATGACACCAGGGGCCAGGTCACCTTGTGGTGCTCTCCTGTGTGCTGCTGGGAGCGGAGCAGCAGCTCTCCAGGCACGACAACCAAAAGTGTCCTAAGGGAACAGATCGCCGGGCTAAGAGCAACTCTTCAAAACGACTCTAGACAGTCCTTGAATTCCAGACAATATAAAGTTTACTTAAAAAGACCTAAAGGTGGCTCACATCATATACAAAAATTAGCTGAAAATGCATCAAAAACCCAAACGTAAGAGCTATTAAGGTTTTAGAAAATGTAACGGAAAATCCTTGCGGTATCGCATTTGACAAGAATTTCTTAGACTTCACACCAAACTCACAAAAAACACAAGAAAGAACTTCACGGTTGACACCCGTGCTTCAAAAGACACCACCGGGAGAGAGAAAGCCCGGAGACGATTCCTTCCACGTAAGAAATCCTTACCTAAGGATAGACTGGAAACCCCTACAACTCAGCAATAAAAGGGCAATGAGAATCAAACAGCAGGACAAAGAACCCGAGCAGACATTCTGCAGGTGTGAAAGGCACATGAAAGGACTCTTGTCACCAGGGAGACGCAGATCAAAATCCACGGAGGGGGTGCCCCCCCCCCCCAGAGGGAGGCTGGATTCGAAGTCACAGAGGCCCCCAGGGGGCTGCTAGGCCGTGGAGAGAGTGGGAGCCTCAAACACAGCTGCCGTGGGATCGTGGGATCGTGACGTGGTGCAGCCGCTTTGGAGAGCAAGCTGGCGGTTCCTCAGTGTCACCCAGAGTTACCGCGCGACCCGGAATTCCCCCTTCTAGGCTTATGCCCAAGACAAACGAACACTCACGTCCACACAGACACATGCACATGAATGTTCGTGGCAGTCTTAGTGAGCAAACCCAGACACCCATCAACTGGTGAACGGATACACCAGTTGTGGTCCATCTGCATGGTGGCGCGCTCGCTACTCGGCCGGGAAAGGAACGAAGCGGCGACACGCACTGCAAGGTGGAGGACCCTTGAAAACCTGACGTTCAGTGAGAGAAACCAGACCCGAGACCCCCACGTGACTCCGGGGTCCCTGGGATCATCCCGCCACCAACCCTGTGGTCCGTTCCCAGTCTCCTCTCTGCCTGTGGATTAAGTAAGCGAGATCCAGACCCTGTCAAATTGCCTTCTCTCTCTTAAGGCAATTCCACCCTAGAGTCTCCCTGAAAGCCCCTCAGAGTCCGGACAACCCCCCCCCCCCACGTGTTGAAGGTCAGAGCTGCGTGTTCTCCACCTGGACTCGCCATTCCAACAGGATTTTTCCACCAATCAACAAGGTCCCTGCAGCCTGTGTGTTTGCACAGAGCCGCTTTCCTGCGTCTGATTTCCGGTCCTAGAAACCCTTTACATCAGAGGTACATTCTGGAAGTGTCCAGAAGCCTGTGTGTGTGCCGCTTCATGTCAGGGAACAAAGCTGCCTGTTGAACAGTCTCCCGAAAGACGCCGCTGAACACGGGGACTCACAGGACAGCAACCTGCCAGCGGGGACAGACAAGTGACCCAGGGACAACGTACCCTCAGCTGGGTCTCGGAAGTGTTCCTCCTCTGGCTCTGAGGCAGGCTCTGGGCCCCGTGGAGGAGTGGGGCGCGCTGGCTCTCCGCCCAGGCCACTTGCAGGAGCGGACAGAACTGCACGGTCCGCAGCTTCCTCCTGGAAGAAGGGCAGCTCAGTCTGGGCATCTTGTGAGGTTGAAGGTCCTGTGTGGGACCTGTGCCTCACCCAGTCTTGTCAAGATGGGGTGGGGGGAGCTGGGGTGCCGCGCCGTGTCCCGCCCGGTCTCCACTGGCCACCCTCTGCCCGTGTGCATGCAGGACGCCAGAATGGGGTGAGCTCGCGTCCATACCTCGCCTGCTGTGCTCGGGGTCCTGGCAGCGGTCTGCCCCACAGGCGTGTCATCCGTGGAGGCTGAAGGCACCTGCCTGAAGAGACAGGATCAGCAGGGCCTGCACCCTGGCACTGAGCATTCTCCTGCCCTGTGAACGCTCGCCCAGAAGGTCAGGGGCTGTGCTGGAGTCCCCAGCAGAGCCGTCCCGACCCACCTCAACTGCCCAAGAATCACGAGCTTCCCAGGGGGACTCGGCAGGGAGCTCACAGGTGGTTTCAGCTCAGAGAGCAAACCCCAAGGGTTCATTTGTCCTATTTTACCAGGATGCTGGCAAACATGCTGGAGGGAGGGTCACTGGGTGCTGGGCCAGGCCAGTAGTGGGGAGGTGGCCTATGGGACCATCAGTGTGCACGTGTGCTGAGGGGCAGCCCCCACACATCCCACCAGAAAGCTGCCCATACAAGTGCCGGGTGTCTGGGCTCTGGCTAAGCTTCTCGAAAGACCCAGCACATGGTGGCCACGAAGCAGCCATCCCCAGAGAGCACCACAGCAAGTGCTGAGAGCTGCTCCGCTGGCTTTGGAATTGCAGACAAAATTTGCTAGAGATCTTCCTCAATTTCCAGGCTTTTTATACGCTGTGCTCTTAGCAAGCACAAGTACAGCCCCCGCCCCGTGGAGGGGCTGGGACAGGGCACTGCGTGTGCTCTCCTCCACCACTTCTCAATAGCCACCTGCAGTGCCAGGGAGCTCCCTCCTCAGTCTTGGGATCCAGGACCGGCAGCTGCCTCCCGCAGCCCGTGTGTGCCCCAAGGGCCCTTCTCTGGCCTGGGGTCCTCCAGCATGCATGTGCTGAGCAGCTACCCCGCCGCCACCACCAAGTACTCACGGGCTCCGACACAAGTGCCCTGAGGCCTTGGGACCAGCATATGGCTCCTTGGCCACAGGCCCGGCTGGCCCGCTCTGGGGCCATTCTGGGGACTGGGCCTCTCCTCCACCTTCAAATGGGTTAAAGTTTGGGTCATCCAGCTGGTTCCAGTCCAGGTTGTAAGACCCCCGGGGAAGGGGAACCGGTCCCTCATCTGCCTCCTCGGGGACCTTTTCCTGCCTTGCCTCTGACATCCTAGAGGGAGGTTTAAGGCCGGATCTCTTCCCCAGTTCCCCTGGTGGGGGCAATATCTTGCTGGTGGCCTTGTCAGAGAAATCAAATTCTAGCCCTATGGGCTCGCTGCTCCAAGAGGTGGCCCTCTGGCCATCAGCTTCTTCCTTCTGAGGACTTGGGGACATGACCCCTCCAGCCTTCAGAGGGCTGACCAGGATGGTGTTCCCAGGACCAGAGGGGTCTTCAGGGCCAGCCAGGGCCTCGCCAGGCAGGTCTGCGAGGGGCCCTTCTCCATGTGCTCCTATGGGGTGAGTACCAGGGGGCAAAGTAGCCCTGGCTGAGGAAGCAGGGACCTGGTTCGAGCTTTCTCTGACGGCTCTGGGAGGGTCTTCTGTTCGGTCTTGGGGAGCCGTCTGGGAAGGGTCTTCTAGGATTTCCGAGGTGGAGGTAACACTTTTCTCTAAGAAATAAGAATGAACACTTTCCTCCAAGGCTTGCTCGGGGCTCACAGATGTTTGTCCTAGAGAAGCCACTTGATTTTCAAGACTTTCTGGCATCTGGGGAGAGATTGAGGGATCCAGGCTGGCCAGGTGAGCTGAGGTGGGCCCACTGGAATGCTGCCTATCTTCAGAGGCTGGTCTCACATCTGCTGGAGGGGGGCTGGCATTGGCCACCGTTGGTTTCTGGAGAATTCCATTGGTCATTTTGGTGTCAACTTCCTTGGTGAACTGTTGGCTTTTTAGAAACAAACTTAGTTAACACGAAGGAACTTGTTAGCTTTTTAATGAGAACTTAACCTGCGAGAAAAGATTAGCTAAAAACACACAAAAAAGAACGTTCAGTGAACCCTCTTGTTAGGATCAACTTTCACAAGTACATCCTCATAAATCGAAGCCGGTGGGCCAACTCGGTCACGCAGGCTTCTGAGAGCAGAAACGTGACAAGTTACCACGGTCGAGGCTTTCTCTCCTGCCTGTTTCCCTCTCAGCTGGGGACCACCAGCTCCACAGTCAGGGCACAGGAGGCTCAAGGTCTTCACTGAGGACAAAGGCAAGATTGACAGCCCTTGGGAACACTCCAGGCTGACTTGCAAACAGAGAGGAGACCCCAATGGGTATGAACAGAGAAATAATCACAGAGCGACCTTCCCCGGAGATGTGCTCAGACATTTCATGAAACTAGAGAAACAACAGCCAGGCCAATGTGTCAGCAAATGCACAGTAAAGGAGTAGGACGTAAAACTTAAACTTTTTCGGGGCACCTAGGTCGCTCAGTCAGTTGGGCGTCTGACTCAGGGTCGTGAGAGTGAGATTCTCTTTCTCCCTCTGCCCCTCCCCACTCGTGCTCTCTTTACAAATAAATAAAAGTCTTAAACAGAAAAACAAACTTATTCTACCATCTCATTATCTGCTTTTCTACTAACAAGTGGCTTCTGATGTGAGCATGCCGGCAACACACTGCAGGAGCTCAGAGTGGAACCAGGAGGAGCTTGACCAGATCTGACTAACGACAAAAGAGAATTTTCCTGCCGTGTCTGCCGGAGAGGTCACGGATGGCAGTACATCAAGCAGCAACACTTACTTCTCTTTCTGGGTCCGGTTTTGAGGAGAGTTTTCTAAGCCAACAGTGTCCTCCAGAGCAAAAGGAGCCTCGAGCTTGCTGCTCATGCTAGGACTTACTATCCGGTGCGTCTGGGGGTCCCGCAGAGGAGTCTGAAAAGTCACCTGTTGGGGGAGGAGACCTGTTCAAGAATTCAAGTCTTCAACCACTATGGTGGCAGCGCCCTGCCCACTTCCGCAAGTCCCCGGGTAACCAAGTCCCAGGGTGACCTAATGCGTGACACACGGTAGATTTACACGGTGTGCTTACTTTCATAGCTTTGAGTACACTCTTGGGTGGCACATTTTCTTTCTGTGACAGACGAAGAACAGATAGTCTTCCGGTAAGTTCCGGTGGTGAAAACAGGAACTCACAGTTTTCTGCACTTTTGTCACCGGTGACGTTTTCATCATTGTAGATCTGCAGACTCATTCTGGAAAAGCAGACAGTCTGCATCAGTATGAGGACTGTGCAGACTGGATGAACGGCCAGGGCAAGGGGCTGGCCTCACAGGGCAGATGTCCCCTTCCTGCACAGGTGGGTCACATCTCAGGCAGCACCTTCTCTGCCAGGCAGTCCTCATCCTGTTTCAGGGGAGCTGCCACCTCCCAGACAAAGAGCCATAAGGGCCTTTAGCCCACAGGACAAGGAAAAAGAATCAGGTTCAAAACAATTTGAACTTAGTGGGTAAAGGTCAGGAGACAAGGGTGCTGGCCTGTAAGAAAGCCCAGGTCTCCCCTCAGGCCTCTGCTGAAGGTGCCGAGGTCACGGCGCAGCTGGAGGAGGCTGCCAAGTTAGCCGAGAACAAGAAAAAGAGAAAGGTGCTGCGGCTTGCTCTTCCGTCACAGGCCGGGAGACGGGGAGCACGCAGGGGCACTGAGGGCCCAGGCCCAGAGGAAGAGCCGCACAGGGCGGCAAGCAGCGAGATGCACAACTACTCGGGGGGGCTGGGCTTCTACACTGAGGTGTCGCGTCTAGAAACAGACACCAGCGACCTCCACTGAGACCCAGCAGGTTCTAGAACAGTCCCCACTCCCCCTTCCCAAGGTCCTCATGACGGTCACCAGCGTGCCATTCCCAACCCAGGAGTCGCCAGAGGGCCTGTCCATGGGGACATCACAGATATTTGCTGGTGGTGCGGTGCTGGAGGCTGCAGCTTGAAGAGCAAGGCCCGGGGGGGGGCGGGGGCAGAGGGAGCAAGGACGCCCTGGAGAGAGGCAAGTCTGGGTAACAAGATGCCCTGGAAGGTAGGGGGGTGGGGCCGTGTGTGGAGGCCAAGGAAGGGCAGGAGGGAAGTGGGGAGTCAGACGGTCCTGCAGCCAGCCAGGGGTGGAGTGAGCAGCCCTGGCTTGGCCAGCGGGCCCACAAGGCATCTGGAAGGGGGAGAGAAACGGAAGCGTGACTTTTAGATTTTTGACGTGAACAGCTGGGTAAAACAGGAAGGGGGTGGCATGGCTGTGGGATACATGAGGAGGGGGGCCTGGAGGACACCTTTCTGGCAGTCCCTGGCCTGAGGAAGGTGGGAGAACAGCTGTGGCAGTGTCTGTCAGGTCGGGCTTCCACTGACAATGGGGAGAAGGCTCCCAAGCAGACACTCCCAGGCCAGACGGAGGTCCAGGTCCGGGGGTGGGGGGGAACGGGGCGGAGCTGCGCCGAGCAGCTGGGGAGAATCAGCAGGACCGGGAGGGCTGGTGCAGCTGGGTCGGCGACCGCTCGCAGGTGGGGCGTGGAGAAAGCGGAGAGAAGCTGCCCCGAGGGGAGGGAGGCGCGGCGCCGCAGAGCCCGGAGGGGCTGGGGATCGGGCCCAAGGGGGGCGGGGGCGAGCCGGTGGCCTTAAAGGTGGGAGGTGCACCCTTGCAAGGCGCGGATACAGGTGGTGTCTGAGGCTGGACGAGGTCACAAGGGGACGGCGACGGGAGGCCAGCGGACCGGGCCGCGAGGGACCCTGACACACCGACCTCCTGGAGGCCGACAAAGGAGACCGAGGAGGAACCGGTAAGGTAGGAGCCCCCCGGCTGTCTCCGCCCACCGGCTGGAGGGGCGGCGGGGTGGGCCCCAGGGAGCAGGGGCGCTGTGCGGACGGTGCACCCCGAAGCCTCGGGAGAAGCGGGGGAGGGAGGAGGGCCCGTGAGGGGCGGGCGCCGCCCAGCTGCCGCGGGGGTCGGGAGCCGGGGCGCGGGGCCCGGTGGCTGGGGGAGGAGGTGGAGATGGAGCCCCGAGCCCGGGACCCTGCCGCCGCCATCGCCACCGCCTACCTGCCGGCGGCCACGCGAAGCCGAGGGAGCGGGAGGCGCCGAGTCCGGGAGCCCGTCCGCCCGCTGCCGATTCAAATACCGACGGTTGGCGCGCGCGGCCAATCAGCGCGCGGCCGGGGGCGGGACGCACGGGGCGCCGCGGCCACGCCTCCCGGTCGCCGGCGGCTCCGCTTCCGGGGGGAGGGGCGGGCTGGGCACCGGAAGCCGTTGGAATCCCCGTCCCCCCGAGCCTGCGGAGGGGAGGGCCCTGCGGCGGACGCGACTGGGCTACGCGGAAAGGCCAGGGCCGAAGAGCCATTGGCCCGGGTCTCAGTTTTCCCAGTTGTAAAATGGGACCAGCTGCAGCGCCGCCCCCAATACAGGTCGCGAGATGGAGCCGAACCCTCGCGGGGACTGTGGCGGTTTCACCGCTTCTAGCTGTGTGCGGGGCGCGGCAACTCCGTTTCCCAGGGTGCCCTGCGTCGATGTGACGTCTCCCAGCGCGCCCTACGCCGGCCTGCCGACGGGACCCCATCTCCCAGAAGGCCCCGCGGGCGGAGACACCATCTCCCAGAGCTCCCCGCGACCGCCTGGCGCCCACCTGCCGTCGCCCACTGGCTCGGAATTCTCGCGTCTGTTTTCCGTCGGGGGCTGCGGGCCTCTCCCGGACGGCTTCCTGGCGGCGGCGGCAGCGCGATGGACAGCCCGGAGGTCACCTTCACGCTGGCCTACCTGGTGTTCGCCGTGTGCTTCGTGTTCACACCCACCGAGTTCCACTCGGCCGGGCTCACGGTGCAGAACCTGCTGTCGGGCTGGCTGGGCAGCGAGGACGCCGCCTTTGTACCCTACCACCTGCGCCGCACGTCTGCCACGCTGCTGTGCCACTCGCTGTTGCCGCTCGGTGAGCAGGCCGGACCCTCCCCCAGAGGGTCCTCGGGACGGGGCACCGGCCTGTGTCCTCCTTGGTGGGCGGAAGTGGCCCCTCGGGCTCGCGGCCGAGTTCCGGGACCCCAGAGGTGGAGAAGAGTCTGGGGAGGGCGCGCGGACCCCCGGTCGCTGCGAGCTCAGGAGAGTCGCTGACCCCGAGAGCCGCGGCTGTGGACCAACAGCCCGTGCGCTCTGAGTCGGGTCTCTCGCGTCCGCGGCTCCCGAGAGCGGAGAGGAAGGTGCTGGCGGCAGGTGGCCGTTTTCAGGTGGCAGAAATGAAGGCTTAGAATATTGGGGGGCAGCCAAAGGGGGTGATGCTTCGCCCAGCTGGGGCAGGTCGTGAGTCATTTCGTGCGGGCGGTTCCCGGGAGAGGGGCATGAGTTAACTGATTCTAACAGGAAGGTGGAAGGACCTAGGAGAGCAGGTGGCCTTGTCCCAGGCTTTGGAAGGTGGGTGTGGGAAAGGAGGCAGAGATGGGTAACCCTATGGGGGTATTACAGATGCAGAAGTTGGGGGGGCGTGTTTGTGTGGCAGGCGCAGGATACTCACAGGTGGCCCAGGGGTTGGCCTGGGCGGAGACCCAGGTGCTCTCTGGCCTCTGAGAGGCTGGTTTGTCGGCTGGTTGGACAGGGGACTGGCTGGAAAGCGGGGTACTAGATGTGTGTATGTGGGTTCTCTGGAGGATACAGAGCAGAAGCAGGTCTGGAAGGGCAGGTGGCTGCTGGGCACCCGGTCTGTGGCTCATGGACTCAGGAGTTTCCAGCTTTCAGCAGGCGCAGCATCTTGGGCCAGGTGTGGAGGGGCTGGGCTGAGGCCAGGCACGGGCAGGAGGGCTTCCCGCCCATGCTAAGGTGGACACAGGGCCTTGGTGGCAGTCTGGTGGTCTCCTTGGTCAAGTGGTCTCTTTGCCTGTGGTTGGGGTAACTATGTGGCTTTCTCAGCTTGAGGCCTCAGCACTCCTGTGAGGCAGGGATGCCAATTAAATGATTCCTCAGATGAGGAAAGTGCGGCTCAGAATTTGGGCTCCCAAGAGGGTCATGGGTTGGGTTTCTGCCCTGGGAACTAAGGGTCCCCACAGCTTTCTGGAGTCCCTTTAGCCACACCCTTCCTATAAGCCCGCGAGCGGCTGGGCCGTCACCATGCTACAAATGGACAGAGAAACCAGAACTTAGGGAGCTCAGTGACATGGAGGTGGAAGAACTTGGCCTGTGATCAGTTCTGGGGTCTTTCTCTTCCTATTGAACTTGTTTTGAAAAGCTTTGAAACTTTGTATGCATGTTATCTACTGCTGCATGATAAGTTACCTTAAACGTAGTAACTTGATCAACAGCAAGTGTTTACTATTATTTTGCAGCCTTAAACGTGCTTATGGAGGTATCCATTATCTACTTCGTTATCTACTTGAGTCCTTTGGACGTGCACATTGGCCCTGATCTGGCCAGGAGGGATCCTGGAGTTGTGGTGTTCTTTGCTTACTGTTTGGCACACAAATCTGAACTCTGGGTTGGGCCACACTCTGATTTGCCTCCTCAGAGGGGATGGCATTGGGAGGCTAAGACCCCGCCCCTGGAGGGCCAGTGTGTAGCTCTGCTTTGGGTGACACCAGATCCTTGTATTTGTTTTTGCGTTTTTAGGTTTTCCTATTTCCGTAATCATGTATTCCTCGTATAAAACTTAAGTAGTGAATTGAAAACGTCTTTTTCTTACTTATTGTATTACTGTCGTGGGTGAGGGTTGAGCTGGGCCAGCCGTCAAGGCAGGTAAGGCGCACCTGCCCTGGGGTACCATGGCCTGGCCCTGAGAGCTGACTGGGGCAGCCCTTGGTGGGCACTATGGGGAGAACAGTGGCCGGGCAGCCCCGATTTCTGCTGAGGCGCTCCCCATCCTTCTAGGCTACTACGTGGGCATGTGCTTTGCAGCTTCAGAAAAGCAGCTCTACTCCCTCGGCCAGGCCCCGGAGGCCTGGCAGCTCTTCCTCCTGCTGGCAGTGACTCTGCCCGCCATCGCCAGCACCCTGATCTACTACTGGTCCTGTGATCAGTGGGCCCACCACCCGCTGGCCCGCACCCTGGCCCTCTACGCCCTCCCGCAGTCAGGCTGGTGGGCTGTGGCCTCCTCAGTCAACACTGAGTTCCGGCGGATCGATAAGTTTGCCACGGGGGCCCCAGGGGCTCGTGTGATCGTGACAGACACGTGGGTGATGAAGGTGACCACGTACCGTGTGCATGTGGCTCAGCAGCGGGATGTGCACCTGACTGTGACAGAATCACAGCAGCACGAGCTCTCACCAGACTCCAGCCTGCCTGTGCAGCTCCTTACCATCCACGTGGCCAGTGCCAGCCCTGGCGTGCAGGCCTTCGACATCCGGTAGGTGCACTTGTGGCCAGGGTGACAGTGAGGCTGGGGCATGCTGGAGGCAGCCAGAAGCCAGGTTCTTGTCTTGGGCCCCTCTGGGAGGTGATGATGAGTGGAGCAGGCTCTTCTAGCCACCCCTCCAGCGGAACCCTCCCTCAAAGCCTCTTGTCCCCTCCCACCCCCATAGGTACCCTCTGCTTCTGCTTTCTCCATGTTCTCCTCTGAGCCGCATTTTGCAGCTCTTTTCGGGGAGCACGTTAGGGATGTTTGGGGGGGGTGGTACAGGACCAAGGCTTAGTGGCTGCCTTGGCTTTGGTGACCACGCTAAGGTCTTCCCATTCCATTCAGGCTGCTGACAGTCCATTGTTCCTCTCCTGTGACCCCCCTTTGTGCCTGAACTTGTTGAAAACCAGGCATTCTGTGTCTCAGCTGCAATCCCCCCACTCTCTTTGCCCTTCCCTGCATCCCTTGGGGGCAGGTGGCCAGTGCTGGTTCTGTGGCCTCTGGCCTCAGGGCTATCTTTGCTGGCTGGTGTTCATCAGGTGACTGGGCTGTGCCTGGGTTCCCATGTTCTGTGTGGTTGGGTGCCCTGTCACCCTAGAGGCACCTTGGCCTCCTCACCAGGAATGATGGCCCTGCCCTGCAGAGGGGCCTTGGTTCAGTGGCCCCAGCCCAGCAGCCCCCACCTTGTGCAGGCTGAACTCCACGGAGTATGGTGAGCTGTGTGAGAAACTCCGCGCACCCATCCGCAGTGCGGCCAACGTGGTCATCCATCAGAGCCTGGGCGACCTGTTCCTGGAGACATTTGCTTCTCTGGTGGAGGTCAACCCAACCTACTCGGTCCCCAGCAGCCAGGTGAGGGCTGGGTGGGGGCAGGTGGGTTCCCACAGGTCAGGCTCCCTGGGTGCAGGGGGGAGGGCACAGGGCTGTCTGGCCAGGCTTCCTATGATCCTCTTGGCCTGCCCACAGGAGCTGGAGGCATGCATTGGTTGCATGCAGACACGTGCCAGTGTGAAGCTGGTGAAGACCTGCCAAGAGGCAGCTGAGGGCGAGTGCCAGCAGTGCTACTGTCGCCCCATGTGGTGTCTCACCTGCATGGGCAAGTGGTTTGCCAGCCGCCAGGACCCGCAGCGCCCTGACACCTGGCTCGCCAGCCGCGTGCCCTGCCCCACCTGCCGTGCACGTTTCTGCATCCTGGATGTGTGTGCGGTGTGCTGAGCCTGCTGGCTGGAGCAAGGGAGTGGCCTTGGGGGTCCCAGCGAGCCCTACGAGGGACCCCACAGCCACCGTGAGGAGCAGCCAGGGCTCCAGGCCCTCATTTGTGTTGTCAGTCAGGGGCTCTTTCCCCAGCATGACGAAGATGAGGGTTTGGTTTAAAAGGGAAGTTTTCTTCTGCAGCAGTGGCAGTGGAGTGGGGTTTCAGTGCCTTTGCTTGCTTTGCTTGTTTCTCCAGGTGGGGGCAGGTGCTGGACTTGGAATACGGTGTGGCGTGGGGCCATTTCCAGAGCATTCTGAGACTGCCTGAGCTGTCCTCTGGAGACCAGGGGTCTGCCCCCATGGCCCTACCCTGAACCACTTGCCTTAATTTTATGTAGCACACCTGCCTTTCAGTTACGCGCCAGACCCAGGTTTATCTAAACTGGTTGCAGTCAGTCCTCCAGGCTCCTGTCTCCAAGCTGGCTGCAGGCCCTCTGCTATTGTGTCCCGTTTGTACCCCACCAGGCTGCTCTGAGGGTCTGGGGGAAAGTCTGGTGGTGCAGAGAGACTGGGGTGCCACTCCAGGGTGAGAGCACTGCCTGGGGCTTCCTGGGTGGGTTGGCACCTACCTGCTACCTGCCCCTGGGAGATCCTGGACTTCCTGTTGGGGGCTGGCTTCTCTCAACTCCTATTCTTTAGCTGCGTGCTTGTGGAGGTTGTCTATCTCCTGCAAGGCATGCACCTCCGTGCCTACTGCTGCCCCGACAGTCCCGAGAAAGGCCAAGCCTGACTCCCACCCAGAGGGGTTATTGAGCTGAAGACACAGCGACATCCTACATGCAGACAGGCTTGTTGGGACACGGCACAGGGCTGGCCACAGCTCTGTAGGGTCTGCCTGGATCAGAAAGTGATGGGCCTCTTCCCAACTCCTGGTGGCACATCTAGGAGGGCAGTAGCAGCCAGGCCATCCGGCCCAGCTCTGACTGATGTGGTTGCTAGAGGGGACCCTTGTATTTGTAGCCCTAAGCCCCCTAAACCTGCTGTTTGAAGCAGGGGTGATGGACCCAGTCGGTTTGACCTGCCCAAGGCCACAGTGAAGCCCAGGAATTTGGGACCTGAGGTGGCTCAGCTTCGTGGGCCGCCAGGGTACCCCGCAAATGAAGGCCATCAGAGTGGAGGGCAAGCCCAGGGTTTCAGGTGCTTTCGAAGGACTGGGTCGGGTTATTTTTACTACAAAAGAAAGTTTTATAAAGATAAATTTATTGTAGCTGAGCGATACGGTATTTAATAAAATGTTAGTCTGAAGTACATACTGGAATATTTTGTTTTTCCTGATCTTCGAACTGGTAAAGGGGAGAAGTCGCCTGGGAAGTAGCAGCACTGTGCCCATTGCTGTCTAAAAGGAGGGAGGCAGGCGCTGCAGGAGTCGTAGCCTGTTTTCCCAGCTGCACGACAGAGGTCTTAAGACGCCCTTTCCCGGGGCTCCTGCGGGAGTGGGGCTGGGTTCTGGGGAAGGGGTGGCGGCCTAAGGCCGTGGGTTCCGGTCGGGGCCTCCACGCCCGTCCTCACGGCGCACAGGTCGGAAGGGCGTGGAGGGTTCGCGGAGTGCGGGCAGGGATCAGGAGCTGTAGGCGGCGGAACTGAGTTCTGCGGGGCGCGGGGAACCGACTGAGACTGGCAGCACCCCGCAGGCCCGAGCGCTGTCGGCTCAGCCGGCGACGCAGCCCGACGCAGTCCGGCGGCTTCCCCCTCCGGGTTCCCGTTTCCCGCCTGCGCAGAGGCCGCCCCCGCGGGGCCGACCAATGAGAGGCGCGTCCACTCCGGGTCTTGGCCCCTCCGAGCGCCTGCGTCGCGCACGCGTCCGAATCTCCCGCCAAAGCACCCCCCCCCCCGGCCCTGCCCGGGGAGGCGCGGCAGCACCGGTCGTCCCCATGCTGCGGCGGGGGGCAACCTTTCCTCGGGCTGCTCCTCGTTCGGCCACACGGCGTCGATCCGCCGACTGCCAAAAGGCAGCGTCGGGGCTGCGGCCTCGCGTCTCCCCGCCCGGGCACGGGCCGTCTGTGGAGCGCGCGCAGCCGCCTGGGCTCCCCCGCCGGCGTGGGCCCGATGGTCTCGCCCGCCGCGGCGCGCGCGGGAGCTCCGGGGGCGGG
>NC_048228.1:109641166-109669071 GCF_002007445.2 Ailuropoda melanoleuca
GGGCGCTCGGGGGCCTCGCGGCCCGCTTCACCCCTGACGCGGCCTCTCGCCGGCAGTCCGCCGCCCCCCGCGCGATGGAGTCTCGGACGGAAGCGCAGAGCCGACGGGAGGCACAGGAAGCCCGAGGACGCCGAGGGCCCCGCGAAGCCGGCGGGCGACGGCCGACCCGACAGGTGGGCCCGGGGCGCTGCGTGAGCTTGGGGTCTGCAGGGCGCCGCCCGGCCTGTGCGGCCTGCGGGGCACCGCGGCTCCGGGGCCTCACGTTCAGCTAGTTATGTCGCCTGGGGGGGGTCTTCATTCTGGCTGGTTGGGGCGCCTGGGGATCCCCACCCGGCTGGTTGAGGAAGGAGGCTGCGGGTTACCACCGGGCTGGTGGAGGCGCCTGGGGTGCCCCACCTGACTAGTGTAGGGACCTGGAGCCCCAGCGGGCTGCTGAGGGTACCTGTCCCCACCCGACCGTTCCCAGTACCTGCGGGTTGTCCCCTGGCGGTGTGTGGTGTCGGTGCTGCTCGTCAGTTGGTCAGGGAAGGTGCTGTGGGTCACAGCGCTTGGTTAGTCATGGCGCCTGAAGGTCACTGCGCCTGACTGTTAAGGCTCTTGTGCCTCAAGCGCTTGACGAGTTCAGGTGCTTGGGTCTTTCGACTCGTGACTGTTAGGGCACCAGTGTGTCCGCGCGTGACCGAGGTAGAGGGAGATGCCGCGAGAGTCTCCAGTGACCGTGTCCGCAGAAACTGGCTTCGGTGTCTGAGTGAGCCTCGTGGTGGCCTCGGGACGGTGTGGGAGGCCGCCGTGAACTTTCTAGGACGTTTCAGCACCGCTAGTTAGGTCGGGCCTCAGAAGGATCCGTTTAGAGACGCGTCGTACCACAGTCAAGAAAGGCGTCCGTCGTCCAGAGCGCAAACCCGCGTTTCCGTTGCAGATGCCTCTGTTCGTCGTGGCGCTCGCGGGTACTTGTCTGTGAGGAGCCGTTTCTAGGGGGGGTCGTGTGCTCCTCGTGCCTGTCCTCTGACACGGGCGGCTCAGTAGTCAGGATGTTTCCCAGGACGGGGAGTGGCTGAAGAAAACCAGGGGGCAGTGGGGAAGGCCAGTGTGCTCTTCAGAGGCCGCGGTCAGGGAAGGCCTCTGTTGGCGCCCTTTGTGTGGAGCCTGGGTGACTGGCATGTGGTCGCTGTAATGGTCTGTGTGCCAAGGCCCTCAGCTGGTGAAGTGTGTGGCCCGTCTGAAGCCTGACTAGCAGAGGACAAGGGAGGGTGAGCAGCTAAGCTCAGGTAGAAGGGGAGGTGGGGAGGAATGTGAGGTGCACGTTAGACCTTTTAAGGCAGTTCTTAACCCTTGTTGAGGGGGATTCAGAGAGGAGTCTGGGATGACTCAAGTGTTTCCTCTGAACGCCTTTGCTCCTTGTGGACCCATTTGCTAAGGTGGAGAGGGTGGGGGTAGAGCAGACCTGGAAGGGGGAAGGAGTCAGTAATTAACGAGACCTGAGTGTGGACACAAAGGCCACCCACATTCTGCATGAGTGGGATCTCCGCGTATAATTCTGGGGCTAGAAGAGATACTTGGGAAGAGATGGCGAGTGAGCGCCTGGATCTTGGTGGTCTCCCATTTAGCTGAGGAGAAAATGTTAAATCCTTACATTGTCTTGAAAGTCTTGTATCCCCATGGGTACCCCTCTAGCTCAGTAGTTAGCCACCTGGGCCTCCTTACTGATCGAACATGGCAGAAGTGCCCTTGGCTCCTGCTCTTGGCTCTGTGGTTGCTGCTTGTCTCCCCAGTCCGCTGTGGTGATGCGTGGGGGCTGCATACAGGGGCCTGCAGTAGAGCCAGGTGCATTTCCATCACGGGATGTGGGAGGTGGTTCCTGTGGAGGCAGTTAGCTCATTGTACAAAGTAGGCTTTGTTTTCCGTTTGAGCACTTTCCCTAAAAGTACTCTTGTCCTAAGATAGGAAAGGTTGGTGAATACGACTTGCTTAATCTAAAAAGTTGGTTTTAGTTCTACAAAAATGATTTTCTATTATCCTACCAAAATAATGCGATGTACTGGAAGGTCGTTTATAAGCTCCTTTTAAGAGTTCAGCAGTCTGTCATGGCCCAGACCTGAGCCTCTTGGTCCATGAGTGAGGACACTGAGGTCCAGCTCAGAACAGCCTTCCATTTGGTTCCTGTCTGTATCTGGGATACAGGTACTGAGTTACATTAACTTTTCATTTATTAAGTTGACTTCAGACCTTGCTAAGCTTTTTTAGATTCTGGAAATTTAGTTTTAGAAATCTAATTTTAGTTTTTCTGGGTGAGGTAGCTATGAGAAAAGAAATGGTAATTGCGCACAGGAATCGTTAGTCTGTTACTGCGGTTGCGTTTTCAAAGCATGCTGTGTGGTTTGCAGCTAGGGTGCATCCGGTCGCTTAGAGTGGCAACTAAAGTTGTGTCTAGCTTTGATGCATCAGTGGTGGCCAGTAGAAAATCGAGGAGGAAAAATAGTAATGTCCATGTACATCTAATTTACCAATAATAGACATACCAATAATTTTGACTGCCAGAATTCTTGGCAATAAGCCTTTTTCAAATTGCTTGCTCTTTTTTTTTTTTTTTTTAAAGATTTTATTTGTTTATTTGAGAGAGAAAGAGAACATGAGCAGAGGGGAGAGGCAGAGACAGAGGGAGAAGCAGGCTCCCTGAGGAGCAGGGAGCCCAATGTGGGACTTGATTCCAGGACTCTGGGATCATGACCTGAGGCGAAGGCAGGCGCTCAACTGACTGAGCCACTGAGGCATCCCTTGACGAAAGGTTTCCTTGATCTCTGGATTGAGCTGAGCTCCTAGTTTACACTTAACCCAACTCTAGGGGGTTTACCAGTACGCTAAGTCCTAATGTAGCAGGGACTCCTATGTATATTCTTATTCTCCTATTTTAATTAAGTGATATATTCTGAATAGTTAATTAGGTGCATTTAAAAGTAAACAGTAGTCACTGTTTATTAAGTACTTATTATGTGCTGGCCAATTTGCTTCGTATGAAGTATTATCTGATTCCTTTTTAAAATACTGGAAAATAGCTTCTCATTTTTGTAAGTGGAAGAACAAATTGTATTAGGCACCAGTGTCTGTGCTGAAGATGGCTTATTGACTTCGCCTTTCCCCCAGTGGACTGTTCCTCATGATCCACCGACACTGGCACATGAGGGGGTGCCTACAAGTTCAACAGATGAAGGCCAGTGAGGCTTGAAGTGAATTGCCCAAACTCAGTGAGCTAGTAAGCGATGGAGCCCATTCCCTTGGCACCCTCCAGACAACATCTGAACATCTCCTGGTGTGCTGTTTGAAAGGACACTGAACACAGGTGCCATGGTTCAAACGCACGTTTTCATTGTATTGCAGTTTTACCACTCCTGAAGGCCCGAAGCCCCGTTCTAGATGTTCAGACTGGGCAAGTGCAGTTGAAGAGGATGAAATGAGGACCAGAGTTAACAAAGAGATTGCAAGGTATACATCCCAGACTGTTGTGAAGTGTTATCTGTGGTGTTTCTGATTATATGTTGGCTTTGAGGTATGTGTTAGAAGGATGATTCTTCAGTCTGGTCCCCATCCCAGCAGCATTAGCAGTGCCTGAGCACTTGTTAGAAATGCCCATTGTCGGGCCTCACCCCAGGCCTGCTGAATGGGAAACTCAGGGTGGGGTCCAGCCATGTCTTAAGCCGTCCAGATGAGTCTACTCCCTGAAGTTTCAGGACTACTGTCTTAGTGGCCATCGTTCCACCATGGAGGTAGGTGGGAGATGGTACTACCATGATGTGCTCTAAGCTACCACATTGGGTTCTGCCACCCCAGCAAACGGTGAGGCTCTCTCTTGAGATAGGGAGTGCACTCTTGTCTCATGTCTGGTTCAGGTACCAGCTCAGAAATGGGAGAGCACAGGGAGAGGTTCCCAACTTGGATCCTATGAACCCCTTGCAGTTGTACCCAAAATTGTTGTGTATATCCAAGTTCTTACAAACTCCAAGCTACGGCCTCGACTCGTTAAGGTTCAGATGTTGAATCTTTAAACACTGCTTATCTCTCTTGATTACATTCTCTCTGGTGTTTTTGGGTTTTTCCTTCCCTTTGAAATATGCCATCCATCCCAGCTGATTGAGCTTTGAGTTAAAATGCTGTGGCTGGAAATGAAGAAGTGAGTCCTCTCAGCAGGGAAGCAGGGCCGCCTTGCCTGTTGCACCTCTGCAGTGGTTGGTGGTGTTTACAGCTGCCTCCTTAGGAAAGGCACAGGCGCATGTGGGGGTGACTTAGGACCACTCAAACGGCTGCTTTAATTTCTTCTAGGCATCAGAACGTATGTGCATGGGTGGGCGGTATGCCTGATTAGAAAAGTGAACTGGAAGTTCACAGACGTGGGCTCCTACTGTTTTGAATTAGTTCTTTTATTTATATAAATCTCAATTTTTCCAACTGTAGAACTAGGATGTTTGATTTGGCCTGTGTAGTTTCTGTGTTCCGCTCCCAAGGCTTCTAAAAGCTCTCCTCATGTACCCTCACATACCTGGATGTCCTGGTCCTTGCCAGGGACTATCTGCAGGTTTTATGCTATGTAGGGATACCCCTGTCTGTCTTGACCCTCCTTTGGTGGACCCTGCTTTGTTTCTCAGTTGTCTCACAGGCCTGTCTCTGAAATTGTTCTGCCTTGTGAAACAGGCCTGCTCTATTTTGGGCCACCCTGCCGATCACACCCTTCCTGATGGAAAGCTGCTGCTTTAGTTAGACCCAGGTGGTTTGACCTGCTGCTGATGGTATCTGCCTTTTTACCAGAATTTAGTTCACTGTACTTCAAGGAGGATAATACACACTCCACACCAGCTGTCTGAAAATTGGAAAATGGGGTTTAGTCATACTTGAAGCCAGTCTTTTTCAGCTAGAGTCCCTGAGAGAATGGAGCCCTACAGAAAGTGATATTGAGGGCCTGCTTTCTCAGTTCTCACAGGCTGGTACAGAATTGCTGCTTTTCTAGGTACACAGGAAATTCGTTCATTACTTCCTGGTGTCCAAACTGTACTTGGTGCCTCAGCAAACTTGGGGGCTGGCACTTTTGGAAGGAGACACAGTAATATATGACAAACTTTAGACACGTGAACTTCTAGCTTGAGGTGGTTCCTGGTTTCAGTGTTAGATCAAGCTACACTCCTTTGCCCGACATACCTTGGCAAAGCAGGGTTTTGGTAGTTGCTGTGATAGAAATCAGATGCCTCCTGAAATCCACGAGGCACAGGACTGGGGGGTGGCGGTGTGGTGTTCAGTCTCTTTCCAAGATTGGAGAAGGTGAGCAGAACTCAGTAGGCACCCTGTAAGTAATTGTGGTATTAGAAATAAAAACTGTTTGGGGCGCCTGGGTGGCACAGCGGTTAGGCGTCTGCCTTCGGCTCAGGGCGTGATCCCGGCGTTATGGGATCGAGCCCCACATCAGGCTCCTCCGTTATGAGCCTGCTTCTTTCTCTCCCACTTCCTCTGCTTGTGTTCCCTCTCTCGCTGGCTGTCTCTATCTCTGTCAAATAAATAAATAAAATCTTTAAAAAAAAAAAAAAAAAAAAAAAAAAAAAAAAAAAAAGAAATAAAAACTGTTTATCTTAACTTCACATTATCTCAGCTTTAAAAAGTGGATCTCACTACTTAACCTGAAGATGTTAGGGGCTTTTTTTGGCGTAGAGAATCTCCATTACATACAGTGGTGCCCAGGGTCGTTGAGGTAGTTGTTCACTCACAGAGCCTGGCTGCTCTAAGCACTTTGTATGAGCTTGGCCTATAACTGACCTCCTTATGAGAAAAGACGACTGAGGGAGATTGAAGATAAATGGATCCACTGTGTCGTTACCCTCACTCACTGACTCGACCACACTGCTCAGGGAGAAGGCCTAACCTCTGGGGGCTGTCTTAAGGGCATCATGTTCAGTTGATTTGTATACCTTGCTAAAACAGCAATGTTTATTTTGCCCTCAGGTATAAAAGGAAGCTTCTCATAAATGACTTTGGGAGAGAGAGAAAATCCTCATCGGGAAGGTAAGTGTCCTGTAAATATTCCTTCTCTGCTTCGATAGGCCTGTCACCCGCTAATGGGAAGAACTGCACATAGGATGCTGGTTTCTCAGCGGCTTGCGCTGCTTAGTCCTTTCCTCCCTGCTTTGGAATTTGTACCTGTTATGTGCTGCATTCCCATGGAGACAGTTCTGAACTGTTCTGGGATTAACATGGTTTGGAATCCAGAGGACAAATGTTCTTTCATCGTTGTGTTTCAGCGTTTTTGTACATAACGGTCTTAATCTTGGGGCTCGTTCTGTCCATCTCATCTTCAGTTCTGACTCCAAGGAGGCAGGGTCCACGGTGCCAGCTGACTTAGAGACAGACGAGAGCGTCCTGATGAGGAGGCAGAAGCAGATCAACTATGGGAAGAACACCATCGCCTATGACCGCTATATCAAAGAAGTGCCGAGGTAGTCTTGTCTCACTGGCGTGTCCTGATGGGGTTGTGGGGCACTGCAATCTAGACTCCAGTCCGCTTCCATGGAGAATCTTACTCTGGGCGTACTTCATGCTCGCTGAGGACCATTGAACCACTTTGATGCACTTTCGTGAATGAAGAGGAAGAGACGGGTGACTAAAAACCCAGGGACCTGAAGATAAGAAACTAACACGTTATAGTTCAGGGTGTTAGGTAACCTTTCAGGTCCCAGGACCCCTGCGGTTGCAGAAATGTAAAGCTGTTAACATGCGTGTGGGGAAAGAGGAAAGCTCAGGTTGCAGGTTGTAAAGATGGTTTTGGAGAACAACGTGAGCCTTGCCCCTTCTTGCTCCAGTGGCGTACTCTCCCTACCCTGCTCCTTACACGCAGGGTTGCAGCGAAAGCTTTGAGAGGGCATCCATTTCTTGGTAGGACTGGGGTTCAGATGTGCTTTTCTGGAGCGCACAGATAGCAAAGGGATAGTAGAGTCAAAGGGGTAGTGCTCTTTCATACATTACTTTTGCTCATTTTAGAGAGTCTCAGTTGCTCTATAATTTTTTGGTTTGGTTACTCTTTGAGTTGATGTACAGACGCGGATGTTATGGACTAGGACAACCTCCCTCTTTCCTCTAGACACCTTCGACAACCCGGCATCCATCCCAAGACCCCCAACAAATTCAAGAAGTATAGTCGACGATCCTGGGACCAGCAGATCAAGCTCTGGAAGGTGGCTCTGCATTTTTGGGATCCTCCAGCTGAAGAAGGATGTGATTTGCAAGAAATGTATGTCTTCATTACATTCTTGTCCTCTGTTTCTGTGATTTGTGCTGTGACTGAAATCACTTGATCGCTTATGTGCATGTTATCATGGTATTAAGTCCCCCGGAAGTTCTGAGAGAGCAGAGTAGCCAGCGGCCATGGCTTCATGTCTGTTTGCCCTGTGCACATGCACGTAAAGTCGGGCGGGTGGACTCAGGAGGTTGGCAGAGGGAGGAATCTGCTTCCTGGGTTTAATTCACTTTTTGTAGGTTAGAGGAAATGAAGCTCAGTAAACCTAGCAATATGCTGGCTGTTTATTTGTTCTTAAATTTTAAAATAAACCTGCTAAAAGGTATTTGAGTAACATGTTGAACTATGAAAAGAAAAGGTTTTTCTTAATTAAGGAAGCATTTTATCTTTTCCCTGTTGTTTTTTTGTTTTTTAAGGATTTTATTTATTTGGGGGGCGAGAGAGCGAGCAAGCATGAGCAGGGGGGAAGGACAGAGGGAGAGGGAGAAACAGACTACCCTAAGCATCAGGACCTCAACCGAAGACGGCCGCTTTACCAACTGAGCCACCCAGGCATCCCTCCCTGTTGGCTTTGAAACTCAAGCCTATTTGGAAAGGCCTCAGGCCTGGGTTTTTGCCCTAGGGTTAGGATGGCTGTTGACCAGGGAGGTGGAAAGGACGATTTTTTTCCCACTGTGATACTATTGTCCGTTCTTTAGGAGTAGAAAATTGGAAAATTAGTGATTGCAGTGTTCATTCCACCCCCCCTCATTGGGACCTATAATGACACTTCTACTTAGAAGGATGCTTGTGGGTGTGTAAACGGTCGCACCACTGTTGAGAATGGGCAGGTGGTGGTGTGCTCTGAGCCAGGTGGACGTTTCCCCTTGCCGTTACTGCCGCCGCCTCTACCTGTGCAGGGTGGGGAGGTGGGGGGTTCGCTGGCAACTGTTCTGAATGTTTCGGGTGCAGAGGAGATACTTGTCAGTCCGTGTTGGCACGGGGCAGCATTCTGCTGATTGTGCTTGTATTCACTGAACTGGCTCGGAGGGCCTCCCTGCTGTAAGTGCCGGCTGATGTACCTGTTTGCTTGCACTTGGCAGACATCCTGTGGACCTCAGCGAGATGGAGACTGAATCTGCAGAGAGCAGCTCCGAGTCCCAGACAAGCTCTCAGGATAACTTTGTAAGTGCCTTTTCTTGGTTTCGTTCTCTCACCATGGGTGTTTTCAGGTTGGTGTTGACTGCTTTGCCACCTGAGCTGACTTGGAAGCTGAAGTTTGGATCTGGTGCTTATGAAGAAGGGGCTCCTTTATCCCTTCTCTGACATCATTGAGATGTCAACTTGATGGCGTTCCTAGGTGGTGGCCTTAATTGAGGTTTTTGGTTCAGTCCACCTAATCAGTCCTACCATTTTCATTTTAAAAGTGAAAGGCCTTTTTTCCCCTCTGATTCCAGTGTCTGTAGGCCTTGTCCTTGGCATTAATTTTAGGCTGTGTATAGTTTGTGGTGGTGATTTGCTAGTACAAGATCTTTTGCTAATTACTACTAAATAGAGGTATGCTTTTGACCTAAGGGTTTCCTCCACATTTGCCAGTTTTTTAAAATAACATGTTTTTGAGGGGGGGGGAAAACTGTAAAGATTAAAAACAATATACAAAATTCCCTCATGTAATTCTGTAGTTGTTGGTTGGTGCATGTTCCTTCAGACTTTTCTGCATGTGTTCGAGCAAGTATATGTGAGCAGTTTATAATAAAAACCGTTTATTACTTTTATAATGGAGACCACCCTGATATTTGCATAGGGGAATACTCAGCATATTAAATGAAAAAAGTAGATTGAAACTAGAAAAAAGCAAATATTGGTTGTGAAGTACTTATGCTTTATATGGGATCATCCTGTACTGTATTTGGACAGTTGAGAAGCCGATAAAATAAAGATGCATAGCTGCCTTTTTCTTTCTCTCTTTCTCTCTCTCTCTCTTTTTTTTTTTTTTGCATTCCTTCTCCCCCCGCCCACCAACCGTGGCAAACCTGGCATGTGTCTTTCCAGTCTTGTGGCCCATCTGCATACCTCACGCTCTTTGTGATTGACACGTGACTGCTAGGTTAGGAATAACACGAATGTCCAACAGTAGAGGAATAGCAAAGTTATGTCATAAGGAATAGAACTATTATAGGTGGTTTTTGAAGACTGATGATGTGAGAAAATTGTGGAGATAAATAAAAGGATACTTAATGATGGAATAATCCCAGTTTTGTGGATATTTAAATGTGTATGTAGGCCTAAAAGGAAACCATGAAAATTTCAACTGGTGGCATCCTTAGTTTGGATCAGGAATAACCCTTGTCCCAGCTCAAGAAACAGTTTCTGAATATATCACCTGCAGAATCAGAAGTTAGAGGGAGATGCTCAGGCCCAGGGGGTAAGGGGAGGGGAGCCAGACCATGAAGATTAGAGGCAGGGGTCCTGGTGGGAGTCCTGGGGGGTGCAGAGGAGGTGGTTCAGAGATGGCTGGATGTGCTGAAGGGAAGAGAAGCCCGGGCCTAAGTGCTTTATTTAGTACTACGAACAGCCAGGTAACTGGGCGTCCTTCAACCACCCCACTAGACGCTGGACAGAGCCATGATGTCATTGTGCTCCAGAAATGTCATGCAGACAGAATGTTCCTGTCTAATCAGCTGTCCGTGTTCAGGCCTCCTGGCTGCCCTAAGAACATTGTTTTTACAAGTCTTTTTTTCTTTTTTGATCCACAGTTTAATTAAGCATTACATGTCTAAATTGCCATTTCTTACATTTTCTTTAACTTCGAATAGTGTTCTAGCCATTTTCCTCCACAACATTGACTTTTGGGGAAGACTTCAGGCTAGTTTTTGTAATGCAGAATTCCTCATTTGGGAGTTCTCCTACTGTTTCTTTAAGAGCTAGATTCAGATTGAACACTTCAGGCAAGAATGTGACCATGGTGGGGGGGTATATGTCCCTTTGTCCCATTATTGGGGATGTTAAATTTATATGATTCAAGTGGTATCAACTAGATTTCTCCATTGTAAAAACTTTTTTTTTTTTTAAACATTTTATTTATTTACTTGAGAGACAGCAAGAGAGCGCACAAGCAAGGGGAGCTACAGAGGGAGAGGGAGAAGCAGGCTCCCTGCTGAGCAGGGAGCCCCACGTGGGGCTTGATCCCAGTATCCTGGGATCATGACCTGAGCCGAAGGCAGACGCTTAACCAGCTGAGCCACCCAGGTGCCCCTAAAAATAACCGTTTTTTAAATGTTCATTTAAAACTTTGGTTTTAGTTGGTATAAACATTGAGCTTCATTGAAATTTAAACGCCCGAAATCATAAGCTCTTAACATTTGATTCTATGACTTTGTAATTAAGGTTTTTTAATGAAAACGCAAAACTTGTTCAGTAAGGCGATTCAGAAATACGCTAACTTAAACACTGCTGTCTCTTGCCCTGAGAACCACTGTTGAGTTTGGCCCAGTCTTTGAGCGGGTGTTTGTGCTTATGGAAGACGTGCGTGGGCGTACACATCTGAGCTTTTCGTTTCGTACAGTGCCTTGCATGTAGCACCTGCAATCCCTCTGGTAACGTGGTTACTGGGACTTATAAATGAGTGCATAGACCCTGACATTGGGTCTGGATTCCCAAAAGTTGTGCGGTGCAGGATGGGCTTGGGAGTGGGCTGTCCTCTGCCCTGGGGCTCGAGCAGCTAAGCTTGATCCTCCTTGGCTGATGAGCGCATGCTCAGTGGTTTGGTGGGATTCTGCTTCACAAGTTACGGGGGAGCGGGTGGTGGTGCACCCAGTCCACGATGTAGCCCCTTAGGGTCAAAGTGCTGGGGCTCAGACACCGTAAAGGGTCAGTTAGTTTCTTATGGGTTGGTTGATGGGTAGGGATTTGACATATCTACATAGAAGAAGGAAAGATTAATGTTAACCGTATGTTTTAATTAGGTAATGGGTTTGGATTCTCTCACTAGCATTCCAGCACGCGTAGACCTTGGATGGTAGTGCTTCATCTTAGTTCTGTAGCCCTGTGGGCACCAGGGGAGGTGGTCGCCCTGGTAGGGGTGCGGTGCACAGCCTTGCACTTCGTGCCGCCAGCAGCAAGTCCCACGATCTCGGGAGCTAGCCCTGACTGTGCCCCTGTCTTCCAGGACATGTACTCTGGCACGCCCACCAAAGTCAGGCACGTTGACTGCCAAGTGGAGGACGAGTTTGATCTGGAAGCTTGTTTAACTGAGCCTTTGAAAGATTTCTCAGCCATGAGCTAACTGATGCCACCCGGAGGCCACTGGGAGTGAGAGTTGCCTCCACCTGGCAGGGTGGGGGCGAGTCAAGCACGGGTCCTGCATCGGTAACCGGATGGTTTCTGTTCCTAGTTCATAATCGCATTATCTCATGGTGAATTGTTACTCTTGCCTTATTTTCTTAAGAAATGTTAATTTTATGTATAGTGAGTGTATTCTGCATGTTTTAAATTGTAAATGGAACTAAACCCAAGGAAAATTGAACTTGAAGCAGTCTGGAAAACTTAATTGCCTAATCCCTCTCATTGTCCAAGTTAACTTGACAAGCATATTTTAACTGGTTTTCCATGAGTATGTTAGACATTAAGTTGTTACTTGTCAGATGGCTGGTTTGAGGTTAGCCGCACATTCATGGGGCCGGTCATGCATCAACTTTGTTTACTGGTATCTGAGTATTCTCATAATTGAATAACTTTAATGTCTTTACAGAAGCTTAATTTTAGGCCTTTTGTCAGTACATCAAGGTGTGTTTTTTTTCTCATACAGAGCACTGAATTGTCAAAGGTAGTAAATCGAGCTGTTAAGGGATTTTATGTAATTTATACAGTCTTAATTTGGTACTTGTAAATAGCCCTGGGTAGGCCTTCTACCTGTGATACTCCAAGAATTAAGGCAGCAGAGGGGTTTAGAAAGAACATTTTTTTACAGTCAGTTAATTTACCGTGTAAAATTGCTGTAAATGATGTGTACAGATTTTCTGTTCAAATATTCAATTGTAAACTTCTTGTTAAGACTGTTATGTTTCTATTGCTTTTGTATGGAATGATATTGCAAAAATAAAAAGAAAAGAACCTTTTTTAGCTGATTTATTATGTTGCCAAATAGGCTAACTGCTGAGATACTTCCTGTGTTTGGAGGACCTGAGTATCTGTCCTTACTGTGTGGCCCTGGGGAGGACAACGCACGGTGGTGAAGGAAGCATGGCCCGGGCTCACTGAACTCTACCCAGTCAGGAGGACCTTATTTTATAGGTTTGCAGCTCTGGTGGCGGATCTTGGTCAGGCCAGAGTCACATCCAGATCTCCTGTCACTGCGGAGCCTGGCCACATTCGGCGTGTCCCAGCAGACTTATGGAGGAAGCCAGGGGACCTAGGTTTGATGCTCATTCAGCAACTGGGTGGGCGGCAGGACCTTTCCCTGTTTCCTGAGATAGACCAGGACTGCCTTGGAGCGGAGTGAGCGTCGGACCTGGGTTTCGAGGGGCAGCCCTGACCACTGCGTGTCTTCTGTAGTTATGCACTTGAACCTTGGAAACTTGGCCTACAGACATGGCTGTGGCCACGTGCCCTAAGGATGGTCCCTCTGACATGATGCTCATGTTGTCTCAAGCAAAAGATGGGTTTTGTCAGCTTTGTTCAAGGTCTTCCAAAAGGGCAGGAGCCCTTCCTTGTTCACTTTGTTGAGCCCATACTGCGTGTGACCTGCTGGAGGTAGGGCGCTCCACAGTCTGCACTCACACTCTGCTGGGGACAGAAGACTGTAAGCACAGTGTCAGGTTAAGGGGTAAGAGCAGAGATGGGCAGGGAGCTTGGGGAGGACTGGGAAGTGGGAAGTCGTCATTTTTTATAGGCTGGTTGAGAGATGCCTGATGAGGTGGCATTTGGACAGACATGCTCTCAGGAGCACCCACCTCAGAAGGCAGCAAGTGCAGAGGCCCTGGGGTAGGAGTTTGGTGTATAGACTGCTGGCAAAATCCTCACATGTGGGAGAGACTTTGTCGCTGGGCAGGAATTGGCAGGACTTTAGGGAGGAAAGTGCTAGCAGGTGCCTCTGGGGCTTTGAGGACACCCGGGGGTGGGGTTGGTGGGAAGGTATGCGGATATTAGGAACTGGAGCAGAATGGGTCCTGGCCATGTAGTGACGGAGTTTAGCAGCACTGTTGCGTGTGGGGTGGAGAACGGCAGACTGGATGGCCTGGGCAGGAGTTCCAGCCAGCACTTCCTGCAGAAGCTTCGGCTGAAAGGCTGGAGGAGAGCGGGGCCTGAAGGAAGGGCTTGCGTGCAGAGGAGCGGCTCTCACTGGTCTCCATTGCCCTCAGCCTTCCTGGGGACACGCAAGGCTCACATTTAGATGTGGTGTCCTAGCAAAAGTCAGCCCCACGGGACGGCCAGGAAGGTGTGCTCTGTGATGACGCTGTGGCTGTGAAATGCTTGTTAAGACTTTAGAAAGTCGGGAGCGGTGTCCAGGTTTCCAAGAAACTCCGGAGCCGTCCCCCAGCAGAAGCTCAAGACGGAGCGGGGCTTTTGAGGATACCTGTGCTGGTGGCTTCTGTGGAAGGAATGGAAGTCCAAGAAGTTTCACAGAGGCTCGGAAAGCTTTTGAGAGGATTGCATTGTCAAACACTGCTGGTTCGCACTGAAAGGGACAGGCAGGAGGAAGTGAAAAGGGGCCCTGGACTCTTCTGATGCGACTGGCAGGACCCACGGGCAGGAAGCTGCACGGCGGCAAACATGGCCTTTTTTTTTTCCCTTTGGAGGGTGGGGGCAGAGGGAGGGAGAATCTCACGCAGGCTCCATGCTCACGCGGAACCCGACCTGGGGCTCAATGTGGGGCTTGATCGCACAACCCAGAGATCACGAGTCAGCCGCTTCACCGACTGAACCACCTAGGTGCCCCAAACTCAGACTGCCTTTTGGGGAGAAAGAATAATTCAGAGGGTGGACCCAGGAGCCCAGAGGCAGAGCTGGGAAGCATGGAGCCCCCTGATGGATCAGGACAGGCGTGGTGGCTCCTTTGTGCCTCCGCCGACTCTAACAGCAGTGTTGGGAGCAGTTGTCCAGGCCAGGCCCATTGCTGTGCATATGTGCATGAGTGCGTGCACGTGTGTGCACATGCGTGTGGGGTTAGTAGGGCTGGGGATGGAGGGCAGATAAGGTGTCTCTCTAGTTCCGAGGTCTTCAGACTGAGAGGAGCTCCACACCAGGAGAGCCCCTCTTGGGAGTGAGGTTCTGGCCTTCAGGCTGGTGTTGGAGGAGGAGACCTGGGGGCTTTGAGGGGCTTGTCCCTAACTCGTGGCCAGAGGGTGGGCTGGGGTGTTCTTAAACAAGGGTGAGGAGGCTGGGTTGGCTGAAACAGGGGTGTCACACACGTAGACTTGGGCTGAGTGAGGTGGGCAGCAGGGGACATGACATCTGATTTAGGTTCTAGAAGAATCATTCTGGCTACTGGCTTTTGCTTCACATTTAAATTCTTGGAATGCCCTTAAGCAACAAGGAAATCAATCTTCAGACTTTAGTTCTTGCCTTTTAATGCTGTTAACATAATCCAGTGTTTTCTATATGAGTGTTACAAATAACCAATAGGCTAGGAATGAGTCGTCTTTATTCTTGACTCTTGTACATCGAACCAAGAAGTGTCAGAACTAAATTAAGTTTGTCCAGCATGATTAATTCTTCACAATTCCAGGCTGATTGGTATCTCGTTCCTATTGGTGATTCATTTTCCTATCTCCCCGTGCGTAGATGTGGTCCGCTTATCAGGGCTGTCATCCTATGTCCCCCAATTTTTTTTTGTGCGTTGGAAAGCCATTCTTGTTTCTTGTTGGTCTATCAGGATCCTTTCCCTTTGGTAGGAAGACATCGGTGGAGCCTCTCAGGTGAGTCCGCAGTCTCTGCCTGAACCAAAAGTCTGCGCTGTTGGCTTTCTGGACCTGTGTGGGTGGCTCTTGTGATTAACAGAGGTCTTTTTATTCCATGTAGCAAAGTCCCGTCACAGTACTTGGCAGACTGAAAGTATCTTGCATGTTAACAGTTGAGCTGTCGTCTTTGAACCTGGGTTGGCTGGGTGGGAGGAAGTGTGCCTTTTTGATCATCGGGACTGCATATTTTATTTAAGGGTGGTTTTAGTGATTCTTCTGTATTTGTGTGCGTGCACAGGCAGGCATGTGTACATGTGTGCATGCCCACACACGTGTGCATGTGCATTTTTTTGCTCTATTGTTGCTGTTTTGGTTGCTTTCCAATGTGCAGTCTTTACTTGGACCTTACGCCACTTTGTAAAACACACATTTCAAAGATGCTTATTCAGTTTTCCAGAAAAATAATTCCCTCAGTGCAATATAGGAAGCCAAGTCTCCAAATGTTGGCACTAAGGGCTTTGATGCCTGGTGGTCCAATAAAGGCACCAACCGTGCGCGTGTCCTCAGCTCTCCGCCTGGCCTGGTGCATCAGGGGCACTGTGTGGAGTGTGGGATGCAGACCTGCCACTCAGTCCCAGCTCTGTCTTTTCCCGCTGTGGGATGGGGCCTTCACGTCCCCATCCATAAGAGCAGGGTAATAGCGTCTGCTCCATAGGATGTCTGTGGGGATTCAAGGAGACAGTGAATGCCACATGAGCAGCCGGGGTTGCTGAGAGACCCATTTAATGCGTCACCACAGCCCAGCAGTCGGTTCTTTCCTTCGCTGCTACTCAGGGCTGGGATGGTCTTCGGGCAGAATAGCAGGTACTTAGGAAGTGGGAAGCCAATGACAGAGGCGTCCTAGCCATTTCATGGAGGCCGAGACGTGGGTGGCTGTGCCCAGGGAGCGGTCCCAGAGCTCAGTCCAGCGCATGCTGCTCCCTCAGGTCAGTGCCATGCCACATGCAGGGCATGTGGCCTGTCCCCCCAGTGTCCCTGAAGGTGATTTGGAGAGTGCTTTCCAGTGTGACAGCTATTCGTGCCCTTGGTGTGCATTCTGGGGAAAAGGCAGAATTTGAGTTTCTAGAGGAACTTCCTTCCTCTCCGTGGGCAGAATTGGGCCTTTCCCTGGGCCTGTGGTTGACGCAGGCAGGCAGTGCGAGGCTGTACGAGTTCTCTCTCGATGCATAACAGGTTTCCCCAAAACTTCGTGGCTCACGAGAATGACAGTATCTCCGTTTCTGTGGCCTACTTGGGTCCTCTCATTTGGGCGTTGGCAGGACTGCAATCAGGAAGTTGACCGGGGAAGCGTCCGTGTCCAGCTTCACGTGGCTGTTGGCCGGAGACTGCCCTCCGTTCCACACCAACTGGCTTCTCCATATGGCGGCTTGCTTAGAGCACGCAAGCAGGCAGAGTGAGCCACAGCCAGCCAGGTGGAAGTCACGGGCTTGTGCGGCTTGAGTTCGGAAGTGACACCCCGTCACTTCTGTTAGTTAGCAGCAAGTTGCCGGCCGGCCGACACTCAAGGAGAGGGGATCACGCCGGAGTGTGAAACCGGGAGGGGATTGCCGGAGCCATTTTAGAAGTCAGCCTACGGCACAGGCACTTGTGGGCAGTTGGGCATCCGTGGCCGTGAGCCATAGCCTAAATCTCTCCTGTTGTACAAAACTTAAAATGGGCAACAGACTTAAATGTAAAGTGTAAAACTTGTAGAAAATCATTGTGCTAGAGCTGGGCAGAGTTCTTAGTCTTGACCCCAAAAGCTTGACCCATGAAAGGAAGCATTACTAGAACGGGCCTCGTCACAGCTTAATGCTCTTGTTCTGTGAAGGAGCCTGTTAGGAGGACGGAAAGACAAACTGCAGACGAGGAGAAAAACCTTTGTAAACCATACACCTGACAGGACCTGTATCCAGAATATATAAAAAGTCTCAAAATTCAAAATAACTCCACTTAGAAAGTGAGTGAAAGGGGGGCACCTGGGTGGCTTGGTGGGTGAAGCGGCTGCCTTCGGTCGTGATCTCAGGATCCTGGGGTTGAGCCCTGCGTCTTCCTCTCCCCCTGCCCCTCTCCCTGCTCGCTCGCTCTCTCAAATAAATAAATAAAACCTTTAAAAAAATGAAAGGGAGCGAGGGGCTGTGGAGGGAGGTTTCCCAGAGGCGCACAGAGATGGCAGAGGAGCCTGTGGGGGGGACGCTCCACACTACTGTCGTCAGGGACGTGCGTCTGAGAACCACCTGCTGGAGTGGCCGGTGTGCTGGTGGGAGGTTGAGTGGTCAGCCACTCTGGAAGCAGGTTTGACCATTTCTTAAGAGCTGAACCTGCAGCCCCCATAAAGCCCAGTACTTGTGTTCCTGGGCATTAATCCCCGAGGGAGAACACACGGTCACACAAAAACCCATATGTGAATGTTCATCGCACTTGGGATCATAGCTTCCCCAAGCTGGAGACAAGCCAGATGCCCTTGAACAGGCGAACGGCGAAACCACGATCCCCATGGAGACCGACTGTGTCGCCAGTACCCCGGTCGGTGTGAGAGTGTACTCTCTTTTTGCAAGACCTTATCCTACGGGAAAATGACCATTCATGGAGACTTTTCTGAAGTACAAAAGATTGGAACCACACATTGAAAGCATACACATATTGGCCCATACCAACACCAAGACCTGTTGTAGTGAAATTCCTGGACTTTAAAGAAAAAAACACCCTTTGGACATCTTAGAAAAAAAGCACATTATTTATAAGGGAAAGCATTCGGTTATCAGCCTTCTCGACAGAGGTACTTTATGCTAGGAGATGATGGAGTACTAGCATGTTTAAGAGATTGGAAGAAAGAAGTTGTGCTCCAAGGGTTTCATACCCAGAAAACTCAATTTTCAAGTATAAAGGGCACAGAGCACTGGTATCCACGTGGGAGAACTCTGAATTCTGAGAACCTGCTCCTGGGCGCCCTTCCTGAGGAATCTACTGGAAAATGAGCTCTGACGGCCGACTAGATCAGGACATCATTGTCATAGCAAGCATGTGCTGCACGCGCGTTGGCTAACATGCACCATCAGGTGGAGAGTGCGGAGCACGCAGGAGGTGTTGGCTCTGGCAGCTGCTGAAAAGGAGAGGGGAGTCCCTCTGCCTGCCGCTCCCCCAGCTTGTGTGCGCACATATTCTCTCTTTCTGACAAATAGATAAAGTCTTAAATAAAAGGCTGGGGGAGGATGGGAGACAGGAGGATCATGTTGGTAGAGATCCCATTGTGGGTATCAGGCTCTCTGTTCTGACACTGTTGGGAAATCCCAGTGAGTAGTTACGGGACCTTGCAGTGGCCTCCGTGTGGGAGAAAGGAAACACGCACCCAGTGGAGAGGAGCTTCCAGAAGAGCTGTGTGGTCTTGGATCTGCCAAACTGGAAACGCCACAGATGTCCTCATGGCGGGTGAGCGGTTAGAGGTGGAGTGCCCGGCAGACCACGGAGTCTGACCCAGCAGCGGAACGGGGTGAGCTGTCCACACAAACAACACCAGTGAGTCTGCAGAGAATCACGCTGAGCAAAAAAGCCAGTCTAAGAGTCTGCATACTGCATGATTCCTTTTATGTGACGTGGGTGGAAATACAAGATCACGGAAGGGGAGGACAGACCACTGGCCCCCAGCGAGCCTGTGTATGTGGTGCATGTGGGTCTCATCCGTACATAGCTGTGTATCTAGTCTCTGTTCCACCATAACGACATCAGATCTAAACCTTATCTACAGTCTATAGCTAATTTATACTTAACCCGTATCTATCTCATCTGTGTCATCTCTGCCTCCCCTCTCGCTCTTGCTGCTGAAAATCTGTAGAAACAGTGACCGGTCCAGGGCAGTGACCATCCTTTGGCCCCATACTGTGGTCTTGAAATATCATTAGTCACCATGAGGGCCTCTTGGAAGAATGGCCGATCCCAGGTATGGGAATGTCTCTGATGAGCCTGGGCAGGGAAAGTCCAGGAGGGTCACACCCAGAGGACTCAGCAGTGACCCAAAGAGATTCCCACACTGGCCAAAGCTGGGACAGTTTGATCTTCACTGGGGACAAGAAGTGCAATGGATTAAATCCCATCAAAATGTTTTACATGCACAAGTTCATAATGATATTTTGGAAAAAGCAAGAGGTGGGTGGGTCACTTTTGGAAGATGACGAGAGCCAGTTCTCTCTTGAAAGCTGGTCCGACATGAGTGCGCTGTGCCATGGGGTCCCTGGCCTTCCGTCTTGTTCACTGGATTAGCTCTCTCGGAGCGACGAGCTCTGGGCCTCTTGGAGATTGATGATGTTCTTAGATGTGCCCGCCAAGGCCAGGATGCTGGGAGGCTTGCTTCTGCCTCCCGTGAATCTGCTAGAGAGAACGGCCTCCCCCTCCTGCTGCACAGGTGGTGCCACGAGGTCTCATTAAAGGTCAGCTGTTGGGTGTGTGCGAGCACTTTGATCTCACTACAGTGCCCTTCTGTGTGTCCCCTTGCTCTACGAAACCTGGGACTGAGGTCTGGATTTTCAGAGAAGAACCACAGCTGCTATGCCTCATTTTCCACCCGGTGTCCTGCAGTTACCTTGCATGAAGCTGGAGATGGTCTGGACTGGCCTGCTTCATCTCCTGGTCTGAAAGTGCCTTCTCAGTGTGGGGGACGCTTTACCGTCCCTCCCGCACCTCCTCGCAGGGTCCATGCCAGGATTCTAGCTGATAAATGCAGAAAGAGGTACTGGAGTATGAGCTCGTCCACACGTGCAGCCCGACGGGCACCAGGCATCAGTGGGTGCTCAGACTTCGTGGTGAGTGGCACCGCCTGGCATCTGAGCCACCTCTGACCTCGCCCCCCAGCACCGGTGGTGTGACCAGTGTGGTCAGAGCGGAGTCCGACCCAGACCCTGGATCTAGCCACCACGGGCAGGAAATCAGGAGGAGGGAGACTGACTGCTGGGCTTTGCCCAGAGGACATAGCAGCCACATCCAGGGCGTGGGCAAGAGAAAGGACAGATGGCATCTCTGCGGGTCCGAGATGCTGAAGGGACACCGAGTACAGACACGGGCGGTGTCCGGGTGGTCAGTCGCCTCAGGGCCATCCAACGAATTTTAAAGGCAAGGAAGTGAGGATTGTGTCAGGTCGATGGGGAGCTAGTGAGCCAGGGGGCATGTCTGGGCACGTGAGCACCTCCTGGGGAGCCTTGTTTTAAACAGCGTTGAGCCATAATCCACATACTGTACAGTTTGCTTGCTTAAGGTGCACTCACAGGACTGGGCGCTTGTCTGCACTGTCTGGCCCCCGCCTCGGCCTGTGTCCCCTGTCCCTGCTGCTCAGGACGCTGCAGGCCCCTGGCCTCCCTGCCGCTTGCTGTCCGCTGAATGCCGAGTGTGGCCCCTGTCAGGCCTGGGCGCCGGCTGACCCCTCTGACCGTCCCGCTCTACTGCTTCACCAGGCACAGGGCAACCAGGAAGAGCTGTTGGGTGCAAATAAAGAGAACGGAGATGACGGTGGTGCCTGCCCACACGAAGGGTCCAGGTATGGAGTGGTGCACGGGCAGGGCTGGCTCACCCCCTCCCAGGGGGATGGCTAGCCCTCGGAAGCATCAGATGTGTTAATGGATTTAAATGTAAAGAAGATCTTAGAAGGTGATTTTTGAAGAAGTTCATATAACCTTTGGGATGGGGAAAGGAGACCATCCAAAGCAAGGAGAATGAACTTAAGTAAAAGGAGTTTTTGAGGAAGACGGCCTTGGGCCAGGCTGGAGGGGCCATCACCCCTTTCTTTCCTCTGCCTTGGCGCTGCTGACTCTACCAGACTGGCCCAGGGGAAGGCGAACAGTGGCAGTGGGGAGATTGGAGGGCTCTGGAACCCTGAGCCCCGATGCAGACCGACAGGAGCAGGTGGGACTCGAGCTGTCGGATCTGGAACCTAACTGCAGCTACACGGCACTGGGTCTAAACCAGCCCTTCTTCCCAGGGGTCGATACACATCTGTCCCTGAGGCCAATGCCCTGTACTTCCTGTTTATAATTCAGTAAACATAAAGCAAACAGGATAGAAGCCAGGGAAAAAAAAAAGCCGCATCATTTCTTTACTACGTAAATCTCAAAAATGAGTTGAGTGTCCAGCAGTGGGACGTTCCGGAAAAGGCAGAACTGCCAGACAGTAACAAGATCAGCGGTTGTCAGGGGTTGGGGGGGGAGGATGAACAGGTGGAGCACGGGGGATTTGGGGGCCAGGGGTGGGCATCTGTCCTGATGCCCTCGTCCAAACCCACAGAATGTGTGCCACCAGGTGTGGCCCTGACGTCGTCTGTGGACTCTGGGTGATGATGGCGTGTCAGTGGAGACTCGTCCTCCGTAACAGACGTCCCACTCCGGTGTGGATGTGGCTAGTGGGGGGACGGGGGCGCATGGGAGATCTCTCTCTGAACCTCCCTCTCAGTGCTGCTCTCACCCCCAAACTGCTCTGAAAATAGTCTTAAAAAAAAAAAGTGAACGAATGAGAAGAGACACCATAGAAAAGCCAAAGTCCGATGATAGGTTAGAAAGAATACTGACCACATGTAAGCTGTTCTGTCCCTTATCCTCATTCTTCAAGGGCTTCTACAGGCTGCTTTAGACAAAGCCTGGCCAACGAGGTTGGAGGAGGGGGGACCCCAAGGGCATGGGGAGGCCCACGGGGGTCTCAGGAGTGCACATTACACACCAGCAAGATTCTCCGACCCAACAAGGTGGCAAGCATGGCCAGACCCCTGAACTGGCCCGTCTGGGCATTGCAGTGGTGCGCCCGCCCCAGAATTGCTGTCTTCCTCCTGGTGACGGCAGGTGTCTTGAGGGCAGTACGGAATGGTCAGTTTCCTGTTGATCCATTATGTTTCGCATCTGTAGTAGGGTTCTCGAGAGAGAAGCAACAGGGTACGGAGAGGTGTATAGAACATTGTGATGTTACAGTACTCGTCCTTTCTCATACGGTAGGGTAGGTGCACATATCACACGGGTCCTTCCTGTCTGGCTGATTTCACTGAGCACAGTGTCCCCAAGGTTCATCCCTGTTGTAACATGTCAAATTGTCCTTCCTTTTGAAGGCTGCGTGATATTCCACTGGACAGATGGGCGACCTTTCGTTTGTCCGTCATGGGCATTTGGGCTACTTCCTCCTTCTGGCTGTTGTGAATAATGCTGCTGTGAACAGTTTACAGATTTCTCTTCAAGTCCCAATTTTCAGTTCTTTGTGTTTTTATACACCCAGAGGTACAATTGCTGGGTCCTACGGTAATTCTATTTTTAGTGTTTTGAAGAATCTCCATACTGTTCGTCATCACTGCCTTTTCATTTTTAAAGCAGTGTATTTTGAAAAGCAAATATTTTCGATGTTGATAAAGTTTATCGATTTTTTCAAACTTTCTGGTTTGTGCCTTTCGTGTATTTTTAAATATATCTCTGTTACTGGCTTCTTGTCTAATTCTGTTGTAGTCAGAGTGTGGGCTCCGCAGGATTGCTGTCCTTTAAGGTGTGTTAAATAGATGGTGACCCGGCTGCGCGCTGTCCTGAAGACTGTTCCAGGCGCGCTGTGTTCCACTGCGGGTGGGCGGGCCAAGTGCTCTGCTCATGCGCGAGACTGGTAGGCAGTGGTGTTCACGTGCATGGCATCCTTCCTGAGTTTTCAGTTCTGCTTGCTCTGCAAGCTGCTCTCTGTGGGCCGAGAGTGTGCAAATCTCCACACACAACTGTGAGTCTGCCTGTTCCTCCCCGTGGTTCTGTCCGCTTTCTACTTCATGTATTTCTGAGCCCTGTTGGGATCCTTGCATCTTCCTGAAGAAATGCCTGTTTTCTCCTTGGACAATGTCTTTCCTGCTGCCTGGTAACTCTCCCTAACATACCCACTCCAGCCTTTCCCCGTGGTAAACAATTTATTCTTCCACCTTTGTTGCTTTCGGCGGGAGAAGCACAGACGAACTGTTTACAGAGATGCAGAAAATTCACAATGGCTAACACGTTTGTGTGGCAAGCTCACCAAAGCAAAGCAGCTGATAGCAGAACAAAATAAAGCAGGGCGGTGGGGGGAGCCTTACTTCTGAAAAAGCCTGGGGAAAAATGAGCCAGTTACCTCGAGCATCTTCAGTGAGATGAGCAAAACCACCCAGGTTGGGTCTCAAGGACACGGACATTCAGACAGACAGATCAGCTCACACCCCTGGTGAGGCCTGCCAGCCAGTCCGCCGAAACGCATTTCACCGGGGTCGCGCCCGGAGTCCTTGCTGCCGTCTGAGGTTCCTTGGCTCCTGTGTGCCTCCGTGTCTGAGCCCCACCCCCTCCGGCCCTCCAGACCTAGGCCCCACAGTGATCTGAGTGGAGCCACAGCCGCCTCTGCCTGGCTGCTCCCTGCGGAGCCAGGGCCGTGGCTCCAGCTTTGTTTGGACTGGAGTTAACACGGGGTCTCTTTTTCCAGCCTTTTACTAGTGCCGATGCGTTTGTGTGTGTTTGGGGACGGTTCCCACACATGGGCGTGCAAACGGTGAGCCCTCTGGGGCGGTGTAAGGTGGGGTTGCCCCTGCCCCTCTGCCCCCCAGTGTATCACAGCACTGCCACGGGGCATTGGGCTTTTCCAGCTTCACTGGGGACCCTGCAGTTGTGGGTGTGACATGGAGATTCTCGCCCCGTGGGGAGGGTGCGCTGCTTGTGAACGGCTGGTGTCTGTGTGTGTCTCTGTTGGGCTTTTATTGCATGGAGTAAAAACCTTCACAAAAAGCTGGACCCACCCCTGCTGCCCCAGCTTCACCTGCCTGAGGGCCTTCGCCTGGCTCTTGTCCCGAGGGCTCCCTGCTGGGCATCGAGACCAAATCATGACTGCTGCTGTTCCCTGGGTGCCCCTGCTTCCATTGCCTGTCCAGGGCGATGGTCCTCCTCTCAGCCCAGCCTGTCCACCCCTGCTCTGGAGGAGGGCCTTTCCCCAGAGGATCACCCTACAGTCCCGGCATCCCAGCCCTTCAGTTCCTGTGCCCACTCCCTGCTAGAACACGGGTTACATATTATGAGAACCAAGGTCACAAAAATGGCCCACTGCCCAAAGCTCCGGGAGGGAGGCCCCAGGGTCTGCAGATGGCGTGGGTGTTGAGCCCTCACTCAGTCCGGACCACAGCCGCTTCCGGGCCCCCAGCCTTGCATCAGCACCGCACGCTGCTCCCGTGAATGCTGGGGACAGCAATGGAGTGAGGGCAGGCCAGGGCATCCCAGGTTAGTCTCTCTGTCCTGGAGCTCAGCCCCTGATTCAGATGAGCTCTTCTGTCAGAAAACTGGTTAGGACCCGCCACCTCCTCCCCCCATGGCATTTCTAAAAAGCTTCCCTCAGGGGCGCCTGGGTAGCGCAGTCGTTAAGCGTCTGCCTTCGGCTCAGGGCGTGATCCCAGTGTTCTGGGATCGAGTCCCACATCGGGCTCCTCGCGGGAGCCTGCTTCTTCCTCTCCCACTCCCCTGCTGTGTTCCCTCTCTCGCTGGCTGTCTGTCACATAAATAAATAAAATCTTTAAAAAAAAAAAAAAAGCTTCCCTCAAAGTCCGGCCTGGGAGATGCTCTGGGATCAGAAGTTCACTTAACTCTGGCAAAGCTGCATTCCACGTCTCCTTAGAGCTGTCCGGTGACATCAGCACACTGAAGGCTCTGATACGTCCTGCAGCAAGGAAACTGGTGTAACATGGGGTTGCCAAGTGAACATCTGTGGACAGCACACTGAACGAATGGCCGAAACTACTGTATTGTGGCCCCTTCTGGGATAAGATGGGGCAAGTCACTCGAAAGGCTACTCTGCCTCACATCCCCATTTGCACCTCCCTTTCCGAGTCCCTCCCAGACTTGCCAGTTAGAAGTGAGGTGCAGCAAAGCTAAGTGACTTGACTCTTGCTGCCTGCTGAGTCATGGCCTTGGCAGTTTTGGCCGGTGGTGGAGTCAGATGATGGCCATTGGCAGGCTGGGACATCTCTCCCTTTGCCTAGCGAGGCCTCAGTGGGTCTGCTTGTGTCTCCCCGTGAGGGCTGGTGAGCGGTGGGGGGGAGCATTTTCCCCGGGGGGAGCTGGCAGCTGAATCCCTGGAAGCACCAAGGGCTGAGTGGAGGGTGCAAGGGGGATTGTAGGAGCCATCCTAGCAGCAGCAGCGAGGGGTGCAGGGTGTGTGGGAGCAGCTGCAGACGGGGGCCATAGCCCCACACTGCCCCTCTTGGGGTTATGACCCCAGCCTGCCGGGCCCTGGCTTCCCTCTTCAGATGGGGTTTTTAATGCCTATGTCAAAGGTCAAGTGAGTTGACTCCCTTAAGCACGGAGAACTACGAAACCACGTAAAATAAAAATACGAGAACATTTATCTCCCTGGAGAATGTCGACAGCCTCCCCTCGGTGGGGTCTATCAGTGACAGCTCAGCTTCTCCCTGATGGGGGCAGAGGCAGGCAGCAAGGAGCCGGGTTAACGGCCGGCTGCCATGTGCAGAGTGCTGAGTGCGGTTTCATTCCCGGGAGCCTCGCCCGCGGAGAGCCTGTGGTCCAGATTCTGCCCACTCTGCAAAACTATGAGCACTCTGGTTTCTTCTAGGCTGGGTGATGGCTGTGGCCATGGACCATGGCAGAACCGTGTCCCAGGAATCCCCCAGCCTCCCCCAGCTGTCCAGTCCCACAGGGGTGAGGGGAGCTGCAGCGCCTCTGGTCTCACCCCTTCAGGGCCACATTATTTAAGGGCCCTTCCTCTAAAAAACAAAACAAAACATAAAAATTGTACTTTATGGTAGCATCGGTTTAAAGACAAATAGATTAATACTATGTATTAAAACATTTTCTTTGACCTGAAGTTCCACTTTTTCTTCTGACTTCCTTTTGCTCTAAGCTCCACTTACTCGTCTGTAACATGGGGACAATTTGAATCCCTCCCCCTGGCTAATGCACAGCACCGGCCTGACAGATGGCACTGTGATGACTGGGCACCTGGCCAGTGTGGGCCGAGCCCTGTGACACAATGCCATGGCAGGCTGGAACACACATTCTGTCGTGCTGGACCAGAAACCTGGCCCTGGTCTGACCCTCCCACACACGAGCCCTGAGACCTGGTGATGACCTCTGGCCTGCTACTGTATCCCCACAACTTCATCCCTGGCTGCAGGAGGCTTTGAATTGATCTCACATCTCACATCAAGCCCGATGAAAGACGTTACTTTAATGTGGCACAGACAGGATCTCGTCTTCCGCTGGAAGCCTTCAGTAATTATCCCAATAAAGGCTTGGAGGGACAGGTGGCTAGAATGTGATCAGTCACAAGCCTTCTGATAAACACAAACGTGCCCTCGGTGACTTGAGGCCCAGTCAATGGTGCAGGTAGGCTAGGAAAGAAAACCCAGCTCCCCTTTTCTTGACACGGGTGCTCCCAGGTATCCGAGTCCTGCTCTGGCCTGGGTTACAGAGCCACTCGTCTCTGGTGTACCTGGCTAGTACTGATGGACTCTTGGAGGCCCTAGAAGGACAGCAGTGATGACCTCTGTGGCTCTGTGGGCCTGCCTGTGGAAATGGCCTGAGCACTTGCCCCCATGGCCCTCCTGTGTCGCTGGCTATGCCCAGCCTGGCAAGGACTCCTGCTCTTCCAGGCGGCCACAGGCTGCGTCTTTCCTGCCACTCCTGGCAACAGCTGGCTTGGCTCCAGTCCTTCTAGGACTGTGGGGGCCCCTGCCTAGTGCCTGGGAGCTGCATCCCTGACACCTCCCCTTACCCAACCCCAGGATGCTGGGTGCTTCATGCTCTCACCTCCTTCGGGTGTCTTCCCAAGTGCCACTCCCTTTTCTACCTAAAAATAGCTCCCCTCCCCGCTTCATGCTCTACCACCAGGTGTCCCGTGCATTGGGCCAGTGTGGAGCCCCGTCCTCAATCCTGGCCCCTGGCCCCAGGCCAAGGTGAGCACCTGGGGCAGGCAGGGAGCTGTCTCCTTTCTGACCCCTCTCACTACCCCCATGCAAAGCTCAGGGCCTCCAGTGGGGTAGCCGGGGGCCACATGGTCCCTAATGACCTCTCCCAGCCCAGGAGTGTTATGCTGCCAGCCAGGAACGCGCGTGGGCGGCCTCAGTGCCGCCCCAGTGAGCTTGAGGCGGCAAAGACGGCGTCTGCGGCGGTGAGGGGGCCTACCCGGCCCCAAGAGGGCCGGTCACAGCGGGCCACGGTGCTCAGGAGGGCCGGGAGCCCCGCTCTTCCTGCCCGGGAGGAGTCCTAGACCACCACGGCCCTCGGGCATCGGTGCGCGCGGCCGGCTTCCACCGCCCTGCCGGTCATAACCAGGCAAACCTGGAGGGAGAACTGAGAGGGCGAGCGCCTTGCCCAAGGTCACACAGCAGTTCGCAGGCAGGCCGCGGCCGCCCCCTGCCAAGGTCACCGCCTCCGCGCTCGGCCATCCCGGCCTACGGCCCGGGATTGGGGACCCTAAACGACCCTTCACGCCGGCAGTGACCGAGCACCCCCTCCTCTGCCACAGGTCGCCGCCGCCGCCAGCTTTCGCGGTCGGGTACCACGACGTCACTTCCCCCGCAAGCCGGCGCGCGCGGCGGGCGGAGCTCCGGTCCGGGGGGCGGGGCCAGGCGGTGCACGCGCCATCCGGAAGCCCGCCGCGGATGCGCGCTCCTGACAGGGCGGGATGATGGGCGGAGTTCCGGGCGGGACGCGAGGCCGCGCCCACGCATGGTGCCGGCTCCGCCCCCCCGCGCGCGCGGCGCC
>NC_048228.1:109669408-109757919 GCF_002007445.2 Ailuropoda melanoleuca
CCTGGCCCCGCCGGAGGCAGGGGCCGCGTCCGCGGGGACCCCGGTGCTGGGGCGCGCGACTGTCGTTCCGTAGCGAGAGCGGGCGGGAAGCCGGACGGGCCAGCCGGCGAAGCCCGGGGAGGCCGGCCTTCGGTGCCCGCCGGCAGCTGTGCGCCCTTCCGCTGCGACCGAGGGGGCGCCCAGGTGGGCGCGGCGCTTCTGCCGCAGGGCCGGGGCTCTGGGCTAGACGGGGTGCATGTATCCCGGGGCGCCCCCCACCTGACGGACGGTCCCCTTCCGACACGGAGAGCTGAGTGTAGAGCGGTCTCCGAGCGCCGGGAGCTGCGGACGATGGGTTAGTCGGGCCTCACAGCAATGGGCTTCTTTCACGACGTCGAAGAAGTTGTAGCCGCTGCGTCCGACAGCCCTCGGGGCGCGCACGGTGTCGAGGGTGCCCCGAGGACAGCAGGTCCGAGAAGGGAGGCGACAGCTCCCTGGAATAGCGGGAAAGCCAGGAGCCGTTAGACACACGGGTTCCACGGAGCTGGGTTCGTGTGTGCGGGAGTCGACCGCGGTGCTTTGAGACAGCCCTGCCTGCAGCCCTGCTGTTCCTGTCCCTCCTCGGGCATCTCCCGCGTCTGCGGCCTTGTCCCCTCCGCAGGCCCCTCTGTGCTGTGGGCAGCGGCCGCGCAGCGTGGAGCGTGGTTCTGCAGCTCTGGCCGTCTGCTGCGCTCTGCGGCCGCACCCAGAGGGTCACACTATTGCGGTGGCCGTCAGCCGTGTCAGTGGGAGCCCTCCTAACGGTTCTGCCTTGACTTCGGTTGGATTTGGGTGCCATAGGAAGGAGAGCAGTTCTGATTGCCACTGCAGGTATAGAGTGGAGAAAACACCGAAGTTATTGTCACTTAAATTTTAAGCGGATGTATGGGGACCTTGCCTAGTTACACACATTGCTCGCGCGCACTTACTTGCGCAGTGACAGGCGTCTTTTTACTGGTACACAAAAGATCCAAGGGAACACCTAGAGGTTTTTCACAGGTGCCTTGGAAACATTCGAAACGAGCTTTTAGAAAATTATTTTTGTAAAAGATTTATTTGAGAGCGAGCTTGGGAGAGAGCAAGCACGGGTTGGGGGAGCAGCAGAGGCAAAGGGAGAAGCAGACTCCCCGCTGAGCACTGAACCCCACACGGAGCTCTATCTCACAACCCCGGGATCCCGACCCCAGCCAAAGGCAGATGCCCAACCGAATGAGCCAACCAGCAGCCCACAAACCTTTTTTTTTTAAAAGCAAATTGAGGGTACCTGGGTGGCTCAGTAATTGGGCGTCTGCCTTCGGCTTGGGTTGTGGTCCCAGCGTCCTGGGATCAAGCCCCGCATTGGGCTCCCTGCTCGGTAATATTTTCAGTTAATAGATAATTAAAAAAATAAAATCCAAATTGAAATTTTTATAGAAACCCCTTTGGCTTTTTCTGTAGTAATATTTCTCAAAGGAAAGTTGACTTTCACAATCTTTTGAGCATCTGTTATGAGTGGCCATCATTTTAAATGTGTCCCAGGACCTGGGCATTTTCACGTGTGTTACATCATTTGATTCCTTGTGGCATCGTGAAGTGTGTGGTTCTTTACTGTTTTCAGTGCGGGAGGGTAGGCCCAGGGAGGTGCGGTCCCCTGCTTGGGAGAGCCCAGTGAGGCTGAACCCGGGCTTCCTTCCAGCCCACCAGAGCCCGCCTCACGTCCTTTCTCTCAGAATTAAGTTACTTTCTGCAGGCTTTCTTCAGTTTCCACATAGCAGTCGAAGGAACAACGATAATCTATTTTAAGATGCAAGTTTCTTTTTTGTTGGCTTGCAGGGGTATCACCTCAGATGAGGTTTCTGTGCACCTTTAGATGTAATTATTTATTCGAGGGAGGGGAGCGCAAGGGGGGAGGGGCAGAGGGAGAGAGAGAGAATCCCAGGCTGACTCCGTGCTGAGTGTGGAGCCCGCTGCTGGACTGGATCTTATGACCCTGAGATCATGACCCGAGCCAAAACCAGGAGTCTGACACTCAACCGACTGAGCCCCCCAGGTGCCCCTTCTGTGCACCTTTAAATTCCACGTGTGGCTGTCCAAACCCTCCAGTCGTAGGTGTTAATATTAGCACGATGTTGGTTCATTAGGACGGATGACGTTTGTCTTTTTGTTTTGAAGTCTTTTCGGAAAGATGGCATGTGGGTCCACAGCACCAGCTTTGTGGCGCCAGTATAGGGCTTTGCCTTAGGCTTTTCCCGGAACTGCTGAATATGGCACCTAAGTGTGCCCTGCTAAAGAAGGTACTGGACCCCTCAGGTGGAGCTGCACCCCAGGCTCCACCAAATGAAAACAGTTGAGTGATTTTGGCGGTCTGCAGTAGCTTCCCCTGTGTGGCTTACCCTGGCGTGTGAGCGTGAGGATGTGGCCCCTTCCCCTTTGTCCCCAGCCTCTGTGTGATGCGGGAGTGATACCAAGGCCTGGCTGCATCAGCGCGAGAGGGACGTTTGGCTGTGTTTGGCTTTGTGAAGTGTCGCTGCTCTAGTTGTTTGGCACAATTACCAAAGCCTCCAAAATTCGTGGCTTTGAACAGCAGTAACCACTTATTATTGTTCATGGTTTCAGGGTTTCCAGAATTCCCAAGCAGCTGGTCTGGCAGTCTTTGCTGGGGAGGAGGTGGGTCTTGGGCCAGTTGGTCTGATGGGGGTTGGGGCTGGAGCGTCTCCTTGCAGGCATCCTCACTCTGCCTCTGGTACCTGGGCTGGGAAGGCTTGAGCAGCAGGGTCCCCTGGGCTCTTGGTTTCCCCGAGCGCAGCGGCTTTGGGGCGTGTCCTGCAAGAGAGCCAGGCGGTTGTAGGGCCTCTCCCACTTGAGTCTTGGAAGTCACCATTCAAGGGGCAGTTGAAGTCGGCCTTGTTACGGGAGCTGTGCCAAGGAATCTGCAGTCATGTGCTCAGACCAGCACGTTACTGAGGGCTGGTTAATAACTCATGTCCAGTCAGACCATGTTGTTGCCCGCGTGCTCTTTGAAAGACAGCCCTGAGACCTGGCCTCGGTTCTCCGTGTGAGCAGTGTGCTCGTGCATCTGGAATGCACTCAGTCTAACGGTGTTGCTGGGCTTGCTTGCTGGTGTTTTCCATGAAAACCACCCTAGGCACCTGGTGGTTCTGAGCTGTGAAACGGGCCTGGCTCTGGCCTTTCATTCCTGGGGACCCTTTCTGTGACTGGGGACACTTGTTGACCACGTGCTCTGGGGTACAGCAGACTGAATGGCTACTTGGAGCTGTTCTCCCATTTCGTGCTCCGGAAACCAGCATGGAGGAGCCGGGATAGCTCATCCAGGACCCAGATTTGAGCTCAGGGGTCTGACTTGCTGCCAGTGAAAGGGATCCCGGTGGATGCCAGCCAGGCCTTCACCTGGGACTCAGGAGGCAGAGAGGCCGCATGCAGAGTAGGCTTGATTCCTCACCAGGCTCCTGCCGCTGTGGTGCCTGCTTGTCTCCGCAGGTCCCTTGGCTTAATCTATAAATGTTTTTAAAGATTTTATTTATTTATTTGAAGGAGAGGGAGAGAGAGTGAACATGAGCGGGGGAGGGGTGGAGGGAGAGAATCTCAAGCTGACTCCCCACGGAGCATAGAGCCTGACTTAGGGTCGGATCCCATGGTCCTGAGGTCATAACCTGAGCTGAAACCAGGAACTGGACGCTCATCGGACTGAGCCCCCAGGCGCCCCGCAGGTTCCTTTATCCTACAAGTCTGTGTGTGGGACAGTGTGCTGCTCACGGCCGCCTGTTAGTCCCTCTGCTGGAGGTAGTGTGCAGTAGGGCCTCGAAGCGTGGGCGGAGGGCCAAGATGACAGGCACAGAGGAAGCCCCCAGCCTGAGAGCAGAGACCGGAACAGGCGGAGAGGGCCACTGGAGCAGAGATGGTCCGGTGCAGGGGCCAGGCCTGTACGGGCAGCACGCAGGGGCAGCTCGCACAGGTGCTGCGGGCCCTCCGTGGGCAGACGCCGAGGGGTTCTGAGATAAAGCATGTCACTGGAAGGCTCGGAGCTTGAGGACGGGGGCCACCGCCCCAAGTGCCCCTGCAATTTTTCTGACCCCGAGAGCCCCACAGGCATCCAGGGAGGAGGGATGGGGTGTGGAAGCCAGACCAGTGCAGTCCTGGGCCCGACCGGGCCTGCCCCCCACACCTGAGTGGAGGCTCAGGGTCCAGAAGGGCCGATGGGCGTCCCAGCTCTCGCGCCAAACAGAGCTTGTTTGTGGGGTTGTGTTGTTTTTTAAAGATTTTATTTATTTATTCGACAGAGATAGAGACAGCCAGCGAGAGAGGGAACACAAGCAGGGGGAGTGGGAGAGGAAGAAGCAGGCTCCCAGCGGAGGAGCCTGATGTGGGGCTCGATCCCAGAACGCCGGAATCACGCCCTGAGCCGAAGGCAGACGCCCAACCGCTGTGCCACCCAGGCGCCCCTGTTTGTGGAGTTTTATCCTTCTTTGAGGAGGAGCTTGTATCAGGCAGAGACTTTGCAAGAGAGGAAAGGCAGGTCGTGAACTTTGGGACCAGACTCCTCTGTGTGTCTCAACTGGGTTTCTATTTATGGGACGTGATGATGGCGGTGGCCTGATGGAGCGTTAGCCATTTTGGGGGGATTGGAGGTGGAAGGTGGGGAGTCTCTGGCCTTCACTGTGTTGGTTAGGGGCGGAGGGCATGCTGGGCCAGGGGTGGGGAGTCACACAGGACTGCTTCGTGTGTCCAGAGCGCCCGTGAACCCGGACACATGTCCTCTGTCAGTCCTCGTGGTGGCTCGTGTGGGGTGGAGCCCCGATCCCTGACCCTTCCCCTCTCTGTTCCTGGGGCCGGACACTTCTCTCACCTGGCCCTGGCTTCTGGCCTGCCCGTGTCTGGTCTTGGTGCCCAGAGTCCTGGCTTCCCCCCCCCCCCCCCCCCCCCCCCCCCCCCCCCNCACGTGCTGCTCAGCCTCAGTCTTGGCTCCTTCTCTGCCCGCCCCCTCTGCGGGCCGTCCTGCTGCTTGTTCCTCACTCCTGCCCCCAGCTGGCTTTGTTTTGTCTGTCTCTTGGCTTTCCCAGGGGGCAGCGCACATTCCCTCAGGGCTGAGCGGCTCCGTCCCGGGCTCTTCCTGCTCCATGACTGCGCATTACGCTTTGTGACCATGACGTTCCATCCCGATGGTTCGATTTCTTACACAGGGAGCTGGTGTGGCATTGTGGATTGAATTGTCCCCCAAAAGATAAACCTTATTTAGAAATAGGTCTTTGCAGATGTAATTAAGATGCAAATTAAGATGAGGCCATACTGGATTAGGGTGGTCCCCAATCCAATCACCGGTGTCCTTAAAAGAAGAGATGCAGAGATACAGGACACACAGAGACGGCCTCGGGAGCGCGTGGCACAGCTGCAAGCCCAGGGCACCAGGGATCGCTGGCCACCCCCAGGAGTTGGGAGAGAAGCAGGGACCCCGTCTCCTGTGGGGCCCCTCAGAGGAGCCGGCCCTGCCAGCATCTTGACTTCCCACCTCTGGCCTCCAGTTCATGGCAGCCCCAGGAAGCTACTACACTTAGATTTCGGTGCATATCCAGTGGTCCCCCAAGCCGTGGCTTTGTCTTGGTGATTTCAGTCGCTCAGGGTCAGCGAGTCCAGAAGCCGGATCCTCCTCCTGACTGAGGTCAGAAGGTCAGCGGTAACCTGACACTAGGTCACAATGCTCGTGTCACTCCCTCCATCATCTCACACAGGCGACTTTATTAGTTCTTATTTATTTTTTTATTTTTCGGGGGGGGGAGGGGCACTTGAGCAGATTGAGCAGATTCCCCGCTGGGCACGGAGTCCCACGCGGCTGGATCTCACGACCCTGAGATCATGATCTGAGCCGAAACCAAGAGTCAGCTGCTCAACCGACTGAGCCACCCAGACGCCCCTCATGATAAAACGGGCACTTTATCTCCCATCATCACAAGAAAGAGGGTGAATGCAGGACGTTTTGAGAGAGAGAGACCACATTGACACAGTTTTTATCACAATGTAATGTTACACTCGTTCTAGTTTATTACTGTTCTTGTTAATCTCTTGCTGTGCCAACTTGTAAATTAAACTTCATCACATGTATGTATGCACAGGAGAAAACGTAGTATGTTTGGCCCTTGAACCACACAGGGGTTAGTGGTGCTGACCCCTGCAAGAGTCGAAAATCCATGTGGAAGTTAGGACCCCCCAAAACTTACCTGCTTATACCCTCCTGTCGACCGGAAGTCTTACTGATGACATAAACAGTTTATTAATACCCATTTTGTGTGTTCTATGTATCATATGCTGTATTCTTGCGATCAAGGAAGCTAGGGGAAAGGAAATGCTATTGAAGTCGTAAGGGAGAGACATTTGCGGTGCTATCCTGTGTTTATGTGGGCCCGCGCAGTTCAAACTGTGGTGTTTGGGGGTTGACAGTATCTGTAGGTTTCGGTACCGTCTGTAGTTTCAGGCGTTTCGGGGGGCCTTGGTGTCCCCTGTGGGTGCAGGGCACTGCCGTATGAACACCCAGTGTTGCGCGTTTCTTCTCAGAGGAGGTGGAAGTGTTGCATGCCCGGCACCCCTGCCCCATCTCCGTGGCTTCTGGAAAGTGCCACCAGCCGCCCGGTGTAGTCATTTCCACATGGTGGTTTTTCTGCTGCTTTCGCACCGTAGGCATGCTCTGCTCCAGGTGGTGGCCCTCCACTCACCAAGGCCATGCCGGCCGGCTCTCGCATCTGGACACAGCACACTTTGTTTTATTTTGCTCTCTCGAATCTCTGTTGTGAGTTGTGATGGAGTGTGGCATGCCACGTTTGATGTCGCTGTGCCCTGTGTGGGCCGCGGCCCGTGCTCCCGTCTGTCAGATGCGCGGCCCGAGCAGGAACTTCTGGGGACCGTGTGCTGGGCGATGCTGGCGTCCGGTCTACGGAGCTCGTTCCGTTTGCTGTGCACGTGCCCTGGAGCCTGCTCTCTGACCAGGTCAGGAGTTGGGGGAGGTCATCGTGTCTTCTCTGTCCCCTCTGGGCTGGCCCACACCCCACTCTCGTGTTTCATTCCCCCACACTGGGAGAACACTGACCAGTTCCTTAGAGCACTTCACCTCACCTGGCTCTGTCGGACATTCCTCATTCTAGGCGGAGCCCCTGGGTGCAGGCCACACGCTGTCAGCTGTCGCAGGGCCGCCCGCTCCGCTGCTCAGCTGCCGTCTGCCCGTCTCCCCGGAAACGTGACCAGTTCCTTCTGTGTCATTAGCAAGTTTCTAGTAGGGAGATGCTTGGACACGGTGTGAGGGTCACCCACCAGTGTGGTGTTCACAGATGACTCTTGCCTGAGCCAGCATGGGGTGTTTTTCACATGCTGACTTAGGGACAGAATCTGTCATTCTGTCTGCACTCCTTGGTCTGCACTCTGCCTGAAGGACGAGCTTCCCTCCCCTACTTACCGATCTTTTCCAGCTATTTACATCAGTACAGACTCGTGGGTTCTTACTTTATTCTGTGGAGCAAAACAGTCACCTCATGGGAGCCCTGGCCCCATTCGCTGCACACGTCCTCTGGTGCCTTGAGACGCTCCCGCTGCATCTTGTCCGTGCCCCAGCCCTGGAAACCAGCTGTCTCTCCAAGGGACGTGTGGCCTGGTTTTCCAGTGAAATGCTAGTCACGTTATAGCTTCTTCAAGTTTTACTGTGGCTGCTGTAATCTTTCCAGGGTCGTGCATGCCATGTGCCAGTAGGAGGATTTAACAGGAGGATGGGAGAGCCCCCGAGTGGTGGGCATGGCGGGCGCAGGAGGCAGAGGGCAGGGCCTTGGCCATCGTGGGTGGTTGTAATTGCAGCAGAGTTGGTCGGGCCCGAGGGGCCCTGATAATGCCTGTGTCCTGTGAGGGAGGCTGTAAGTTGGGGCTCAGGGTGAATTTGTGGGGAGAGGCAGTGAGAGCCAGGCCAGGTTGTAAGCTTGGTGGGACCTGCCCAGGTGACCGTGGGTGAGTGGTACAGGCATGCGGGTGTGGCTGGCTCTGATTTGGCTCCCTGGTTCTACAGGCACTTAAGTAGAGCTTCTCCCAGAGCAGAGAGATGCTCCCCTGGGAACCAACGGCCCCTTGCCTGGGCTTCGGGGTCCCCAACTGTGCTGGAACAGGTGGCCCTCCCTGGCCAGGACGGTGGGAGCCCAGGAGAGCTGTTGGTGGACAGCACTGACCGTGAGTGCATCTCTTGGCCTGGAATAAGCCCAAGTGTGCACGGTGCGTTTGGTTGGGACGAGCTCACGGATTCCGGGGCCCTTGGTGAGCCTGTCCACACGCTCTGCTGGAGGGAGAGCCCCGTGCCGTCCCTCAGCTGCCTCGTCAGGTGCCCAAGTGCAGAGTGGCGGTGCCTCCGTCCTGCTCCCCACGCTTGGTGGGGATGCCTCCTCTTCCCTACTCTGTGAGAGGTTGGCTTTGTCTCTGCTCACACCCTGGAGAGTGCACGTGTGCGTGTGCAGGGGCTCAGGAGGGGGTGGGTCTCTCTGGCCCCTGGAAGCGGCTGTGGAAAGCCTTTCTCCTTGGGTCCGCTGGTGCATTCTGCATCTGGCACTTTCTGTGAAGGCGAGTGCTGCTTGCACGCAGGGCTGGGATGGGGGCTGCCCGCACGGTGTGGGTGGTGTTGCTTGGGCAGACATCCTAAGGGACGCGGCCCCGGGGTGTGACTCAGTGGGGTTGAGGTGGGGCCTGTGCCTTGTGCATGGTCTGCTGGGCCCAAGGAGGCCTCTGGAAAGGGGGTGCCTCAAGGCTGCTGCTGGTTAGGAGCCTGAACTTGACATTTTAGAGGTCCTGTCACTGCTCTCATTTTTTAATTTCTGAGAGCTCTTTTCATTTTTCTTTAAATATTTCCTTTTAAGAGTATTCTGGAGTATTCTTATTTCGTGGATCAGGCGTCTTCTCTCTCTGAGGGCGGGACCGATGCTCTTTCCTCTGGGTGCCTGGGGCCCTCCTGTCTGGCCGGCTCTCTCCGTGGCTTCTGAGGCAGCTCCCGCTCAGCAGCGGGCCGCTAAGAAGGGTGGAAGCCACGGATAGCGGTTGGGTGGCGGGCTGCCCCGGGGCTCAGGGCCTTCGTCTGTGGGCAGCCAGGTCCCAGGTACAGCATGAGCGCCCACTCCTGGGCATGGAGGGGTCCGTGCCCCCTCCAGGCTGCCCCTGCAACCTCCCAGCAGAGGGGCCTGGGGCCGGGCTCTGCACCCCCTGTGGCCTCCCATTGCGGGCCAGCTGGATGGACTGGGGGAGGGGTGTGTAACCGCTGCAGGCGGGGGGGGGCAGTGGCGCGTGGGGGTTCAGTAGTTCACCACCAGCTGTTTCTTGGGTGTAGGATGTGGCTCCCTGCCCCTCTCCAGCTTCCCCTTGCAGCCGTCTCCTGCTGTCTGCTCGGCCCGCTGCGGGGTGGTGGGCGGGGTGGCCTTCTCTGCTGCTTGAGTCGGGCTCTGGCAGGACTGGATCTCAGGTGTGCGCTTCTCCTGCCGTCCTTCAGCCGGAGCACTGTTCTAGCACGGTTTCCCGGAGGCCCCTGCTCGAGTCGTAAAGCAGGAGCTCTTCATCAGGCCGAGGTAACAGACACATTCTGCACAGAGTCCTCCGCATGTGACCCGACACTGACCCGGTGGTTCTGCATGTACTCACTTCTTTCTCTTTACCACAAACACAGACACAGAGTTCTGAAGAGTCCTCGGAAATGGTTCGCTCCTCTGTAAAGCGGAAGTCCCCCTTGAGGCTCCGCTCTGACCCAGCAGCGGCCCAGGCCTCCTGAAGCCTGCTGTTCTGAACCCCGGTGCCCATCGGTGCAGACAGAGGACACGGGTCCCGACCATGGTCACACTGATCACTGAGAAGTTGCAGAGCCAGAGCCTGGATGACCTTGCCTGCAAGAGCTGTGACGCCGGCCTGGTGAGCTGGCCACGGCGGCAACGGGCAGGACCCCGTCCCCACCAAGGGTCTGGGGGAGACTGCCCGGGTGGACCGAGGACGTGCGGCCAAGGTCTGCGGGGATGTGGCGGGAGGAGGGCTGGAGGGGGCTGTGTCCCAGGGCCGTGCCGTGCACACGCAGCCCCCATGTCTCCTCAGCGCCCTGAGGAAGGGCTTCTAGCATCATTAAAACCCAGCTTTAACGACTGTCCAGCCAACTCCTAGAAGTGCGCCAGTCCCGAGTGTGCAGCGTGTGGATTTGCACGCCCGTTCAACGTCTCTCTGAGTGAGCAGCGCCTGACCCGCCCCTCCCCCCGCCCTCCCGATGCCCCACGTGCCGGTGCCATCCCTCCTGACGGAGCCTCTGTCTTGAGTGGTCTCCACAGCTTGGTCATCTGGCTTTGAAGTTTCTCCAGGGTTATGTTAACATGACTGTCCCGGTTTGACTGTGGGTCTGGATGGGTGTGGCTGAGTGTGCAGCCCCCGTGCGGTGCTTGGAGGCCTCCTGAGTGGCCTCACCAACACCAGGCGCCCCGAGAGGTGTCGGTGCAGCACCGCCGCGAGTCAGGGTCCCCAGAGGCAGCGGGAGCTGTGATTCCAGGCCTTTGTTCTGGGCTCGCGGCCCACTGTCTCAGCGGTGGTTTTGAGGTTCTGAGGCTACAGATAGGAGTGCAGGGGACAAGAGGTGGGCCTGTGTCCTCAGCCCAGGGGCCTTTGCGGAGCGCTGCTGTCCGGCCTTGAGCTGGGAGCCCTGATGGGATTCCAGCAGCAGCACACCGTGTGCCCGTTCCCATCTTCGCTTGTGCTCGGGCAGCGGAAACCGCTTCCTGGAGACTAACCGAGACTGAGGCCATAGCACGGCACGCACAGGATCAGATGGCCACACGCCCTTTCCAAGGTGTGGCCGGGAGCTGGCGGCCAGGTGCTGTGTGGCTTTGCTGGGGGGATGGGCTAAGGATCGGGCCTGCAGGGCCCCCATGGAGGAGCGGACACAGCCGGGCCTAACACGTTTAGGGAACACGCTGCCCCTCTGACAGAGAGAAGGACCCTTGTGAGCACCCGGCATAGGAAGAGTGACCACACGGTCAGCCTGCCCTCCCTCCCGCCTCTGCTGGCTCTGCCTGCAGCGCTGTGTTCCATTCTGTTGCCCTTGGGGTGATTTGTCTCTTTTGTCAAGACTCAGGGTTTTGAAAAGATGGCCTGTTAACATGGTAGGTTTTTCTTCCTGAAATGGGAGAACAGAACTTTCCTGTCCCCAAATCTTCATCATGAACTTTTAAGAGGTGGCATTTTGCTGTTGGAAGCAGGGTTCTGGTGCTCGTGGTGGAGCGAACTGTGCCAGGGGGAGGCCCTGTGGGGTCCGGGCGAGGCCCTGTGGGGTCCGGGCGGTGTGCTCTGGGTCAGCTCTGGTGTTCATCCAGAGGGACTATGAGGCAAGACAAATCCTGCCTATGATTCCTCCCACTGTGATGCAAATAGATTTCCTTTGTGTGAATTCCCAACATGTTTGGAAGAGAATTCCCTCATTACCAGTAGGCATTTCGCCGACTTCCTGAGGGGCTTGTCCCTGCACGGTGTCTGCGGTTTGACTGCGGTGTCTGCGGTTTGACTGCGGTGTCTGCGGTTTGACTGCGGACGCTTTGTTTATAGAAACCTGCTGTTTCTAACTGTTTGCTTTTTAAAAATGAGGTGTAATTTACATGCAGTGAAAGGCACAGATGTCCTATCTTTTCGAGCAAGAAGTCTGTCGTCTGTCACCCATTTGATGTTGGGCTTTTAGTTGACATGGATCTCTGATGTCACTTTGTAGTAAGGACGGTGTGGTCAGCTCAGCAGAAGAACTTGGGATCTGCGTCCCTGGGGGTCAGCGGTTGACCTGTGAGCCGGCTGTCCCGCCCTACCTGCACATGTCTCAGCGCATGCTGCTTTTAACATTTGCGGAAGGAAGTCAGCAGTTTAAAAAGCAATTTGTTGTATAAGAATAGATATGGAAGTTTTCAAAGGTCACTGATGTTAGTATTTCTATGGCAAAATCTGAACATGTGTTGGAGTAGAGCGTTAGAGACTTGAGGTCGGCACCGTCAGCCCCTGGCCCCTTGTTCTGTCTGTGTCTTCACCCACGCCCCTCCTGCGGCTGTCTTACAGCAAGTTCTAGACGGTTTTCCTTGGGATATTTCCATATACGTCTCTACAGATGTCTCTTCGGGTGTCCCCTGTCCCCGGCGTGCTGTGTAGATTGTTGGTCAGAGCCGGGCTGCCCTGTGTGGCAGCCTCTAGTTCCATGTGGCTTTTAAAATTGGAATTCAAGTTAATTAAAATTAAACACAATTAGCGGTGCTATTTTTCATTTGCACTAGACACACGTCAGGTGCCCTCATGTCTTGGTGTGGCCAGCGGCTGCCATAGTGGGCAGTGCAGATGGCTGGCCCTCATCCCGGAAGGTTCTCCGGGACGGCACTGCCGGGCATGGTCAGACTCCCGTTGGTCAGACAGACTGCGTTCTGTCTATCCGTTTGTCTGTTGGTGGACATTGGGTTGTTTGCACTTGTCAGCTGTTATCAGTAACGGTGCGTAAATGTTTGTGTACAGGTTTTTGATGGGACAGACGTCTCATTTCTCTCGGGTGTACATGCAGGAGTGGAACTTCTGGGTTGTGTTGTAACTCTATTTAACCTTATGAGAAACCGAGCCCTTTTCCACAGCGGCTCCACCATTGTACATCCTGCCGCAGGGCAGGAGGGTCCTGATTTCTCCTCATCCTCCTTAACACCTGTAATCATCCCTCTTTTTGATCAGAGCCGCCCTAAGAGGTGCTGTCGTCTCCTTATGGGTTTGATCTGCGCTTCTCTCCTGACTCATGGTGTTGAGCGGTTTTCTCGTGCCCCCTGGCCATCGGTGTATCTTCTTTGAAGAAATAGGTCTTCAAGTCCTTTGCCCATTGAAAAGTTGGGTTGCCTGTCTTTTTATTTTTGAGTTTTTAGAATTCTTTATATATTCTGATCCCTAATCAGATATGTGATTTGAAAAAACGTTTTTCTGTTCTGTGGGTATCTTTCTTAATAGTGTCCTCTGAAACACGAAAGCTTTTATTTTATCAAAGTCCAGCTGATCTCTTTTTCCTCTTGTTGCCTGTGCTTTTAGTGTCATATCTAAGAATCCAAGATCATGAGGATTTACTTACATTTCCCCGTGAAGTTTTATAGTCTTGCTCTTACCTCTAGGTCTGTGATCCCTTTTGAGCTACTTTAGTGTGTGGTGTGAGTAGGGGTCCGACTTCTTTCTTTTGTGTGTGGACCCCAGTTGTCCCAGCGCCGTATGTTGCAAAGACTCTTCCTTGCCCTTGGTGGTCTTTGGTGCCCTTGTCAAAAGTTCACATTTTTAAAAACAAAGTCTTTGAAACCTAGTGTGTACTTGATACCTACAACAGATCTCAATTTGGACACTAGTTTTTCATTATAGAAATATTTGATCTGTATTTAGATTTTGTGACATTTATAGTTGAAAAAATAGGTTTCACATACTCCCGTTGTTGTGAGCACACTGAAAAGTTTTCCAAAAATTGAATCATTAGTTTTAAAACTAAAATTCAAGATTGTTAAATGTAAATAAAATTGGAAATCGCTAAACACCTGATGCCTTTGACTCTCTAGCCGTGTGCCACTCTGGTCACTCATGCGTCCCTCCCGGAGCACTGCCACGCGCTGTGTGGCGAGTGAGGGGGTGGTTGGGTCAGGAGCAGGTTGTGGGGGTGGGAGGCCCAGCGGGGGCTCCTCATCAGTCCTGAGGGGTTGATCCATTTCGAGGGTCTGTGTCCCCTGTGTGCCTTTGCTCAGTCAGCACACATGTGGGGAGTGCTCTGTGCGCCTCACCTGGCCATGCTGCGCTTAGTGCCTCCTTGCGGATGTTCTGGTCGACCCCGTGTCCTCTCTGCCTCCCCCCATTCAGTGTGGCTGCCTCCTTCATGTTATGTTCCTTTCTCTCTGGCCTCAGGTGCATTCCCACTTGCCGCGAAGGCCCCTGGTCTCTTACAAAAGCCTTCTGACCACCGGGGTGAGGTCAGCACTTCCTGCTTTGCCTCTGTGAGGTTTGGGGGACATAGGCTAGTCTAACTGTGATCAAAAAGGCCTAGAGGCACTTGAGTTTGTGTCCAGTTCCCACTGCCCCTTCCCCTGCCTAGACAGGACAGTGAGCGCCTTGAGAAATCAGGACTGTGTCTTCAGGCTTCTGGTACTTTCTATAGCTGGTGCACTGGGTCATGTCAGCAAATGCTGACTGTCCCAGTAAGTGTGAATGGGGGACCTGGGGCATCTCCGTCCAGGGGCACGTTCTGTGGTGATGGGAATGCTCCCCACTGTCCAAGCATGTGGCCACTTAAGGCACGTGGTTACTGAGCCCTGAGATGTGGCTGAGGTGACGGGGAGCTGAATTTGTATTTTATATCATTGAAGTTTAAATTTCAGTAGCAGACCGTGGCTGCTGGCTGTCGTGTGGGGCCGTGCAGATGGAGAGCGAATTCAGTAATGTGAGTGCCAGCCACTCCCTCCCGTGGACCCTCTGTGGCCACACTGTGTTTCCTCTTCCATCTCCATGATTTGTCATTTCAAGGATGACCTGTGCTAAGTCTGTGACCTTTGGGGAGGGCTTTTTTCACTCCTCATGGTACCCTGGAGGTGCATGCAGCTGGTGTCCTGGTTCAGTGGAGGAGGAACGCCCACTTAAGGGCGTACCGTTCGCCTGCTGAAGGGTTGTGGCAGTTCTGATGAAGATCCCACTGTGGTACTTGTGGGACTTGGCGAGCTGACCCTGCAGTTCTCGCGTGAGCTGAAGCTTCTCTGGTTCATTCGTTTACGACCCGAGGCTGTGGCGGCACCATGGCCCTCCCCCAGGGGCTGGTGTTCTCGTGGGAAGAGAGAGACAGATGCCCTGGGACCGCAGGGGGGCCGTGTGGAGCTGCAGGGGCAGCAGAGAGGATGGAGGTGTGGTGGGGGCTGTGCACTGCAGAGGAGGGGGGGTCTTGGTGTTGGTAGGCAGGTGGAGGCCTCGGGGCCCCCAGGGGGAGGATGCGCAGGCAGGTGGGTGGGCAGGAGTCACTGCACGCAGCCCAGCCTATGGCCCAGCCCCGCAGCCCAGCCCCGCAGCCCGCAGCCCAGCCCCGCAGCCCGCAGCCCGCAGCCCTCAGCCCTCAGCCCAGCCCCGCAGCCCTCAGCCCAGCCCCGCAGCCCTCAGCCCAGCCCCGCAGCCTTCAGCCCAGCCCCGCAGCCTTCAGCCCAGCCCCGCAGCCNTTTTTTTTTTTTTTTTTTTTTTTTTTTTTTTTTTTTTTTTTTTTTTTTTTTTTTTTTTTTTCACTACCCCTTAGCCCGAGCCCAGCCCCGCAGCTGGTGCCCAGCCCACAGCCCAGCCCCACAACCCGCAGCCCAGCCCCACAGCCCGCAGCCCAGCCCCGCAGCCCACAGCCCAGGCCGCATCCCCAGCCCCGCAGCCCGCAGCCCAGCCTGCTGAAATGCTGGCAGGATCCCATAGAACTTGTCAGGGTTCAGTGAATGTGGGAGCAGCTGCAGATGTCAGGTGAAAAGTGGTTTCTCAGCAAGTGGGGAGCCTAGGGAACCCCTAGCCTGTGCTAGCGGATGGTAGAACAAGAAGGCCGTGTGGGGTGTTGAGAGTTGACATAGGGCAGCCAGGGCTGGACCCTTGGTGGGCGGAGAGCTGCGTGCACCTGGGGTGTCAGGCCTGTGGGGGCAGGCACCTGGGCCTCTGTTCTTGTGACGGCGGGGCCGGAGCGGGTCAGGGTAGCGGGCCCCCTGCCCTGCGCTGCAGTGGGTAGGGGCTGAGAGGGAGGGTCGCCAGCTGGGGGTGTGGGGTGGGGTGGCCGGTCAGGCGGTTCAGCACCGGCGGCTGTGCTGTGGGCTGGCGCGTGCATGTGTGCAGGCTTGGATGGTGGGGAGTTTGGCTTTTTAAAGCCTTTCGTCAAAAATACATTTTTTAGTGAGGCGCGTTTGCACACAGTGGAATGTGCAGATTGGGGTTGATGTTCGGTCGGGTGCCTGTTGCCGGATGTGCACGCTGGTAGCGCTGTCACCACCACCCAGACAGGCCTCGCCTGTCCCAGTTGTCACAGAAGTGCGGCTGCACGGCTGGTACTTCTGGAGTCTGGCTTCTTTCGCTGGCGGGCTCTCTCGAGGGACGCCCCGGGTCAGTGGTGCTGGTGCGTCCGTCCTTTCCTCTGAGGTGCGGTCTCTGTTTTCCTGCCGGTGGACACTTGGGCTCTTCCCAGGCTCTGGCTGCTGTGACTAACGCTGCTGAGTGCGCACGGTCTCCTGTGGCCAGCTCTGCCGGCGGTGCCCGGGCCTGGGCCCTGGCGTGGCCACTGGTCACGCTGGTGCCGTGTCCCCCAGGCTCCGACCTCTCTCCCCAGATGACGAGGGACACCGCGCCTCCTGCTCTGCTCAGTGGCCAACTGTGAGCGGCTTCAGGTCTTTTGCCATTTTTCTGTTGGGTCGTGTGCCTTTTTTTTTACTGATCTGTGGGAAATTGTTGATACATCTTCCTATGAGTCTTTGCTTGGATACGTGTTTTGCAATATTTTCTCCTGTCTTTGGTTTGCCTCGTCATGGGTGACTTTCGATGAACAGAAATTCTAATTTCAGCGTAGATGGAAGCATCCTTGTGAGTGTGTTTTATACCTCACTGAAGAAATCCTTGCTGCCCTGAGTCTTGAGGAGATTCTTCTGTCTTCTTCTAGAAGCATCTGTCTTACTTTAGCTTGAAGACTACACTCTCTGTGAAGCTGAGTCTTGTGTGTGGGATGAGACCAGGCCAAGAGTGAGTTTTCCTTTCTTTTTTTTTTTTCACGGCTGAGTGGTTGACCCAGCGCCCCTTCTGGAAATGGCTGTCCTTTCTCCCCCATCAGTTGGTGGGTTTCATTGCTCTCAGGTAACCCGGGAGCTGCCCTGCGTGTGCGTCCCACTCTCACTCCGGCCCCAGGTGGGCAGACCGAGGGTTATCCAGAGGAGCTGGCCTGCCCCGTCAGGGATGCTAAGGGGAGCGGACTGCAGGCCCCTTGCTGCACAGGCCGTCCCTGGGCTCTGGTGGATGGCGTCATGGCGGGTACAGTGGGGCCGGGCCTCCCTGGGTGCCAGCCTGGGGTCTCAGCGCCCCCTGGCGTCCCCGGGCGTGTTCAGAGGCAGCCTCGTCTGGTCAGGGCTCCTCAGCACGAGGCCGGCTGTACAGGCCCGTCTTGGATGTGGAGGCCCGTGACGCCGACGCCGTCCTCCCACAGGGAGGCCCCGGGGCCAGCCCTTCTCTGCTCCCCAGCACAGGCGCTGTCCACCAAACCCACGTGCTCCGGCTGCCCCACGCGTGCGCCTTCACGCTGAGCTGGAGCCTGGGTCTCCTGTGTGGGAGCCGCTGGAGCCTTTCCTTGGTGGACAGCGCTTCTGTTCAGGTTTCCTGCTGAGTGTGGGGACGGCAGCCCTGGGAGGGTGCTTGTGCCTGGTGCTCACCGGGGGGGACAGTGGCTGGCCAACCTGGCCCAGGGTGGGGGGCATGGGGTATGGGGGCACTGGGAAGGCCTTGGGGGGCGCGGTGGTGGCACTGGGGGCTCTGAGAGGGGTATGGGGGGTGCTGGGGGGGTGCAGGTCCCTGGGGGAGGGTTTGCAGCGACAGAGAGAGATTGGTGATTCCCTGATGGTGTAAATGACCGGCTGTGTACTGACAGTTTCTGGGAGTTACAGAACCACTTCCTCATTATGCCGCTTGACCTGGGTCTTGGGCTTGGAGAACTGCTGGTCACCTGGTCCTCCTCTGTGCGGCCGAGTTGGGTGACGCAGGCCTGGAGGGCCCAGGCAACCATCTGTCTTTGCCCAGCCTGACTATTGATGAGTGTCTTTTTTCTGGGTCACGAAAGAACTCTGTCCCTTTATGAGAAGCAACAAGAATCCCCTAACTCTATCACCAGTTTAGGAATCACAGCACCCGACCCCTTAGGAAGCTAGGCGTCACCGAGAAGTTAGTGCTGGTGGAGGGGGAGAGGCAGAAACAATTGGGCGGCCACTGCTTTCGGATCCCACAAGATGGTTCTGTGTCCCCACAGCACCAGGCGCTTGCCCCGGGGACCCAGCCGGACCACGATGGTGCCCCTGGGGCTGGGCTGGGAGCGCAAAAGCAGACAGACACAGGCGAGCAGTACAGGCCCCTCAGGTGTCTTGGGGGCAGATTGCTGCTGACACATGGAGCCTTGTGGGCTCTAGCGAGGGCAGCGCCTCCCACACCCCCCTGCCCTCAGGGGGCCTGGCGTGGGGGCCGGTACGTGTGAGAGAGGGCCTGAGTGGGGAGGCCATGAGGACGGCCCTGGCTGCGGGGAGGGTGGCCCGAGCTGCAGGAGCACATGGGGTCATGCACGCGGCTTTCGATTCCCTTCACTTGGGTGAGTGTTGTTTGGCTTTTAAGAATCTTGATTGAGAAAAAAATGCGTTCTGGGGTCCATGCTTTCTTTTTCATTGCCAAACAAGGCAGCGTTGGGGAAAAATCGAGCTGACTGCAGGCCGAGACTATAGTGTTACCCTTGACTTCATGCTGTCGTGAGTTCTGCGCCCGTGTCCACGGTGTTCATACTGGTTTTTCTTGTCACTTTCAGCGTTCTGCTGGGACACTGAGCAACAGTGGCCATTTTTCCCCTTTTGAGAGCAATGGTAAGTGTTCCAAAGTCCTGACCCGTCTTCCCGGGCTGCCGTGGCTGAGGGCCGGGCACGGTGCGCGGAGGATGCGGGACGCGGAGCTGGAATGTGATGCTGACTTCTGGAGCTAAAGCCCGCGCACGGGTTGTCTTAGGCTGCAGAGCGGAAGGTCGCCCGCAGCAGGCCTCCCCTGCCGGGCTGTAGGTCAGGGCGCAGCTGGCCTCTCCCTCCGACTGCAGTCGCTGGGCCCTCCCCTGCTGGGCCCTTCTGGACAGGCGCCTGGCAGTGCTGAGGTCGAGGCTTGCCCTGTGGGGCCCTGTGGCCACTGAAGGGAGAGCAGAGCAGGCTCGGCGCAGCACGCGGTGGGGCACACGCTGGGCCATCGGTGTGCATTGCGGCTCAGCCCCTTGCCCATGCGTGTGTCCCCCATGATCTGAATGGCCGCCCCAGGTGACTGTGTGAGTGAGTGTGCGTGTGCAGAGCCTGCTGCCCTCCGCTCTTGGTGTCCTCGGCTCCGCTGTGGTGAAGCATGTTGGCTGTGATCTGACTCGAGGGCGGGCCCTCCCCCTGCCGGCCCTGCGCACCACGGCTGTAGGGCGGCGCTCAGAAGCCATTGGCAGGGCCGCTGTATTAGGTGGCTCTCCAGACTACCAAAGTGAACGTTTCTTACCAAACTCTTCTGTGGACGGATGGAGGTAGAGAGCATGAGCCCAGTCCCGGGTCCTTGGCACTGTGTCCTCAGTGGGAGTCCATCCTGCACACGAGACCAGTCCTCAGCAGGGGTGCCCAGGGGGTCTGACCCTGCTTCCTTGCTGCCCAGGGTCACCCCAGGGCCTTTGCTTGTGCCTTTCCCCACAGGGTCCTGGCCTCCTCCCTTGGGTCCCACTGCCTCCATGCTGAGTTTCCCAACTGGTGGAGACCGTGGTGGCCAGAGTTGTGGGGGCTACTGAACTGACTCTGGGTCAGGTCAGTGGGAGTCAGGGTTTCGTGGCCCACCTTGCCTCCGCACAAGGAGTCCCAGGAGACCTACTCACCTGGCTCTGCCCCCGATGGGGGTCACGAAGCAGCAAAGCTCGTGATGGCGGCCCTGATGGGTGCATTTGGGGTCTGGGCAACCAAGGGGTGTGTGGAGGAGAGTCTGGGGAAGGTCTGGGGTGGGCTTTTCCTGGGGCATTGGGGGCAGGCCGGCAGAGGGAACCCCTTGTGCTTGCATGGTGTGCCCTCACACGTGGGTCTGCCGGGTGTGGAGTGCTGAGCCTCCCAGTAGCCGCAGCGCGAAATGAGGGGGTGCAGGCGGGGGTGGGGGTCTCTGTCCCCGTGCACGGTCCCTGCCTGCCATGTGCTATGGGCTGTGCCTCAAGTTTTGGGAAGCTGGGAGCCGCCTGCCGGAGAGGGGGTGGGGGGCACCGTGGCTGCTGCTCTGCCCGAGTGTTTCCAGTGGCCCCAGAGGACCTCGCAGGTGAGGTCGCACACCTAGAGGGTGACTCGGCCGCAGACAGAGAAGCGGGCGACGCGGGCAAGTCTTTCCACGAAACTGAAAGGAGAACAGCGTGCTGTGGTCATTTCCAGGGAATGGCTGGCTGGCCCCGTTGGGATGTGTCTTCCCTGGAAAAGTGAGGCTGCCCGCAGGCCGAGCTGACCAGGGGACGCAGGTGGGGCCGGCGCTGACTGGGTCTGTGGCCGAGGCGCCGCATCCCCCGGCGCCCACAGGCGTGAGGCTCTGTGTCCGGCCGTGTCTCCAGCTGGGAGGGGCCTCCGGGCCTGGCAAAGACTGGGCCTGCTCACCCGTCTCTTCTTTTTTGTGTTTCCTCAGAAGACAGGCGCCCCTGGAAGGTCTTAAGTGGAGGATGGCCCGTCGGGAGTCAGACGGCCACGGGCACACGTGGCCCAGACACGGGCCTGGGTGCCGTGAGCGCCACAGACCTCAGGGAGAGCGCAGGGCCCCCCTCGGCACCACCTACCAAGCGACACTGCCGCTCCCTGTCAGAGCCGGACGGGCTGGCACGCTGCCGCTCTCCCTGGCGCCCCGGCGGCTCCAAGGTCTGGACGCCGGTGTCCAAGAGGCGGTGCCACAGCGGCGGGAGCGCCACACTGCAGGAGAGCCCGGGTGCCAGCCTGCCCAGGAGCGCCACACTGCTGGGCTGCGCCCTCCCGGTGGCCGGCCCCACCTCGCCCCCCACCCCCCGGGCACCTTCAGCCAGCGGCAGCTGTGGGGACGGCAGGGAGGGAGGCTCGGGACCACCCTGGCGACCCGCGGGGCCCCGCGCTCTGTCCTGGAGGCGCCGCCTGTCCCTGTCACAGGAGCACCTGGCGGAAGTGGGCACGCCCCTGCCCTCCGCCAGCAGCAGCCCCTGGTCCACACCCGAGCTGGGCCGGCGGCTGGGCCTGCTGCGGTGCCGCTCGCAGCCCTGTGTGCTCGTTGGGAGGAAGTGGCCGCGCAGGCGCAGGCGTGAGGAGAGCGCTCGCTGGCCACGCCCGTCCTTGGACTTTCTGAAAATGACACGGGTGAGGCTTGTCTTGTTTCTGGTGTGCGCACCTTGCTGGCGCCTCCCCGTGGCACAGGGCGGCTCTGCGGTGAGATCGGCCCGCCCCGGCCCTGGTGGTCTCCTGGGAGTGTGTTCTGGGCCTGGCTGGTCCCCAGCACCAGCACCCATGGCCGTGCTACCTGCCCGCCTGGGCGGGGTGTGAGCCGTCCTCAGCCCTGTGTGCATGTGTGTGCAGACATGTTAGGATCCTGGCCCCTCATGTCCCCGGTTCTCGGGTCCCCCGCCCTCCCTGGGGTGGAACGGCCATGACCACCTTCTGTGTGGGAGGCCGTGGAGCAGAGTTGGCAAGCTAGGGTGCAGGACGGGGCACACCTGAACGGGGTTCAGCAGTCACGTGGGCAGACCAGCTAGAAGCAGAAGGACAGGGTGCAGTGTCGGGCGGGGCACTGACACGGGCAGCCCCAAGGAAACAAAGCCCGGGAGATGTGAAGCCTGCTTATCTGTCTCTTTTTAGAGAGTGAGTGAGAAAGAGGGAGTGCGAGCATGTGAGCGGCATGGGGGTGCGTTGGGGAGGGGCAGAGGGAGAGAGAATCTCAAGCAGACCCCCTGCTGAGCACAGAGCCCGACCCGGGTCTCGATCTCACACCCCGAGATCCTGACCTGAGTCAAAACCAGAGTTGGACACTCAACCAACTGAGCCGCGCAGTCACCCTGCTTGTCCTTCTCAAATGTTTTCCCTTGTTGTTGGTGTATTGTTGGGCACCCCCTGCCCCCAAATCCTCGAGCTCCCCCAGCCTGCCCCGGGATCTATCAGCCTCTCTGCCCGAGTCCTTGGCATCACCGGCCTGCTGCCTTGCTTAGCCTGGCACCCTGCCACGGTTGCTGTGTAACAGCCCACACTTAGCCCACGCGGCTTCCAGGGCTTAGGCATCCAGCTGCAGCTCAGCTGGGCGGCTCTGCTCGGGGTCCCCTGCACGCTCACGCTCCGCAGGGCTGTGTCACCCACAGGCTCAACGGGCCAGATGAGCCACTTCCAAGCCGTCATGAGTGAGGTTTGCTGGGGGCTCACTGGGACGCCATCTGGGCCTGGGGTGTGTGTGGAGGTGAACACACCTGCACACTCAGTGTCTCTGGAGCAATCTACTAGGGCTTCCCGAAGTTACTTGTACCTGGGAAATGGCATTGCATTTAAGGTGTCAGGTTGGGACACAGAGCTACTCATTGTATCTCTAGGACTTTTAAAATCTTTAATCTGGTGTGTTCACAGCTGTCTCTTTTATTCCTGATGTTGTGAATAATCAAAAGTATGCAGATAGAGATGTTATGAGCAGTTGTGATAGCTGACGGACACCTCTGATTGTGGCCTGGGGGACGGAGGCCAGCACCAGCCCAGCCCCCCGTCGGGCTGCAGCCCCGACCCTCACCAGCTCCCCTGCCGCCTCTGGAAACAGAGGGTGTCTCCACCTGCCGCTCACGGCCAGCGCGCCCCATCAGCACTTGTCTCTGCACACACCGCCTCTGGCGCCCGGCATGCGGGTCTTCTGCCCACAGGTCTCCGGCTCTGCAGACGCCAGCCGGGCTCTGACAGTTGGCTCCGTTCTGACACTAGCTGCCGTGAGTGCAAACCCTGCAGGCTAAGAGCTCAGCCTCACAAGACCACCCCGGGTTCCTATCCCTCCCGTACCTCCCACCCACCAGCTCGATTACAAATCGGGGTTCCCCCGGCCCCCTTCTCAGTTTCCATAAGTGGCTGGAACGGCTCACAGAACTCCAGAAAGCACCTTATACTAACTAATTACCCATTTATCATGAAGGACACAACTCGGGATCATCCAGACGCAAGAGACAGGCAGGGCAAGGTATGGGGCAGGGGGTGCAGAGCTCCGACCCGCTCAGCCCCCAGACATGCTCCCCAGCTGGAAGCCCTCCAGATCCCCCCCCACCCCCTGTGCAGGGGTTTTATGGAGGTTCCACTGCCCAGGTGTGACAGATGAGATCACTGGCCACTGAGATTGACGCCCTCCATCCCAGGCTCTGTCCCTGGAGGGGGTGTGGGGGTGGGGGACTTAAAGTCCAACCCACTAAGCCTGGCGTGGTCATTCTGTCCACTGCCCCATCCCGAAGCTGGCTAGGGGCCCCCAGGGGTCACAGTATCGTAACCGCAGGTATGGTTGAACAGGGCTCGTTACGAATCACAAAAGACGCCCCTTATGCCATCACTCAGGAGGTTCCGAGGATTTTAGGTGGTGGGAGCCAGAAATGGGCAAAGGCTAAACGCGTACCTCCTACTGCGTCAGCACGTGTCTGGGAGACTTGGCTGTCTTCAACCTACCACTGGGTAGAAGCAGCAGTCGAGCTGTTAGTGGCTCAGTGGCCGGGTTTGGTGACTCACATGTCTCGGGTGAGGCCCGTGGGTTTTTCTGGGGCACAGTGTGTTCAACTAGATGTCGCCTACAAACGGGATGGGCACTGATGGGGGTTTGCAGGTTGCGGGAAGAGAAGGGAGCAGGAAGCTTAAAAACACCTTTGGAAGTGCAGGTGTGACCCTCGGGCGCTGGAGGACCGGCTGTGGGCAGGCGGCTGTCGTGCGTGTGGGAGGAGGGCGCAGGCCGTTGGGCTCTGCGGGCGGCTGGCGGTGCAGAGGCCCCAGGCGTTGCTGGGTGCCACGTGTGTGCCCAGACCTCCCGTGCACCCTGATGTGCTGTGCTGTCCAGGGGCGGGGGCCCTTCTGAAGAGCATGTTGCTGGTTGTGGGAAGTGGGCACGTCCTGTCAGGTTTGTAGTTGGAGACCCCGAACGCGCTCTTCTCTCGAGGTGGTTTCACGTTTACACAAGACTTCCCAGACAGGCCTGGGCAAAGCACAGTGGGGGAGACTCAGGGCAGGACGTGGCAGGGTTTAGATGGCTGTCCCAGGGCCCGCCTTTGGGTGTGTCTGTTGTCCACCTGACGGTGTGGCTGTGAGCAGTGGCAGGAGCTCCTCGGTGGCTCCTCGGTGGCTCTCGGTGCAAGCGCAGGTGGGACTGCATCCTTCCCCCGTGCGTGTGCCCTGGCCTGGTGCTCCCGACGTCCGCACGCCGGGTTTGTGCCTTGGCTTGAAGCCGGGGGAGCGCAGGGTCCTCGACCGCAGGCCTGGACGTGGTGCGCTGGATGTCTGAGCAGCCCACTGCCCTGCCCCATACGGTGGGCACGCGGAGGGGATGGCCCACCAGCCCGAGTCTTGGCTCGAGGGCCACCTTGCTCTGGCCCAATTAGGGCCTGAGGGTTGGCTTTGGTCAGCAAGGAGGGGACACTGCTGCCTCTTAAATCCCCATTCTGGATAAGCAATTGTTTCCGTGGGAAAACATATAGAATTTTTTATTTTTATTGCCAAAGCTAGGTTTCGAAGTTAAATTAAAATATCATTATAGAAAATGTGCAAATTAGTCATGGTTCCAGCAGAATGTGGGGACAGGTGCTGGTTTTTTTATGAAATTGTGTGTTTTCGGGGCTTTGAGAAGCTTTTATGACGTGCGGGAGATATTCAGCCGTCTACGGTGGACTTGAAAAGCTGCTCCAGCCTGTGGTTTGGACGCGTAGCTCCCTGCCTCTGGGTCAGCATGGCCTCCGTGCCAGACTCCGCACCCGAGGAGGGTGGCTGCAGTTGGGGGGCGGATGGGGGGGGCACACTCACTCACTTCCCGCCGGCTGGAGCCACCTGCCTGTCCCGTGTGGCCTGGCAGGCCTGGTGACCCATAGCTTGTTACTCAACTACGGGTTTCTGTCACTTTGTCCCATAAACATGTTGGTTCTTGTCTTTATTTTTGTCACCCACGTGGTGCTTTAGGGGTTTTGGCAGGGACCCAGCTGTGGCTCTTCTCTGGGGGAGGGTCCCCTACGAGGACAAGGGCACCAACTCGCGGTCCAAGTGGACGGCTGGGTGGTGACTCGTGGCATCTCATCCCAAAGTCCCTGAGTAGGTGGTCGAATGAGATAGTTGTGAAAGAGGATGCAGCAGGCGAGCAGGTGGGTCAGCTGGGGTTGGACAGATGGGGTGTTCACAACCTTTTCACAACCTCCTAGAGCAGGGTGGGCAGAGGCCTGAGGCTCTGGGGGATGGAGGAGGGAGACCCGCATCCTGCTGCACCCGTTCTCCGGGTCAGGCAGTGTAGGCGTGGCTGGGGGGGCCGGGGACACGCGGGTGAGCCAGTCTCTGCAGGTGGAGGGGCCCCTTCTCCTTCCGGCCGTTGTGCTTATTGGAGACCTGGGCGGTATTGAACAGACCGTGACGTCTGCGGCCCTAGAGTCGAGGTCTTGGCTTGCCGTCCTGTGGCCGCGGCCCCGTCTTGTCCGGCTCCAGCACGCTTGCTGCAGCTCTCCCTGGGGGCTCGGGGGTCTGCAGCCGTCAGCACTTCCTAGGAGGCCAGCAAGGCGTGTATGCGCTCCGTCGGCAGCACAGCCGCTGTGGTGCCCGGCGGCCCTGGTGCTCTGTACGTGGTGGGGTGTGGGTGTGGGTGGGAGGCACCTGGGCTTCACATGCAGTCCGTGGCGTCCGGGCGTGTGGGTTGTCCGGCTCCTCACCTGCCCTTTCGACACGTGCCCGGCGGCTCCCCTCGCCATGGTCTCATTTGGTGGAGCAGTTTCTTGGGAAGGTGTGCCAGCAGGGCGTGGTTTGGGAGACCTTGCGAATCTGAAAGTGTCCGTATTCTGCTCTCGCCCGGAAGTGGGAGAGGGGGTCTAGGGATCCAGTTGCTTCTCAGCTGGCTTCCTTACTACAGCTCCCTCACCCATCACACTCAGACACGCTCAGCCCCCCTGCACACGTGCACCTGCTTGCGTACCCCCCACTGCGGTGTGGACGTTCCAAGCCCTGCAGGCCTCAGTGGCTTGGGCCAGGCCACCCTTCTCCCTTTGCCAGCTGAGGGTAGCACTAGGGTTTGCCACGTGGGCCCCGTGGTGCTTTTCGTTGCTGGTGCATCCGTGTTTCTCACCACAGCCAGAGCCCTGATTGGACAAGTGCTCGTGGGTGCTGGGCTCCAGGAGCCTGCAGGCAGCTGGGGCCCCCCCGGGGCTCTTGCTCAGCCCTGGTGTTCGGGAGGGCTGGGCTGCCATGGGCCCCCGTGGGCAGGGTCTGGTCTGGTTGAGCAGAGACACTATGAGCTCCCACACGTGGCTGGGGCCGTGCTCTCCAGGAGCGCAGATCCGCATGCTGTGGTTTGGAGATGGTCTGGCGCCTCAGCCAGCGCACACATGGCTGCCCTGACCCCGGATGTTCCTTGAAGGGAATTTGGGGTGGCTCACAGGCACGTTTCTGTTTTCCCTGGAGAGTCTCATCAGCATAGTGGAGCTGGTATGTCAGCTTGGGGTGGTGAAGGCGCTGGGCACGTGCTCTTACCCTGCAGGATGTCTGGGCCTGGCTCTGGGGCTGCAGCATCCCCCCAGATGGCACACACGTTGAAGGAACCTTTAAAATCCGGAGCCTCTCATCTGCTTCGATGCGGGTGACCTGAAACCAGAGTGATCGCAGCAGCAGCAGGGAGCTGGTCACACGTGTTGGCGTGGGCCTCATAGCCTGGCTTCCCGTCCTCCCCAGCATTGTGTGGGGGCTCACCCTGAGCGAGGTGGCGGCCGATGCCCCATCTGGAGAGTGTAGGTTCGAGCGGTCACCACGGCTCCCAGGCGGCCCGAGTAGGCTTGTGTTGAGCCTGCCGTTTTCCAGCTGCGGCTCGTACATGGGCTCGTGGCCCAGAGACAGAGGACTCTCCACAGCCGTCCTCCCACCACCGTCCGGTCACTGCCAGCTCCTGTGTGTGCCGTGGGCTCGGAGCCCCACGTGTGGAGCAGGACAGGGGCAGAGCGAGAGCCGGCGGGGGGCCAGGCGAGGGGCCACGTCCAGCCGGCCTGCAGAAATGGGCCGTGTCCTCAAGAAGTGACCGTCACTGTCAAATCCATCTCCATTTGTGTAAAGAAGATGTTATTTCACGAGTCCTCGTTCTGTGACCAAACTATGTGACCAGTTGTATCTTTAAAGATTGAATCGTTAGAATTTTACTTCTCAGCGGCTTAATTATTATAGAACAACAGGAAAGGTCAGGCCGTTTGTTTTATACAGCCAAATAGTTTCCTTTAAAGTGCCGATTTCAAAGAGGAACTCCGATCTCCTAAGGGGGAAGCGTTCACCGGAGTTTGCTGTGGGACTGTTTCTAGGAAATTTTCTAGCCAGAGATGGTCTGTTAGGAGACGCGTCCTGGCTCGGGAAGGTTTGGGTTTCGATGGTGTAGCATTGCTCAGCTTGTGTTCTGGGCCCACAGATGAGGGGCCAGAGCCCAGGTGAGAGCGTGGCAGCGGCTGCGTCCCCGCACCCCCGCGGCTCGCACATTGCCCACCCTGTGTGGTGCAGATGCCCTTTAGAAGCCCTGGACCGCGTGCTGACACCTGTGTGGGGGCAGCGTGCATGTGGCCCTGGAGAGGAGACTGACCCCAGAGTCGCTGAGGTCACAACTGGGCTGGCGGAGCCATGGGGGGCCAGGGTGGGAGGCCGCTCCAAGAGAGGTGTGGCTGTGCAGTGGACCACACACACAGGTGCTGCCCCAAGATGCAGGGCCAGAAGTTCAGGGTGAGGGCCAGGGGTGGTGTCGGGGGGACGGGGCCCTGGCCGTGCCCAGGGGCTGCCGTCGTGTGTGTTCTGGAGGGGGCTGTGGCCAGAGGGAGGGGAGGAGGCCAGCACACGCTCCCAGTTCCTGGGTTGGGAACCGTAAGCAGGGCTGGGGTGGCCTGCTGGGTCTCCGGCCCTTGTGGAATAGCCAGGGAGCGGTGCCACCTCAGTGGACAGTTGGGGGAGAGCTCTGGTCTCGGGCGGGACGGCCCTGGCAGCTGCCATCTTTAACAGCACGGGGAAGAATTGGCTGGGGGTGGGGGTGTCAGAAAGAGGCAGCATCGGCCCGTCCAGGGAGTCGGGTCTCCGCGTGGCAGCACCCTGGGTCAGCAGCGGAGGCCTGGCACGCAGGGCAGGCTTGAGTGTGGTTGTGCGGCTGATGCACAGGGAACCCGAGATGCTTTATGTGAATTTGGGGACCCATTCCTGGGTCGGTGGGACGCTGCCTCCTGTGTAACCCTGTGGAAATGCTTTCAGCCCGTATCTTTTCTGTTGCAGACTTTAAAAAATTCAAAAAGCCTTTGCTCCCTTGATGATGAAGATGAAGAGGAGGATGGCGCCCAAGTGGAGCTGGCCCTGTGTGACTCACGCGGCCGCATGGGCGTCCTCACGGCCGGCTCCAGCCCACTGAGCGTGCGCCCCAGGCCCTGCTGCGCTGTCCCCGGCCCCTGGGCCTCTTGGGAGCCCTTGGCCGCTGAGAGTGAGGGCGGGAGTGGCGAGGACCCCAGTGACGGGGACGGCGCTGGGGAGGAAGGCGCCTTCCCTCCCGGCCGCGGCGAGCTGGACCTGGGGCAGATCGAGAGCAACTGACCCCAGGCAGGAGGGTCGGGGGTCCGGGGCCGCTGCCCCCAGTCTCTTCTCAGCGCATGGACAGAATTTGGGCTACGCAGAACTTTGAACATTGGTTTAATTTTGATCCAGTCTTTCCTAAAAAAGTATTTTGGATTTTTATAGCTTTTACAGTTCTGGAGAAATCTGCTCTATTTTGAACGAATTTTCGGAAGGGCATTCTATGAAATGGGAGCCTGTGGGCCGATCCCAGTGTGGGTGTGTGTTCCTTTTCTGAAACTCCTGCCATGCAGGGCATGGGGTCCGGCCCTTCCACTGGGCGCTGTCGTCCGTGAGTGCCGGGCAGCCAGCCCGCCGCTGCCCATCTCCTGCCTGCTCCCCGGAGCACCGTGCGGCGGTGTCTGTACTCGGGAGCACTGGAACAGTGGTCCTGGCGGCACCTGGTCTGACTTCAATAAAAGGCGTTGGCTTCCCTGTGTTTCTTTCTGGCTGAACGCAGTCGGGCCTCGGGCCCATGGGTCTCATGCAGCACAGGATTTTCATTTAAGGAAATGGGGGGTTTCTACCCGAGACCCTGACCTCAGGAGCTTTGGGTAGGAGTCGCAGTTTGTGGTAGTGAAAGAAAACAGTGGTAACCTTTGGAGAAATTTTCTTGATTTTTTTTCCCCTGAGAACATTTTCCCAGGTCACAGCCATTCATGGCGACCACCGTCCCTGGTGCGGATGTAGATGGGGGGTGGGCAGAGACGGGAGGTGCCAGTTTGCAGGATGCCAGTTTGCTTTCTCAGCCCGGTCCTCTGGCCCCTTCCCTGCAGGATGGGGGGTCCTACAGCTCACCGCCGATCCCTCCGGCCTGCCCTGCACTGACCTCCTACCGCATGGATACATCCAACAGCACTGGGCTGACAGTGCGTTCGTGGAAGTCAGAAGTGGCCAGCATGGCTTCTCCGATGACCGTTGGAGAACTTTTTTCCTCCTAAACTCTAGGCTGTAGTCCGAGGGTCCCTGAGACTCCGGAGATGGCTGGTTCGTCTTGTTTGCTCGTTGGTGGGCCTCCCGAGAGAGCAGGCACCCTGTGTCTCAGCAGATGTGCTGTGCAGACGAGTGCAGAAAGCAGCCTGTGTTTGTTCTAGAACAGTTCGCCTGTCTGGTTAGTGGCTTTCAACCATGGGGGAGTTTACAAAGATACTGGCATCTGGGCCCCTCTGGGCTGTTGCCTGGACAGGACGGGGTGGGGGGCTGTTTGGAGCTGTTCGGGTTTAGCCTGAAGAGGAGAGATAAATGATCCCGGTGTGGCCGAGCCGTTTCCCCTGGGACACTGAGTCACGTTCGGTCCTCAGCGGCCTCCTGGGCCTGGCAGACCTTTGGCCACGGGTGGGTCTGGAGTGGGACCAGAGCCAGTGGGACACCTGCAAGGCAAAGGAGCCTTTGGCACTAAGAGGGGCCTTTGGGGTCATGCTGGTGCCCATGGGTGTCCCCAGCGTCCCCAGAGCCACCACCTGGCCAGGCAGGAGGTGGAGGGGCCCAGAGAGCCTCTGGGACCCGCAGGCAGGCCCTTGGTGGGCACATGACTTGGGTCCCGGGATCCCTGCATTGGATTTCCAGCACACCTGGCAGATTCTGTCTTGGGAGGTTGTGTTTTGGGTTGAGTTGATGGACGTAGGCTCTGTGTACTTACCTGCATAGAACCGGTGGTCCCCACTCAGAACTTTGCTCTGGGGTTGACCCATGGATCTGGTGGGGTGGTGGGGGCGGCGGGGGCAAGGTCCCTGTGCCGACAGCCCGGCCACGGGGCTGTGGGGCAGCAGCGGGTGGGGGGAGATGGGACGGGGCCTTGGGACATGACGGAGGCCGTGTGAGGCTGCTGGAGAGCCCTCCCGGGGTGACTCCTTGGCTGCAGCTGGATGGGGATCCTGGGCAGACTGCTTGCTGCAGACCCAGGCTGGGAAAGAACGGGGGAGGGTCAGAGATAGAGGGCGTGCGCTGTGGGGGGAGCAAGCCCAGGTGGCTCCCCAGACCTGGGGACTCTTTGGGCAGGTGGTGGGTTGGGGGGTGGAGGGCTCCTCACATCCAGTGGGCTGGGAGGTGCCTACAGCAGGTCAGTGGCTNGGTACAACTCTGGGTTGGCCCAGTGTCCCCTCCTGCCGGGCAGTGAGCAGGCTTGGGGACGCACCCCCCAGCTCAGTCGCCCTGGAAGCAGCCCTCATCTGGGGCTGTCCCCCACCCCTCAGGGCTCCTGCTCTTCCCCTGGACTCTGGGCCATCCCCAACTCCAGGCCTCCCAGGACAGGGGGCACCAGCAGGCTCCTGACAGGGAGAGGGGGCTGAAGCTGGAGATGGAGGTGGGGCCTGTTGGCTGAGAAGCTGGACGGCAGCCCCCCTCCACTTGCCCTCACAGCCCAGGCTCCCCGTACCCCCGCCCCCAGGCCGCATCCATCACCCCCCATCCTCCCCCAGAGATACCCCCCACCCACCTTGAGGGTTGGCCTCATTCTTGGGCTGATTCTGCAGTGCCCGCCCCTTCCCTGCTTTGGCCCCACTATGTCCCTGCTGAGGGACCTCCAGAAACCAGTCCTGGAGAAGGCAGCCTGTTGGGGGTAGGCTGGCCGTGAGCACCCTGCCCACAGCCCCAGCCACCTCTCTGCTGGCCTGTGCACCGGCCAATTGTGACCTGCCCTCCGCCAGGCGGCTTGGGGTGGCTCTGAGGGAGGGGGCACGGCCTGGGGCCTTGGCCATGGTGGGCGATGCTGGAGTCAACGGGGGCAGCCCACCTCGTGCTCAGGCCCTGCCCTCCCCCACCTCTTGTCCCTCGTCCTGGGTTTTCTCCGGGCAGCTCTGCCCGAGTGCCAGTGCCCCGCCCCTGCTGGCCCCTCCCTCCGTCCGGGCTGGAGCCAGGTGGCAGAAGGCAGTGGTGGCCGGGGGCAGGTGTCTGCAGCCCGTGCCCTCCCAGCCCGTGGGCCACACGGAGTTCACCTTCTGTGAAGGCACGCGTTGTGTGACCCCTGCCTGTCTGTTCTCTGGGTTGGGGGGGGGCTCCCCAGAGGACCCTGAACCCCGTGCCGGTCCCGGTGGCCTCCTGACACCTGGCCAGGGATGCAAATGCAGAGCCCTCTGTAGAAACACCAGAGAGCTGGGTGTCGGGAGGCCTGTACTTGCTCATTCGGCAGATGTTGCTGAGTGACCGCTGGGCGCTGCCGCGGGCTGGGGGAGGCAGGAGGGGGGCGCTGTGGGGAAGTCCGTTCCACGGCACACACAGCCCCGGGGCGGGAGCAGCCTGGTGCTGCAGGGCGGCCCAGGGCCCGGGTGGAGCGAGGGTTCCAGTGCCCTGGTCAGCACACGATCTGGAGATGGACGGACATGTCCCATGGGCCAAAGGGAAACCTATAAACTACTATTTCCAGAGGTTTTATGCTGCAGCAAAACCTGACAAAATTACAAGCAGAAATTCACAAATCCGACATTCTGGTTGGAGAGTTTTATTCTCCCTTTGTAGGTAAGGAGACCCAGGAGGAAACAGTAGACTTAACAGGATTTGATCGCCCTGGGGGGTGGACTCCAGCTGGTCTGCGGAGCTCCTAACGGGGCGGGGGGGNAGACTTAACAGGATTTGATCGCCCTGGGGGGTGGACTCCAGCTGGTCTGCGGAGCTCCTAACGTTTTTTTTTTTTGGGGGCGGGGGAGGGGGCGTGCTGCAGAAAATTGACCAAGAATAGGCCAGGAAGAAAATGTTGATATAGTCTGAGGAATTGGTATCACCCAGACCATATTTTCTTGCCACACCCCAATAACAAAAAGATAGCAAACAAAACCTGCTGTGTTTGGGAAATTTAAAAATGCACTTTACATAACTCATTGGCTAAAGAAGAAATCATCCTACGAGTCAGACAACACTTAGAACTGAATGATCCTGAAAATGGTACATATCAAAACTTGTCAACTGTATCTTAGGCTGTAGAAAGGACATCTGTAGCCATTCGTGATTATATTAGAAAAAATAAGATTGGGAAAGCAACCCTCCTAGCTTCCAATTTAAGAATGCGGCAGAGGTCAGCAAGCGTCCTTGAGGGGGCGGACAGTAAATAGTTTGGATTTTGAGGAACGCAGGTGGTGTCTGTCCCCCCGGCCCCCGACTTCATCCCTGCACTGTCATTTGCTGACCCCTGAGGGTGGGGGGTGAAAGGGGAAAGCCGAAGGGGGAAAGAGGGAGCGTGACCCTAAGAGCAGGCACGAGCGGGGCGGACCAGAACGCAGAGTGAGGAGACCGCTTTGCCAGAAGGGACGGGTCGGGAGCTGCTCCGAGAAGGGCCGGGGGGCGAATAGGTTGTCTTGGGAACGCGGAGGGGCCACACCTGCGGTGCTGCACAGGCTGTGACAGAATGGGGCTGTTATGAGCGACTTGGAAGAAATGCACACGTTCCTGGAAAAATACCGCCGACAACTGAGTGGAGAAGAGAGAGGCGCCAGGGCTGGTCCCGGGAAGCGCTGTGTGAAGAGCGGTAAGGAAAGCACCAGCGCCAGCACCAGCTGACTCTTGAGACAAGTCCTGCAAAATATACAAGTGTGATCCTGACATGAAATCCGGACATGGGCAGGGATGGAGGGCGCTGCTGGTGGCCACCCGCTGACTGCTGTGGCCACGGTGGCAGAGAAGCCCCTGGGGGCAGGCCTCTGAGAGCCTCCTCTCCCTTCTAGGGCATGGAGGGGCCTGGGGGGCCGGGGACAGAACCCCAGGGCCATTGGGAGCCTCAGCCGGGCCCTTCCCACCTGCTTCCCTGCTATCCACATAGGGGTCCCGTGTGCATGAGTCAGCTCAGGGCGTTCCCACTGCACCCCAAGGTCAAGGTCATGGGCCAGCCGGGTCTGGCTCCCACAGCCCTCGTCCCTGCCTGCCAGACAGCCAGGGAGGTGGCCCTGGTCCCCTCACTTCCTTTCCCTCGGCCCCCCAGCTGCGCCGGCCGTCCCGCCTTCGGCCCTGGTGTTGCACCGGACTGGAAGCCCGTCCCTGTCCCCCGACGTCCCACCACCTGCTTTTTCTATTTTTCTGCAATTGTGGATGTAGCTTTTTGAAGCCGCATTAAGTTACTTTCTTTAATTTATACTGTCCTAGAAAATGGCCCATTTCATCAAGAATATCCGACGTGTTAGCCCGTCACTCCTCGCCTCTGCTGCTCCCACTCCCTGTGCGCGGCCCTCGCGGCCCCACTTCTCTCGCTCTCTGGCCAGAGGTTGCTTTATTTTGTTTATTTATTTTGAGGACCGGCCCTTGGATTTACTGATGAGTGCTTCCATTTTTCTTGTTTCCAATTCATTAATTCGCCTTTATCTTTACCCCTCCTGCTCCCGTGGATTTACTTTATTGTTCTGTTTTCCCTCCTTGTGTCGGATGTTTAGTGCATTTATTATCAGTCTCTCTTGCTCAGTAATAAAAGCATTTAAGGTTGTGAATTCCCCACCAGCTCCTCCCGAAGCTGGCTCTGCGGACACGCGGTCTCTCTTTTCTGGACGGTTGTGAGTCTCCTGTCCCGGCGACTGCTATTTACTCTCTGACCTAGGAGTTCCCTAGGCGAGCACTTTTGAATTTCCAAATCATCTGGCTCCTCTGTTGAATCTTTCGGTTAATTTTTCGGTTGTTCGGGGGCGCCTGGGTGGCACAGCGGTTGGGTGTCTGCCTTCGGCTCAGGGCGTGATCCCGGCGTTGTGGGATCGAGCCCCACATCAGGCTCCTCTGCTGGGAGCCTGCTTCTTCCTCTCCCACTCCCCTGCTTGTGTTCCCTCTCTCACTGGCTGTTTCTATCTCTGTCAAATAAATAAATAAAATCTTTAAAAAAAAATTTTTTTTCGGTTGTTCGCATTGGTTTAAATAGCGAGGCCTGTGGATGTTTGTTTGGGATGCAGCGAGGCACAGGTACACGTGTGTGCATCTGTGTGTGTGCCTGTGTGCAAGCACACGCGTGTGCGCCCTCTGCGTGGGCCCACGGGCACGTGTGCATGCAGCTCTGCCCATGTGGTCGCACACATATGCATATGCATGAGAGTGTAGCATGCAGCATGTTCTGTGGTTTCTGAGCAGGCGACTGCCACCAGGTCAAGGACGTTCACGAGAGGACTGCAGGCCCTTGTCCTCACCCCAGTTTTGTCCCCCTGGTCCTGGGTCCCTGGGCGAGGGCTGGGCCGCGCTTGGTGGTCTGACAGGCCAGCCTCCTTGCAGTGGAGCCGGGGTCCCTGTTGTGCCCACAACAGATGTTCCTGACCCCACACACCTCGCTTAGGGCCAGATGGCCAGGTCTGCTGTTGACGGCACAGAGGCGTCTGAAGGGCCCCCGGGTGACCTGGGGGACGCTGGGTCCGGCACAGGCTGCAGCGGAGGACAGACTTGTCCTGTGGCTCGCGTCGTCCCTCCCACCTGTAGGGGCAGCCGGAGCGGGAGCGTGGAGTGCTGGAGAGGGCCTGGGCGATTTTCAAACAGGAAGTTCAATTTAATTCCTAGTTTGCTAATTATACGAAATTATGAGTATATGTTAACTTTATTATTTTTATTCGTCTATTGACATGATCATGTGATATTTCTTCTTTAATCTGTATATGAATTTTCTAGGGCTGCTGTGACAACGACCACGGCCCAGGGGCTCAAACAATAGACAATTGATTCTTTCAGAGCCCTGGAGGCTGAGGGTCTGCGGTCCAGGTGTGGGCGGGGGGTTCCCTCTAAGGCCTCTCCCCGTGTCCTTATGTGGCCATCCCTCTGTGTGTGTCTGTGTCCTGATCTTTTCTTGTAAGGACAGTAGTCAGATTGGATTAGTGCCTACCCCCAGTGACCTCGCTTTACCCTAACAACTACTTTAAAGACCCTATCTCCAATTACTTTTATTGTGTTAAAATGCACATAAAATATGTGCATCGTAACCATTTTTAAGTGGGCAGTTCCGTGGCATCAGGCACATTCACAGTGTTGTGAACAGCCCCCCGTCCACCTCCAGAACTTTCTCATCTTCCCAAACTGCCCCCAAGAAACACTAGCTCCCCATCTCTCCCCCATCCCCCAGCCCCCGACACCCACCACCCACTTTCTGTCTCTATGATCTGACCCCTCTAGGGACTCATGGAGTTGGGCTCATACAGTGTTGTCCCTCTGTGGCTGGCTCATGTCACTGAGCACAAGGTCCTCGGGGTTCATCCGGGTGGTGGCAGGTGTCAGAGTGTCCTTCTTGTTTAAGGCTGAATAACATTCCATCGTGTGGATTGTGTCCGTTTTGTTTATCCATCCGACCGTCCATCCATCCGTCCATCTTTCCGTCCATCCATCCATCCTTCTGTCCGTCTGTCCATCCATCCGTCCATCCTTCTATCTGTCCGTCTGTCCACCCGTCCACGGACACCCGGGTGCTTCCCTGTCTTAGCGGCCGCGCGTAACCCTGCTGTGAACATGGGGGTGCCCGCGTTTCCTCGAGACCCTGCTCTCCGTTCCTCGGGGAACCTACCCAGATATGGAACTGCGGGCCGTGGGCTCATTCCGTGCTTCGTTTTTGGAGGACCCTCCACGCTGTTTTCCACGCGGCTGCACCATCTTACACGTCGCTCCCACGGCGCACGGGGTTCCAGTTTCCCCACGTCCTCGCCAAGGCTCGTCGGTCTCTGCTCCTGTGAGAGCAGCCGTCCCGCGGGCCGTGAGGTGGGCTCTGTGGAGTTTTTTTGCTGCGGATTCCTAACACCTGCCTTATAGTAAGAAATGTATTGAAACTTTACAGCCTAACATGGCCAATTTTTATAGACCTTCCACCTGTTCTTGGAAAGAAACTATACTCTGAAAACGTCCGCAGGCCTGTGTGTGTCTGTTAGGTCCAGATTTATGGTACAGATCTTCTCCGTCCTTACTGAATTCTTTGTCTCCCTCATACGTCAGGTGCTGATGGCTGTTAGACTCCCGTGGCGGATTTGTCTGTTTCTCTTGGTGGTTTTTGTGTACGTCCGTATTTAGCACTATTATTTATTCCGGTTGCGTTGAACCTTTTATAATCGCGAACAGATGCTGTGTCTCCAGCGATACTTCTGCTCCCGTTCTATTTGGCCGCATGTGGGTGTAGACGTGCTTTCTTTCTTTGGTCGCCATGTTTGCCAGCCCTTCATTCCTTCCAGTGGATCTGAGTTTCCTCCAGGTATCATTTGTCTTCAGCCTGAAAATTTTCTGTTTTTCTTATTTTTAAGATTTTGTTTTTAAGTCATCTCTACACCCCACGTGGGGCTCGAACTCACAACCCTGAGATCAAGAGTCGCACGCTCCACCCGCTGAGCCGGTTACAACATTTGTTGTAATCAGGGATTCTGTGTCAGCCTTCATTTATCTGAAAATACATCCCTTTTGCCTTAATTTTTGAAGGATGGTTTTGCCAGGTAAAGAATCCTGGCTTGTCTTTCCCTTCCTGTACTTTAAAGAAACCGCTCCGTTGCCTCCTGGCCTGTACAGCTTTCGACGAGAAGTCGGAGTGCGTCCACTGCTTTCCCTGGACGTAGCGTGTCCTGTTTTGTTTTGTTTTGTTTTTACTGGAGGCTTTGACGAGTTTCTCTTCATTTTTGGTTTCCAGCAAGTTGGCCGTGACTTATCTAGCAGTGATCTTTCTTGTAGTAGTTCGGGGTAGCTTTCTGCCGCACCCCGGGGGTCTCCTTCCCTCTGGGCTCCGCTTCACACCCGTCCCACCACGGTGAAGTTCATGCCGTGGCCCAGGCCGGGCCGACTGCCCCCCGGTCCCTGCAGGCGCACCCGCGGTGCCAACCCAGTGCTCCCCTGGTGTGGAGGCTGCTGGCGAGGCCCGCCAGGAGAGGCTGCTTTCTCTGGAACTCGGCCCCTCGCCTGCCCCGTGACAGAGCAGGGCTTGAATTCGGCCGCATCTCTCTTGCTGCCCCAGGACCAGCGGCTTCGACGTGCCTCTAAGCAGAAGTGGAGCTCGGCACGCGTATGTGTTACGCCCTTTAGTGCTGAGTCCCTGGAGCCTTACACACTAGGTCTTTGGCCGACTAGAGCGGCTTCCTTAACCTGACCGTCACTTTTGTATTGGGTGGGTTTTCATTTCTTACTTCTGTCACCCCAGCCGCTGCCTTGTGTCCTTTAGTCTGATCCATGAGTGGGGACTCGGCGAGTCTCAGAGGCCACCTGAAATGCCCTGGGTGCAGAGCCTTCCCTCTTCGTGGTGAGCGTGCCCTTAGTTCAGAGGACCTTCTCGCTGGCCACCACGTGATGCGTCCCGGGCCCCTCCCTCCCCGAGGAGCTCCCTGTCTGTCTGGATGTGCGCTCAGGGAACAGGAAGCCATGGTGCCAAGTGACAGGTGAGACCCCATGGCCCTGTCCCCGACCTGCAGAGTGAGGGCACGTCGCAGGCGCCTGAGCTGAACACGAACGCCTGGGAGTCAGGTGTGCACCTGTTTGGTGGGGGTGAGAGCGACGCTTGCTGCGGACCGCAGGGCACCGGAGGGCGCCGGGCCAGGGCGAACGCAGCAGCCTCGGGCACAAGCCGTCCTCTGTCCATTTTATTATCGTGATCCTTAAGTGTTACCATCATTTATTGGAAACATCCTTTGTATTGTTAGTATGTCAGGGATTTGTTGATTTGCGTATTAATTTTACGTGTTACTATACATCCAAACTCACTGTCTTTTTTTAAACTTTTTCTGAGGGCGGCTCGCAGCATAGAATCAGCTGTGGCCGTTTTGAGGCGGTATGATGTGCGCTCGCCTGGCGTGCGGCCGCCGCCGCCGCCTGGTTCTGAGACACCGTGTCCCCCTGCCCCCGGCGGTCACTCCCCATCCCTCCCTCGGCCGTGCCCTGTCCGTGTGGATTTGTGTGTTCTGGACACTTCACAGGAATGGACTCTCGAGCGGGGCCCTCTGGGTCTGCACAGTCGGCGGAGACGCGGGAGCCTTGGTGCGGCGGCCTCATGCCGGGCGACGGTTCTGGGCGGAGCGTGGCGGGGCGTGTGTTTCCGAAGCTTGTTCCTGCGGGGCGTCCGCACACGCTCCAAGCTGGGCGGCCTGTGGCCCCGGGGCCTCACCCAGCCCACTGGCATTGAAGCACGGAGGCGCTGTCGGGTCGCCGTGAGTCTGGAGATAATCTGTGGCTCGCGGCAGACTGTCTGACCCGTGAAATGGAAATATTGACTCTGCTCTTTACGGGTTTGCCAACCCTGCGGTCCACGCTGTGCCCCTTGGGCGCCAGCCTCAGCCGCCAACAGGCCCGGGGGGCCTCCCAGGCGCGTCCCTGAGGCTGTGTATTCAGGACGGAGGGTGGAGTCACTGTGGCGTCACAGGCTGGGGCGCGGGGGCCTCCGGCTCAGAGAGCCTGCTGCTGTGTCAGGGCCTCTGCGGTTCCCAGCGCCAAGGGCACATCCGCCACGGCAGTGCCTACGTGATGCTGGAGGTGCTCTGGGGGCCTGGGAGAGTCCTGCGCTCCAGGGCGGCCACACACACCTGCAGGAGCTGGACGGTGGACGCCTGGGGCAGCGCGAGGCTCTCCTTCTTTTCCCGGAACTGGTGGAGCCAGCACAGCCCCAGGCAGTCTGGGGGGGCGGGTGTGTGTGTGTGTGTCGTGCCCTGCCCAGAACTGGCCTGACACCCCCTTGTATCCCCTCCCACCCCCAGTCACCCTCGGGCATGGCCTCTAGGGTACACGGTCCAGCCGGAGGGGGAGTCTCGAGACCCAGTGCTCTGCTTCCGCTGGCTGGTCCCTGGAGGCCCCTGATGTCTCCTACCCTGCGGCTGGGTGGTCCTGCGGTCGCCGGCCAGCATCCCCAGCCGTGCTGCCCCGGCCAGCCGCTGGGTGGCAGCAAAGATCACCCCGGCGGTGCCTTCTCCCTCAGCCTTCCCAGGGGTGACCTGGAGCCGAGGGGTTGGGGGTGCAGGCCCTCTGGGGCCTGAGGTAAGGTGGCAGGGGACTTTTGTCAGTCCCGCCAGTCCCAGTACCTCAGGCCCTCTGGTGGCTCTTTCTATGTCTTAGCCAGGGCTGGTCCGAGGAGGGGATTACGGTACTGTCCCCAGAGGAGTGTTTGGCATCCTGGGGGACATGGGTGGGGAAGAGACAGCGCCCAGATGTCCAAAGGGATTGTTGAGTGCCCCAGCTCTGGGTCCGGTGGGACAAGGTGAGCTGTGGCTGTGGAGGTGGTCCCAGGTGGGCTGTGTGGTCCCAGGTGGCTGTAGGTGTGGTCCTAGCGGGGTTGTATGTAATTTATGGAGGGAATCCTGAGCCTAGAGAGTTGGGGTAACTTGCCTGAGGCCATATAGCTCACAGTGGAGCTGGAATCTTCCAGGGATCACTGCATGGTTGGTGGAGAGCCACGTGGGTTCTGAGGAAATTGAGTTTCAAGCCCTAGGCCCCCACTGACTTGCCACATGACCTTGGGAGGAGCCACCACACTGAGGGGAGACCCTGGGAGAGGCTGCTGCTGGGACCATAGGGGAGGCATGAGGGGCTTAGGACCCCTGCAGGGGGAGCTCCAGAGGGAGGATGCCAGTGAGGGCCTGAGAGCCCCCTCACCTGGGCTCCCTCCCCACTCCAAGCTGGCCCTGGCTGCAGCCCCTGGCCGCTCTGCCCGGCGTGCACACTGGTTCTTGTCACGGGCCAGGGAGCCCAAGTAGGATCAGACCCAGGCCGTATGGGGCTGAGCTCAGAGGGTGGTGGGCTGGGCACCCCTCAGACTCCCGGATCCTGAGGCTGTTGGAGAAGTGGCCATGACACATAGGGTCCCGGGAAGTGTGCCCTCCACGATTGACCCCAACTGTCACTCAAGGGACAGAGCCACCAGCTGATCAGCCGTCTGTGCCTTGGCAGGGTCAGGTCTAGCCAGACCAGACGCAGCACTTTGGGGCGGAGTCCCCTCTACCTGCTGGACCAGGCGGGGTCCTGCATCCCCCGTGCAGGGAAGCTGTGGGGGGACTCAAGGCCAGGCCGGGGCAGGCGTGGGTGGACACTGGGGAAGGAAGCTGCAGCCTCTGCAGGCCTGGTGGGGGCCAGAGGCAGTGCCCAGTTCATGGGCACATGTGACCCCCCACGCCCTCCTGGCCCAGCACCAGACACCAAGCCCTCCTTGTGTCCTTCGATGACCCTCTCTGGAACTGGTGGGGTCTCCCTCAGGCACTGGGTCCCACAGAAGCAGTGCCTTTCCTTTGGGAGATGGGCTGTGTGTGTGTGTTGGGGGGACCTGCCTGGGGTCCATCTGGGACCCCAGCCCCAACCAAAACAGCAGCCCCTGTGCTGACTCCAAACCCCACCTGAGGCTGAACCCCACCCATCCCAAGTCCCAAGTCCACCCCAACGTTTCACCCTGATGCCACCCCACCCTCTAGTTAACTCACTGGGACTTGCCATTGCTGGGGTCAGATGCCTGGGACCCTCATGCCCTCCCCACAGCCTCCCAAGTGGGGGCAGCCTGCATCCTTACTATGGCTGCAGCCCATGGAGTTGGAGCGAGACAGGTTGGGTGGGCTGGGGGGCTGGGGTGGGGACTGGGCAGGTGCTGCCCCAACCCCGTTTCCTATTACCTGTCCCCCTGGTTCGTCTCTCAGCAGGGGCTTTGCTCTGCTCTCTGGGGGCTGCTCCATGTCAAGCCACGGGTACCCATCCTGTCCCATAGCCCTGCCCCGGGGCAGCCTGCCCACCTGGAGGCCTGGCGGGGGGCTGGTCCCTCCCCCTTGGACAGGTGCGCACAGAAACCCTGTCCCAGCCCCTGTGTCCAGGACATCAGGACATTGTCATTGGGTCTCTGGGGGACCCCCCCCCCCACCGGCTCCTGTGGCAGGGTTTTCCTGCTGGGCCCGTGAGCCCAGGAGGCCTCTCTGCATTGGACCAGTCAGGTTTCTGTCGTGCTGCTGCTGTGGGGCTGATAGCAACAGCATGCGTTGATCTCCCACGGAAGCGCAGGCCAGGCCCAGCCCGCGTGGCTCCTCCCTGGCCAGAGTGCGAGGCAGGCCCAGCATGCAGACCGTCCGTCACCTGCCCTTGTGTCTTGTTGGTCAAGTCAGGTCTGATGGCCCAACCCGGGGTCAGTGGGTGGGGACACTCTGGCCAGCCTCCCAGAAGGCTCTGCCGCGCACCTGCAAAGGATGTGGCTGTGGGTTCCTATACTGGGGGACAGGGTGGGGAGTGCGGATCCCCGGATTGCCCCTGGATGCCTGGCCTCGCCTCTCCACCTGGGGCCGCTCTACCCAGGCGCGCTGGCGTTGACCACACTGGTCCAGACCCCAGGCTGTGCTGCCTCTCCGGCCATGGCTGACGTCCTTGAGTGACCCCTCAGGACAGCACCGTGTGAGAACGCATTCTGCTGTCATCTGACCCGAGGGGCAGCGCCACTGGGACAGAATTCTCGGCCGGCTTTCTTGGAAAGATCCAGCAGCCTGTGCCCTGCAGAGGTGCGGGGGGCCGGGGCCAGCTGGCTGCTGCCATCTTTCCCCTTTGGTTCACGTGTAGGATCGTGTTATTGCTTCTGAGGGCCGAAAACGTCTCCTGGAGGGCCCGGGGTGGGAATCTGTCGGTGGGCTTTGCTAGGTTCCCCCTCGGCCCCTCTCTGGCAGCCCCTGGGGCGCCATATCTGGGACTCAGAGTGGGTGGTCTCGCTGCCTCACAAGCTCCGTTCCCTTCTTGGACAGTGGGGGGTGCACCTGCCTGGCGCCCTGCCCTCCCGTCACCCGGGGCCCATGGAGCGTTTCCCCAATGCCACACGGCTACGAGGGACACCGGCTACCTTGGGCTCCAGCCGCACTGCCATACTCGCTGCGCTCGGGGGCCTGCCCTCCGTCTTTGCGCATTGAAGACGACCTACCAACCCCCCCAGGGGCCCAGGGGTGCCCGACCTCCGAAGTCACTGCGTGAGCCCTGCCGTGGCCTTCCGCCTCCACCCTGCAGTGTCCTGGTGCTGGATCCCAGCATCCCCTTCGTGGACAAGGAGATGCGGCCTGCTGGGGTGGGCAGGCCTCCTGGAGGGGACTGAGGTCAGTTCATCCAGTGTCCTGCCAGCCCCTCCCGGTCCTGTGGGCAAAGTGGCTTTTCCACTGAATGCACTGGGAGGGGACTTGGCAGGAGGCAGCCGGCTCGCCCCGCGGACGTTGAAGCTGGACAGTGGGACAGGCCACTGGAAGCTGGCCGGGAGCTGCCCAGGTGGGAAGGCCAGTGCTCGTACCCTTCCCAGGGGCGTGTCAGCCCTGGGCCCTCGCACTTCCTGGGGTCTCTGGGGAGGCGATGCCCTGTCTCCCGGCCCGGGGGCTGTGCCCAGCCAGGCACCGAGCTTCTCACCGTCCGTCGGAGACGGAGCCCGTCAACGCTGCCCCCTCGACTTTTTTCTCCTCCCCAATTAATTAATTTAAATTGACCATTAAGTCAGCCGAGTTTTTGATTGATATTTTCATTAGCAGCCCTGTCCGACGCCCCAGGAATGTATGGTAATGTCCAATCTGCGGGCGGGCCGCGCTCCTCCTGCCGTGCTCTGAGTTATGGCTGGCACCGTCGCGCGTCTCCCAGGGTAATTTGAATTCAGATGAGCTGCCGCAGTGTTCCAGAGCCTGGCGGCCGGCCGCTGACGGATGGCACTCGGGTTATCACAAGGTCACTGGCGCAGCCGCCACCCGCTGCAGGAGGGGCTGGCCAGCCTCCGACGCTGGGGAAGGTGGGCGGCCAAGTGGACTCCGGAAATTGCCCGGCCAGCGGTGGACAGACAGCTGTCCCCAGTAAAACACAGGCGAGTAAGCCTCGGTGCCTGTGTTGCCCGAGGCCATGGCTGAGCCTCACGAGGAGTTAGGACCCTGGCCGGTTTATGCTGATGGCAGCAGCCCCTCCGTAGAAGGAGCCTTGTCCCCGGGAAAGCACTGACCAGCTCGGGGCAGCTGCCTCATGTCTGGGAGAGTTTTGGCCGGTCCCCAGGGGCCCAGCCGTGAGGAAGGTAGGGATCTGGCTCTAGCCAAGTGTCCCTGCCCTGGGAGGGGAGCTCCTGGGCCCTGGGCACAGCCAGGGGTCCAGTTCTCAGCTTGGGAACAGGCTGATGGCCACCATGGGGGGCTGTCCAGCTGAATGACCGTGCAGGTAACATTCGTGCTCTGTGCCTCGGTTTCCCCACCTGTATGATGGAAGAATGTGGGGCCTCCTCTTGTAGGAAGCCAGCACGGGCAGGGCATGAGGTTGTGTCTGGACACTGTCCTCGGCTCGTGCTGCCCAGGTGCTCACCTGCTGCTGATCTGCAGGTGGGGTAGCAGCTCCCGTCCCGCCCCGGGACGCTCGAGGGGCCCAGGCCCGATGGGGAGTGCCCACAGATCCTGTGCAACCCTGAGGGCTGGCCCCCGCGCTGGGCCAGAGGGAGGCAGAACGGCTGTGGACGACAGCTGCGTGGGTGGCCCCGTGGGCCCAGTGTGGGGGGTGGGGTGGGAACGGGGTTCTGAGGTGGGGGAGGCCCAGGGGAAGATGTAGTGGGGTGCCACCCCTCGAGGGCCCAGCTGGGGGCCCCGGGGCAGAGGAGTCCCCGCAGACGGGTTGTCAGTCCAGGTGTCCAGGCCTGAGCTTTGACTGTCACACGGGCTGAGCAGTGTGACCTGAGAGTGGGCCTGTATCCTGAGCTGACTGCAGGGGTGCCAAACTGCAGAGCTGGGGGGACACCAGCCCTGGGTGCCGCGATGGGGACCGTGCAAGCCCTGACGTTTGCCCCAATCTGTGGACCCTGCTGGGGACCTGGAGCTGGAGTGGGTGGGGTCGTGGGTCAGTGAGGGACAGGCCATGGGGGTCGGCCCAAGTCCCACAGGGAGGGGCTGGTGCTGGCTCCGTGTCCTTGGCTGGGACTGTCCTTGCTCCTTGCAGCTGGGGGGCAGACTTGTGCCTCAGGGTCCCCCATCCCAAACTGCTGGGACCCTTGCTTGTCAGGATCAAGCTAGATACCCTCCCAGGACCGCATTCCCAAGTCTTCCTCGCAGCTGGGTGGCGTTCTCTGACTCTTCCGGCCCATGTGAGTACAAGTGTTGGGCAGAACTTTGGGGAAAGCTTCTTATAAGTGGCTGACCCACCTGGGAAAAGCATTTCTTCTTTCCTGCTTCCTGAACAGAGGTGTGATGGCTGGGGCTCTGGCAGCTGTTTGCACCAGGAGGCGACCTCGGGGCAGGCAGTCATGTCCAAAGAGATGAAGCAGAAAGACTGAGGCGCCTGGCTCTCTGATGACTATGGGACCCAGGCCAGCCCTGGTTTGGCCACCCCAGCCCTTGTCTCCTCCACGAGAAATGAACTTGTAACTTACTAAAGCCACTTTTGTGGGTGGTGTTTCTGGTGTTGGTGTTTTGATGGGGGATCAGCCAACACAATTCCCGACTGAGGCAGAAACCGAGGAGAATCTGCCTAATGTGGACACAGCTCCCTGGAAAGGCCTCCCTTGTTGGGCACAGAGTGAAAGCAACATGCTCGGGGTGGGTCCTGTGGGAGCCTGCAAAGGGAAGGGTCCTTTCATTCAGTGGCAGTGGCCAAACACACTTGGGCCGCTCTCCCACGAGAAAATGAAAGCACATTCTAGGAGGCATCGCTGGGTTTTCAACAAATCATCAGGAAACGTGGAGACACAAGACAAAACGTGGAGATAGGGTGGCTGTGCGAGACATTGGAGGGGAGCCAGCTTGGGTCCCGGGGACTCCATGCGCTGTGGGACACATGGGACTACTGAGGCTGTCCCTCCCCTCCCTCTCCACACCCCCTCCCCAGCTTGCCTGTTTGCCCTCCCCCGCTCAGGGCCCTCTGCTCCCTCCTGGTCCCCAGGGGAAGGCGGCTTCCCTGGCCTGTGGGAGGTCCCAGGCCCCTCCTGCCTGGGCTCCGGTTGGTCAGGGTTGGTGGTGTGGGGGGGGTGGTCGCTGCTGCAGCTTTAGGAGGGGCTCCAGGAGGCCTGGAGGAGAGCCGGGATCCAGGGGGTGGGCAGGGCTAATGGCTCAGGTGATGGAAAGAGCAGAGCGGCAAGCAGGGGCCCAGGAGGGGACCGTGTCCCAGAGGAGACAGCCCCTGTGTGCACAGGCCAGAGGGTGCATGAAGGCCAGGAACGCGTGAGAAGGGTCCGACAGGCTTGGCGTGCGCCTTCCCCTGCCAGCACTCGGCCCCGGGCCCCTGGGTCCTGCCGGCACCACACGCCCTTTGTGGTTACAGGGACTTTGGCCCTGCCAGGGTCCAGGCGGGCAGTGGCCACCACACAGCGGTCTCAGCCTCAGTCCCAGCCCCGATGGCCCAGTGCTCTGCCCCCACCTCATTCCATGAGCTTAGGGTGGGGGGCAAGGGCGGGGCCTCTGCGGGATAGCACCCTGGCTAGTCCCTCACTGCTGCTCATCTGTGAGGTGGGGGGGTAACAGCCCGTCCCCACTGTGCTGGGACTGGTGAGCCGCTCCGTGTAGAAGGTGCCAGAGCCCAGGAAGGTGGCCGAGCGCCCATGGGGCCTTGCGGGAGGATGAGGGGCACAGCCCCCCCCACCGCCCCGTGCAGTTGCTCGGATGCTCTGTGTCCATCTGCAGGCTGGGCGTGGCCTAGGGTCCCCAGCGGCCTGGCCCTCTCCCCGCAGCCCTACGCTCCGGCTTCCTTCCAGCCTCCCATGTGTCCCCGCCGCTCAGGTCTGGGTGTCCTGAGTGCGAATGCAGGAATTTGTTGCTTTAATTCAGGGTACACTTAACAGCTGCTGCAGACAATCCCTGAGCCCTTGGGGTCCCCACAAGTCTGGGGTTGTCTCTCCTCTCTGCATGGCCGAGGGTCAGGGTTCCTTCCGTTGCCAACAGGAGACTCCCAAGGTCATGCCAGGGTCCTGCCAGAGGGGACACAGGGAGGTGTGCACAGCCGGTTCTGGGGCTGGGTCAGTGGCTCTGGGATGTTCCCCTGTCCACACCTGACTGCAAGGGTTGCTCTGTGCTGGGTGCAAGGGAGGGACTGGGTGACCGCTTAGCAGCTGGCCAGTCTACCCTGAAGCCACCAAACAGCCTTTCCTCCATCTTCGCACACACCAAGCTCCTCTCCCCGCCAGCACTGGGTGGGTCCCCAGCCAGCACGGCCCCTCTCCGGGTTCACCTGTCCGGGTCCACCTGAAGTGGGCATCAGGGGGCGGGCCGTGTTCCTGTGGGCATCCAGGGTGCAGAGCTGGGGCTCACACGGCCCGCGTGTTTGCACCCTGGGGCCCAGCCTCGGCCGGTGCTTCCTTGCCACCAACCCTGTCTCCACAGCCGAGGCAGCCACCTCGAGGCCCCAGTCAGGCGGGAGGTGCACCCTGGCGCGTGCTTGCTCGGGGGGCTGGGTGGCTGCAAGCCTGCAGGGCTCGTTCCGGGCCTCCCTTCCCCTTGCCCCCGCTGCGGAGCAGAGCTGTCTGCATTCCCTCCTATGGTTGCAGCCGAACTACAATACAGGTCGTGTGATTCTCAGTGAGGACCCTGGCCCAGTGTAGACGTAAGCAAACCAATGAGGCATCTCTAAATGATGACCTCAAAAGCTCCATAAAGGGATACTCTCAAAATCACTATAGATAAACCCATAAATGATCCCCAAAGTCATGAAGATATTCTCCTGTGGCTTTTTTCCAGAAGATTAATACTTTTGGCTTTTAGGTTTGGATCTGCGATCTGTCTTGACTTAATTTGGGGTGTGTTGTGAGGGAGGTGACACAGCCGCTTGCTGTCCCAACGCCATGTTTGGAAAAGACTTGCTTTGCAACATTAACAAACATTGGTGTCTCGTCAGAATAAATCGGCCGTGTGCGTACCTGGGCCTGTTTTTGTTGCCTTGATCTATTGGCCTGTCTCGTTACCCTGTCACATTGCCTGGATGCCTGCGGCTTTAGACTAGGACTTGGAGTCACGTAATGGAGTCCTCTGGTCTTTTCCTTTCTTTCAAAAATTTTAGGCCATTCTAGTCTTTCTGCATTTCCATATGACTCAGCAAGTTTTACCAAAAAAGGCTATTAGTATTTTGACTGGGATTGTGTTAATTCTACCTACCAGTTTAGGGGAGGACTTCTGTCCTAAATGATTGAGTTTTCCAGCGTATGGACAGTTTGTGTCCCTTTATTAGTCTTCTGTGATCTCTCAGTTATCCGCGTGAGGTCCCACACATGTTTTGTTGCATTTATTCCCACGCATTTCATTTTTGGTGCTAATTTAAATAGATTTTTAAAAAAAGGTTATTTATTTTAGAAAGAGAGCACGAGGGGGAGGGGCAGAGAGAGCGAAGAGGATCTCTAACAGACTCCGCGCTGAGCAGGGAGCCTGCCGTGGGCCTGGATCCCCGGACCCTGAGGTCATGACCTGAGCTGAAACCAAGAGGCAGACGCTCCACCGACTGAGCCACTCAGGTGCCCCTAAATAGATTTTTAAAAATTCATTTTCCAGCCGTTACCTACCAACTTACAGAAATGAAACTGAATTTTGTGTATTGACTTTGTGGCTTGTGATCTCACTAGAGCCGCTTGTCAGTTCTAGTAGTTGTTTTGTGGATTTCAGTACTTACTGCTGCTTGACAAATCATCCCCAGAAGTTATTTGCTTAAAACAATGGCTATTTACAATCTCAGTTTCTAAGGGTCAGTAGCGGCTGTGGCTTAACTGGGGGCCTTGGGCTCAAGGTCTCCCAAGTCATGCTGTTGGTTGGGGCCTTGGTCTCATCTGATGGCTTCCCTGGGGTGGGTGGGGTGGGTGGGGATCCCTCAGGAGAGTGGCCCAAGAAAGAGGGGAGGGAGGGGGGATGCCCAGGAAGGAAGCCACAGTCTTTCAAGGCTGAATCCCAGCAGTGACGTCCATCACCCGCATAATGCTATGCATTAGATGCGGATCACTGGGTCCAGTGCACACTGAGGGAGGGCAGGTACGGTGTGAACACCCCGCATCTTACCGTCTGCCTGCCAGGCCAGGGTTTCCCACATGAACAGTAATTTCATCGGTGAATAAGCGATAAGATTTTGAAACAAGATTATATCTAATCATTTCCATAACATGTAAAGATACTGACATATGCTCTCAAATATGAAAGGACTCTGAGAATATCCCACCATGTAACCTTCCTTTAAAAATTACTTAAAGATGTTCTCCTGAAAGATGAATCAAAGTAAGGCTAACTGATAAACAGAGAAACAGAGTTCAAGGTCATGTTTTTAATGTAAATATAACCATACATAAATTTTAAAACACAGGACACAAGATGCATATTTACTTTTAAAATCAGTAATGAGAAAACAAGGAAAACGTAACTCTTCAGCCAATGGTAGAATTGGAAAGAGCGGGAAGCATGAAGAAGCAGGCTTGCGAGAATCCTGCGAAGTGGGACGAGTGTGGGTGAGTTGGACGCCCTGTGACAACATGACGGCTGTGTTTGTGTCCAGGTGGCGGGCGTCTGCCGTTCGGCAGGACGCAGTGTGCTGACGTTCACGCATCTGCCTGCCCGCCCGCCCTCACCTTGACGGCAGCTCCCGCGCTTGCGCACACGCCCCTCCAGCACCCTCCTCGTTAGGGCGGGCTCGTCTCTGCCTCCTGCCAGGATCGCGTCGTCTGCACCGAGACAGAATTACATCCCACCGGGCTGTAGAGGGAAGGGAGGTATGAACGTCACCAAGCAGGATTAGTTATCCTTTGCTGTGTAGGAAATTAACCGCAGAACTTAGCAGCTCAAACAGTAAACACCGATCCTCTCACGGTTTCTTCAGGGCAGGAATTTGGGAGGAGCATACTGGGGGGTTCTGGCTGGGGGTCTCTCCCTGGGTGATGGGTAAGCTGTCGGCTGCGTCATCTGAAGGCTCAGCTGGGGCCGGGGTCTGCTCCCACGATGTCTGGCTCATGTGGCCATGGCTTTGCACGTGGCCTTGCTGGAGGGGAAGCCACGGTGCCCACGTGACCCCTGAAGTCGCACATGATCACTTGTCCTTCACTGTGTGAGGAGCGGTCGCCGTGTCCCGCCCACCCTCGGGGGACAGGAATTTGATGCCTCCTTCTGAGCGGAAGAGCAGACCAAGTGTAATTAAAGGTAGGAAGCGCTACATTGGAGAAAAAGTCAGTTTATATTGACAAGAGGTAAAATCCACATGACGACATGGGAGGTATAAACTTTTCTCTGATGAACAATATGGCATCAGAGTATTTTAAACAACTCTTCTAATAGCACAGAGAACTCCAGTAGGGCCACGGCGGCAGGGAACTGCTCCGGCCAGAAAAAAATGTGTATGTGTGGATGCCTCCGACCTCAAGCTGTACTCTCAGATTACCAGTGTTTTAAGCATTTAAGGAACATTAATTATAAAGAGGTATCTGGGGGGTGCCTGGGTGGCACAGCGGTTGAGCGTCTGCCTTCGGCTCAGGGCATGATCCCAGAGTCCTGGGATCGAGCCCCACATCAGGCTCCTCCGCTATGAGCCTGCTTCTTCCTCTCTCACTCCCCCTGCTTGTGTTCCCTCTCTTGCTGGCTGTCTCTATCTCTGTCAAATAAATAAATAAATAAAATCTTTTAAAAAAATTAAAAAAATAAAAAGAGGTATCTCGGGGCGCCTGGGTGGCTCGGTCCATTCAGCGTCCAACTCTTGGTTTCGGCTCAGGTCCTGATCTCCTGGGTGGTGAGATCGAGCTCCGTATCAGATTCCTCGCCTGGGGGGGGGTCCACTAGGGATTCTCTGTCTCTGCCCCTCCCCGCCCTGGACGTGCTCTCTCTCTCTCTCATAAATAAATAAAATATTTTACAAAATAAAGAAATAGGGGTGCCTGGGTGGCACAGCGGTTAAGCGTCTGCCTTCGGCTCAGGGCGTGATCCCGGTGTTATGGGATCGAGCCCCACATCAGGCTCCTCCGCTGTGAGCCTGCCTCTTCCTCTCCCACTCCCCCTGCTTGTGGTTCCCTCTCTCGCTGGCTGTCTCTATCTCTGTCGAATAAATAAATAAAATCTTTTAAAATAAATAAATAAATAAGGAAATAAAAAGAGGGTATGTAATGGTCCACAAAGAAAATCTGAGTGAATTCCTCAAACAGAAGTGGCAGCATTTATTTTCTCTGGCTACGATATAAGAACGCTAAGAATCAATAACAAAAGCCGAACCAGCTAAACATCCTGACAGCCAGCTAAAAATTTAATCTCTTTCTTTATTCCTTAAATAACCATTGATTCAAAGAGGAAACAAAGGCCCAGCCATTAGGGCAATTTAGAAACTAGTGACACCAGGAACATGACACATCAAACTCACACGCGCTGGGGTTAAATTTGGATATTAAATGAAACAAGCAAGGACAATAATGAACAGCCTCTGAACCACTACCCCCGGCAGGTGTCCTCCTCGCCCCGTGACCCGGGCACACGCACCCGTCGGGGCACCTGCCCGGCTCCGGCTCCCCCACCTGGCGGCGTTCCTCGGCTCTGAGGTGAGAGCAGAGCGAGTCACGCTCGTGGTTCTTTCCCTCGCCAGCCGGCGCGAGGCCTGTCTCGTGGTTCTTGTTCCATGTTATGTTTTGTTTCTCGGTGGCTCACCGTCCTCTGGTATCCACCCTCTCTGTGCTTTTCAACACAGAACCCCCCAAGTTGGCCTGTGGCCCGTTTCATGGCCACGCGACCGAGTGTGGGCGGGAGGTGTGTGGCGAGGTCCTCCCCCCTGGGGAGGATGGGTGGCCGGTGCACGGAAGGCCAGCTGGCCTCTGTCGAAACGACCAACCAGTGTCCCCGAAGCACGTGCACCTGCACCCCCCTCCTGCTGCCCCCCGACTGCAGACACGGAGCCTGCACTATGCGTGTGGCTTTCTGAGAGAGGGCATGGTGCTGTTCCTGTCGCCGGTATTTGGGATTCACGGATCCTGGATCGCCAACTCACGGGCTCACGAAAGGTGTCTGTTAGCCCACACGCAGCGCTCCGGCACGCCCGTGGTCGATCGAAGACGGAGCGTGGCCCGACGTTCCCGGAGACGGGGCGGCACCCTGCCTTCTCTGTTCAGCTCGCCCTGGAAACAAGCGTCCTGCCTGTTGTCTGTCTAGTGCCACATGTCCCGCATTTTCGTGCTTTTGGTTGGTGGCTGTGTTGCTTAAAATGACCCCCCTGTGTGGTGCTGACGTTCTCCCAGGGTTCCAAGGGCCGGAGGCTGTGACAGGCCCCAGAGAACACCGCGTGCGGGGTGGGTTCTGTTCAGGCGTGAGGCACCGTGATGTCGGCCTGATGGTTCCTTGATGAGTCAACCGTGTATTCGATAAGGTGCCTTTAGCAGAAGCCACACGGCACAGGGTTCTGTGTTGAGCCGTTGATAAAAACGCTGTGACCGGAGGCTCCCGGGGAGCTGACCCTGCATTGCCCCAGCAGCCCGGGTTGCGCGTTCGCGGACTCCGTTATCCCGCGTTCACGGTTACAGAGCGTGGCAGCCTCGGGTGGCCAGAGTGGACTGCACCTTCTGAGCTTATGTGTGGTGACGGGCCACCCTTTGCTCCCTTCCACGTAACCTTAGAGTTAAGATCCACGGCGTGGATGCGTCTTCCGTCCCTTCTCTTCCCTCCCTTGACGGCTGATTCCGGGCAGCCGGCGACCCCACAGGTGATGGGCCCGTCCGTGGCAGGGCCCCTAGGAGCCTGGCCATGTGGGCTGGCGTGGGGTCTGCGCACGCCCTGTTCCCCAGGCCTCAGGGCTCTGCCACTTCTGTCATCTGAGCACCGCGTGTGTCTGATGCTGCGTGACTCTGATTCCCGCCGGGGCGACCTCTTCACCAACGGGTTCTCCTCTCTCAGGGAGTTCCCCGCTCACTTACGCTGTTCCAGTTTCCAACGTTTTCCTGTTGGTTTCCAGAACTTGCCGACGTGGCCTCAGCCCTCCATCTTTGCGTATGGCCAGAGCTTGAAGACAGCTGTTCTCCATGTAGTGACCCAGTCACCCTCCGTTCCTAGCATTGCAGACATTAGAGAAACCAGAAAGAGACGTTTACTGAGCACCCTTTTTGCATTTTTGGGGTCTATCATGTGGTTTTCTTGCCTTGGGCTCCTGGTGGAGCCGAGTCACGGTGAATTTTCTGAGGCACCTCCTGCTTGGCCACTTAGAACACACTGCTGGTTAGAAGTTAGAAGCATTTCACTTAAAGTGCGTGCATCTGCACCTGTGAGCACACGTGTGTGTACGCACACATGGGTGTACCTGTGCCCGCATCTTCATGCACACGCGGGGACACACACGTCTGTCCTTATCCTCCAGGTTCTGATGTTCTGTTCCGCGCTGTCCGCGAGTGTTCTTTTCTGGCCTCGGGATCAGGCCCACCTTGTGAGCGAGGTGGGAGCTTCCCTCTTCTGTTTTCTGGAGCGCTTGAAGCCAGAGCCGCTAGAGAAGCCTGGGGAGTGGCTGGCTCCGGTGCCTTGCGGGGGGCGGGGGGTGGACTTTTCAAAACACCTGCTTTGATGCATTTTCTGGGTGGCCTTTTGCGTATGTGCTCCAGGTGCCATGGAGCAGACGTGGAAGGCCGGCTGGGGCGAGAGGCCGAGGTGAGCGGTGAGAAGCACCAGCATAGCTCTGGGTGTGAGGACACCAGGGCTGGGGTCTTGGGGAGGGCCGGGCTCGGCCTAGGGGCTCGGGGCACGCAGCTGAGCGCTGCAGCGCCAATGGCAGGGTCCCAGGAGTGGGAGGCCCGGGCGCTGGGGGGACACTGAGTCTGCACGGTGACTGGCTGGAGAGGCTCAGGAGAGAGAAGGACAGACGTGCCTGCAGGACTGGAGCCCATTTGTGCCCCCAAACCAAGGGAGGGAGACCACTCATCCTCTGGGCTCAGTGCTGGCATCGTCTCCCCCAGGAAGCTTTCCTGGGTGCCCAGCTAGCATCTCTAATGACTGGGAGGTTCCTGGTGCCGGGCCTTGCTCTTCCTAGAGGACTCGTTGGCGTGTGGGAGGGTGGGGCCCACAGACAGCTGGAGGGCACCTGTGCGTAGGTCCCGCCTGGCATAGGCAGTGGCGTAGCTCAGTATTGCGACGGGGGGGCTCCCTTCAGCCCCCAGAAACCTGGACCAGGTGGGGGTGGAGCCCGCAGCACTGAGAAGGGGCTGTGCGCGAGGGGAGGCTGGCTCAGCATGGAATGGGCCCGCATGGCCCTGTTGGTTCCTGCCGCCGTGCGGTTCCTGCAGGGAGCTGCAAGGGTGTGTGTGTGCGTGTGTGTGTGTGCATTCCTGGGGTAGTGAATTTGTGCAGTTGTGCACGTGTGTGTACCTGGCCGTCTGCCCTGTGCGTGTGTGTCTGTGAGTGTACGTAGGCGGGCATGTGTGAGTGACCTGCGTGTGTACACAGGTTTGTACAGAACGGGGCACCGTGTACGTGTGTGTTTGTGAATCTGCGTGTGCACACGTGCTAGTGTGTGCACGCCGCCAGGTCCCCGTGGGCACGTGTGTGCCTGTGTGCATGCACAAGGGCTGTGAGAGCGTGTGTGTGTGTGTCTGTTCACACGTGTCGGGGGGCTCTGGCTGTGGGCACCGGGGGATGGCTGGGCTTGGCCTCACCTGGCCCCTCATGGGCTTCTCTGGAGGGTCCTGGGGGCGGGGCCCCATGGGCGTGGCCGCTGTCTCCTTCCCCGGCAGCGCCCTCAGAGGCCCCCACGGGACCTGGTGTAAATACAGCAATCCCAACTTCAGATAAATACAAGATGCATCAAAAGATTTAAGGCACCTGTTGTGTATTAAAAGAATTATATCTTGTTTATGGTTCGGTATAAAACGCACAGCTGATTTATATAGTGGCTGGCCCATCACAGAGGAAATCTCATTTCAATCATAAATGGCAGGGTTTGATTTAAGAATTCATTCTTTAATGGGTCTGCAATGTTCAAATTTAAACCCATTCAATTCATCAGCCAAATATTCAATATGGGGCACAGGGAACTCATTTAGGCAAACAGAGACTTTTAATATAAATTTTCCGGGAGATTTCTCCATCGATTCCGCAGTTTAGTGCAAAATGATTTGTGCGATACATTCTCGGGGATCAATGCTGCCGGTCAATCCTCCTATAAAACCACCTCCCCCGCCCGGCGCGGGTCAAGGAACGTTGGCTCTCGGGGAGCTGCTGGTGGACGGGTCCCGCGTGCGGCTGGGTCACCGGCCTCTGCGTGCGCTGCAGCCCGCCCGGCAGCAGGGAGCCCGCTGCCCCGGCCTGCGGACAGTCTCGGGCTGACCTAGGGGCCTGCTCTAGGCTGGCCTGTTGTCTGCTGAGTGGACAAGACCCCAGGGCTCAGGAGCCAAGCTTCCGCGGAGGCCCCGCTCGGCCGCTGACACCGAGCAGCCTGGCACGGTGCCCGTCTGTGTCTCGGGGCCCAGTGAGGGACACTCCAGACTGTTTAGCCTGGAAGCTGCCTGTCCTCTCTTGAGCCTGAGGTGCCCCAGGAGAGGCCCCTGTGCTGGCCCGGCCTGCAGGTCACCACCTGGGGAGCTGGTGAAACGGCGTTTGGGGCCAGGCCAGAGCTGCCCTCCATGGCCGGGGCCTGGATCTGAGGGCTGGTCCCCAAGACAGGTGGGGAGTAGACTGACGGCGGACATCGAGGCATCAGACTGGGGCCTGTCGGCAGGAGGGTCTCCAGGGGCCCAGGGGCTGGACCCCACAGCCCTCTCTACCCTGGCCCAGGCTGAGCGAGCGACATGGCGGGGGAGCCGCTGCCTGAGTGAGGACAGAACTGTCTGCCCCTGTCGTGTGCTTCCTGCCGCTGGCCTGGGCTGAGGGTGAAACCCAACACCAGGGTGGCCCGGGGCCTCTGTCCTGAGCCCCGTTTCCCCAGCAAGGTGGCTGGGGCGTCGGGCACCTGCCCAAGGTCACTGGGCAGGGTCAAAGCCATGAGGTCTAGACTAACACAGTGCAGCTGGCATGCGTGGGTGAGGCCGGGCCGTTCTCGGCAGCATCATGGGGGCCCAGGAGGCAGTCCCAGCACCTGGAGTCCCAGCAGCCCTGGCGGAGGCCCTTGCCCCCCCCACATCGCCCTGGAGAGGGGCGTGCTGGACACTCGCTGCTGCAGGGGGGATGGCCCCAGGGGTGCTGGGCTTACCTGCCTGGGCAGCTGGGGAGAACATGGCCAGGAGGGACTTTGGGGGGACTGGGAGGGGCATATGGTGCGGTGGCCTCGGGAACCGTGAACTCCAAGCGGCCCCCTCTCTGAAGCAGGTGCAATGCCCCTCCCCCACATTCCAACCCCTGGGTGGGGGGTGGGGGTGGCTGTCCGGCTGGTTCTCTCCCTGGTTAATCCCAGGACCTGTCCCACTTCCTCAAGCCCCCCTCCTGCCTCCCCTGCGCTCCCTGTGGCCCTTCACACCCCTCCCTCAGCGTCGTGTTGCGTTTTGCTCATTAGTCCATTCATTCACTCATTCATTCATGCATTCGTTCATTCATTCGCTGTTTCACCCACCCCTCCTCTGTTCGCTCCCTCTGTGCCCTGAGATGGACCTGCAGGTTCCCCCTCGTGCAGCCCTGGGTCTGGGGGCTGGATCGGCAGGACCAGCCCTGACCCCGCCGGGCTCGGACCAGGAGTCGAGCGCTGGCAGGTGGATCGAGGCGTGGGGTCTCCAGGCTCAGTGCACGCTAGTGGGGTGAGTGCAGTGGGTGGGGTGCGGTGGCCCTGCCGGAGGGTCCCGGGGCAGGGGAGGAGCTAGTGAGGATGCAGGGCAGCCCCTGAGGGCCGCAGCGAGGAGGGCAGGGGGCTCAGCAGCGACCCTCTGGGTCACAGGTGGGGCTGAGCCACCCGTCTCAGTGCCATCAGTGGAAGCCCAGGCTTGGAGAGACGCCCGTGTGTGCCCCGTTGTGGCCTCCTCGTGACTTGAGGGGCATGGGGGGGAGGGGACAGAGTCCCTGCAAGGACTCAGGTGGAAGCTCGTGGTCACCAAGGCTGGACACTGGAGTCTGAGGCCAGGCGCCAGGGCTCTGCAGTGGGGTCGAGGCGAGTGGGGGTCTGGCCGGCAGACCCAGTCAAGGCCAGCCACCCCAGCCCCGCCTGGTGGCCCTTGTCTGAGCAAGCCAGCTGGCTCAGCGGCGTCCCTGTGCACGGGGATACTCCAGGAATGAAAAGCAGAGCCCATATTGATTTCATTTCCAAATTATTAATCAACTTCACAGCTCAACAGAAATATTGTATTGTTCAGCTTGGGCAGGTCCAAATGGCTCTCCCTCAGGCGAGAAGCAGGGGGCCGGTGAAGGACAGCGGGTGATAAACGTCCCAGCCTCCATAGAGGCCGACGGGCGCCCACGGGGAGCTCAGAGCGCCAGGCCCTGGCCGCCCTCAGCCCTCCTACCTGGCCAGGTGAGTGCCGGGAGGGCCCTGGGATCCAGATGCCTTGTGGGTGGGTGGCCCTGCTGGCCAGGCAGGGACCAGGGGTGTGGGGCCCCGGCCAGGGACTTCTGCTGGCCCCTGGGAAGCTGCAAGGGCAGTGCAGGGGGCAGAATGCCCCTCAAGCCTCATCAGACACGGCGCCCGGGCCTGCGGTGCTCCCGGCGGGCCGGGCCTGCCTACAGCGCCTCCTCTCCCCCCCGCCCCCCGCCCCTGTTCAAGGGCCTCTCTGTGTACCTGTCCACCTGTCCAGGGGGGCTGTCCCCCCACCCCGGCAGACTGGCTGCATCCAAGCCTGGTGCTCAGAGGTTTGGAGCCTTTCAAGGCACTGGGGGCCTTTATCAAGCACCTACTGTGTGCTCTGAGGCCAGAGCCCCGCTGGGGTTTTGGTGGGCTCTGACCTTGTGGTATCCGGTCGCCCCCTGACCCTGCCTTCTGGGTCGTCCCCGGGGAGGGGGCAGGGAACATGGTTGCAGCAGCAGCAGCACATGGTTCAGGGTGGGGGGGCCGGGGGTTCTGGGATTTTGTTCTCAGGTGCAGGGAGGGTATGAGGTGGGGGCTTGGCATGGAGGCTGGTGCAGGCGAGCCAGGCGTCGGGACACGCCGAGGAGGCACTGACCACGGCGTGGATTGAGCGGCTTAGCGGACGGCGTTGTGGTTGTGGTGAAGGTCTCCTTGGTTCTTAGAAACAGGCCTGAAACACATGTGGATGAAAGGGAGTGTGGGGTGGGGGCGTCCCGGCGGGGCACACACGTCTCAGCATTTCCGTAGCAACGCAGGTCTAAGCCCCGGGCAGAGCCCACCTCACGGCCCGCAGGACGGCTGCTCTCACAGGAGCAGAGACCGACGAGCCTTGGCGAGGACGTGGGGAAACTGGAACCCCGTGCACCGTGAGGCGGGGGGGCGGCGTGTAAGATGGTGCAGCCGCGTGGAAAACAGTGTGGAGGGTCCTCCAAAAACGAAGCACGGAATGAGCCCACGGCCCGCAGTTCCACGTCTGGGTAGGTTCCCCGACGAACGGAGAGCAGGGTCTCGAGGAGACGCGGGCACCCCCATGTTCACGGCAGCGTTACGCACGGCCGCTAAGACAGGGAAGCACCCGGGTGTCCGGACGGGTGGACAGACGGACAGATAGAAGGATGGACGGATGGATGGACAGACGGACAGAAGGATGGATGGATGGACGGAAAGATGGACGGATGGATGGACGGTCAGATGGATAAACAAAACGGACACAATCCACACGATGGAATGTTATTCAGCCTTAAACAGGAAGGACACTCTGACACCTGCCACCACCCGGATGAACCCCGAGGACCTTGTGCTCAGTGACATGAGCCAGCCACAAAGGGACAACACTGTATGAGCCCACCTCCGTGAGTCCCTAGAGGGGTCAGATCATAGAGACAGAAAGTGGGTGGTGGGTGTCGGGGGCTGGGGGATGGGGGAGAGATGGGGAGCTAGTGTTTCTTGGGGGCAGTTTGGGAAGATGAGAAAGTTCTGGAGGTGGACGGGGGGCTGTTCACAACACTGTGAATGTGCCTGATGCCACGGAACTGCCCACTTAAAAATGGTTACATTTTATTTATTTGAAATATATTTATTTTTATGATAAAATATTATATATATTTTACCACAATTAAAAAATAATGTAATATACCAAAAACCAATGGATTACTTACTTGAAGCGGGTGAATGGTGTGTGAATTCCATCACGTACGTGAGTGTACGCGTGCTTGTTACCACGTGGACCCCGGCTTCTGTGCTGGTGGCCCGTGGGGCGGTGCAGGCGTCTCCCCACCCCTGGGAACTCGGGAGGGGACAGGGTGCTGGGGCTTCTGGCTGAGGAGGCTGGTGAGGGGTTGAGAGCAGCGGTCTGGGGCAGGGGGACCAGCAGCCATGGGTCTGCCAGAGCTGCCCAAACACGAGAACGTTCTTGCAGTTTGGACGGAAGGGGCAGAGATGGCACAAAATGGAGACTGTGGCCCCCGAACCCCTTAGTAGCCAACGTGGGCTGTGTTTTAGGAGATAGGAGGGCCACTCTTAGGTTGACCAAGAGCCCAAGAGCCGAGGAGACTGAGGAAAGAGCAGGTCCGGGAAGCCGTGTGCCTGCTGTGTGCCTGCCGTGTGCCCGCCGTCAGGAAGGACTCGGGAGCTGCCCGGAGAGGCCCCTCCAAGGAGCCCAGCCCCTCCCTGGACCCCCTGAGTTGAGGTGCTGTGGGCCGGAGCCTGGCCTCTGGGGGTAGTGGGGCGAGCCGTTTTGGGGAGCCGTGACCGAGGGCAAGCCTGTCGGTCACATGTGCAGACGGCTGCAAGGCTGTCTTCCACCCCCGCGTTACCTTTCCGTGGGCCTGACCCCGCCGCCCCGGAGGTGGGGCCCTGGAAGCGGGTGACTTCTAAGGTCAGGGGAAGCAAGGACAGGGCTCCTGGGACGCGGCCGTGCGGGGGATGCCCTGGCACCCTGAGGTGGCATTGGGAGTTGTGGCCAGCCGTGCCCCGAGGCCCCAGCCGCAGCTATGGGGGAGGACGTGGTTTGGGCGGGTCCAGATGCTGAGCTTTTCCGGTTGAGACTCAGACACAGTGGGGGCGGGGGGAGGCCAGTCCCACCGGGTCTTGTCCAAGCTCCTGACCGTGTGCCTGCGAGCTTAATAAATGGGCGGCATTTGCTGCTAGGGGTCCGAGTGGTTTGTTTTGCTCCAATAGATAATGGAATGCCAGGAGCCAGTGGAGGCAGAGAAGAGAAGGGGCCAGGATGGAGCCTGGGGCGTCGGTGTCTACACCTGCGGGGAGCGGGATGGGTAGAACTGGGCGCCCTGCAGCGGAGGGGAGCAGGCCTAGCTGCAGGGAGGCTGTGGGCGGGGGCGGAGGGGGCTGGACAGGAGGGCCGGGAGCGGAGTGAGGGCCGTGTAGACAGGGTGGGGTGGGGGTGAGGTGTCGGGGTCAGGGCTGTAGGCTGGAGAAGCTGGGGCAGGTCGCAGCCAGCTCTGTCTGGAGGGGAGGGGGCTCCGGGAGGGGCAGCCCCAGCGGGGAGGGTCCCCAGAGGAGGGTGGGCCCTCGTGAAGGGGGTGAGCTGCCAGGGTGTGCAGCTCTGGGGGTGTTTGTTGGGAGGAGGGCTCCAAGGCAAGGGCTCCAAGGTGAGACTCTCTGGCGTCTGGGGGGAGGTGCTGACCTGGGTGCTGCCTCTTGCCCTGCAGGCTGTGGCCCCTGCCCCACACCTGAGCTCACTCCCTCCACACTCTTCCCTAGGCCCTGCAGTGACCTCCATGTCCTCGTCTGTGGCCACGGGGCCTCCCGCCCCCAGAAAGCTCATGATGATGCGGGGCCCCGTCCCCTGCTGGAAACCTCAGGCTAGGGCAGCCCTACAGATGCCTTTCCCATTAGAAGGAGGCCAGTCAGGTGCCCTCTGCCTGTGGCCTGGGGCTGTGACAGAGTCAAGCACCGTCCTGGGTCCCCACTGGGCCTTTCTGGGGACTCCCACCCCCAGCCCAATGTCTGGATAGGTGGGGTGGGCAGACCCCGCTATCCACCCTCCGGCCACTCCATGGGCTCTGCTGGGCCCTGGGCATGGAGGGGCCTCGGCGGCGGTCCCTGACGGCAGGCAGAGTGGGGCATTCGTGACAGCGCTGGCGGTGTAGCCCCACGCCTGAAGGGAGAGTAGCTGCCAAGCTGGGCAGGCTGCTGCAGGCTCTCGGGGGACCTCAGTGCCCACATTCCACAGCCAGGGGGCCTCTCTGCCCTGGGGGGCCCAACTTCGTGACATCTCTTCTTTCTGTCTCAGTGTGCTGGAATCCTTCCTTCTGACAGCCTTCTTGGTCACATCTCGAAGCGGCCAGAAGTGTCTGCCAAGCCCACAGGATGCCAGCCACGTGGCCCCTGTGCAGGGGGCCGGGGAGCGGCCCGCCGAGCAGCGAGCAGCATGTAAGCTGGTCCTGGCGTGCTGGGCCAGGCCCCAGGGCTGCTGCCATGGGGGGGACCCTGGAGGGGGGGCGGCTGCTCACCCAGGTCCAGGTTCTCAGGGTCTCGGGGAGCTAGCTAGCAGCGGTCTCTGGTTTATACAGTCCCCGGGCTGTAGCCATTGCCCACAGGAGGCCTTCCTTTGGGCAGGGAAGGTCCGGCAAGCCTCCGCGTGCCGAGTGGCCCCACGGTGGAGGCCCATCCCTGGAGAGGATCCCGAGGGCCACTGGTGGGATCAAGCCCTGCTGGACAGGGTGGGCGGGCAGAGGTCTCACGGGCAGAGGTCACTTGGGCTGGCCCGTCTCTGTGTCTAGCAGGGTGGACGGAGGGCCCGGGGGCTGCCACTTCTGCAGACCCTGTGGGAGGGGTGTGGGATGACCTCAGGGCATCCACAGGCTCTTGGGAGAGTGGTTCTCCCCACTGAGCCCCATGGGCCCTCCCCCCACATTGAGGCCCAGGTGAGAGCTGTGGCATGTCAGAACCAGTTCAGCAAGGGCAGGGATGGGGGTGGGGGTGGGGGTGGGGAAGGTGCTGCCAGGGGCAGGGGGAGGCTTCAGGGTCACAGGCAGGTGACATGGGCTGTCAAAGGTAGGGGAGCTGTACCACCAGGATCAGAGACCCCGGGAGGCGGTGGGGGCTGCCTGAATCAGCGGAGCCAGACAGGACCCCTCTTGGGCCAGATCTGGGGCTGATGAAGGGAACCAGGGCCTCTCCGGGAGGGTGTGGGGCAGGGGGAGCCCCAAGGGCACCTGAGGCAGAAGGATGCTGCGCTGTGCTCTGGCCTGGGTCCCTCTTGGTGCCTGGGGGGCCTTAGGCTCTGCCTCCTGCCCCCGTGCCTAGGGCACCCGACCTCGTGGACACCTTTGCTCACCTGTGGAGGGGGCGTCCTCACCCCCCCGTTGCCCTTGCTGGCCTGCAGGGTGCCAGTAGGTGCGGCAGGCCTGCGTTCTAGCCGGTTCCGCCTCCCAGCGTGTGACCTTCGGCTGAGCTCACTGCTCGGAGCAGCCCCACGCACCCACACCCCTGTCTTAGTCATGGACCGGGCAGCACGCAGAGACTCCTTGTGTCCTCGGCTCCCCCGCTAGGTCCCCAGGAGCTGGGCTGTGACCTGGGCAGGAGTCCCCGCCTGTAACTGGGAGCCTGTCCCGGACGCTGTGTCCTGGGCACTCAGGGCTGCCCGTCGGCCCCGCCCTCTGACCCCTCCTTCCCATGCTGTGTGGGCCAATGGCCTGGGGCCCAGGGGCCGAGGCCCTGGCGGGGGTCTCCCAGCAGGCCTGCCTGGTCGCTGCCTGGAGGGGGGCGGCAGAGCTGAGGGCTCTGAGCGCGGCCGAAATAATTCACCCCCCCGCCCCCCATGTTGAAGTGAGTCAATTCTTTCAAACCACATTTGCTGTCTGTTTGTTTATTTTCGGGCAGCAGTGGCAATTTTCGATACCCACCTCAGATATGGCTCGGGTCACCTGTCATTCCAGAAAGGTCAGTGATTCATTTAAAGTTTCATCACTGCACATAAGCAGGCAAACACCGTTTCATTTGCTGTCTTTGTGTGAGCCAGAGGCTGGCCTGTCGTCTCCTTCCCCGCCCGGGAGACGACAGCAAGGCCGTCACCCCCTGCGGGTGGGTCGCAGCCCCCCGCGCACCCCGGGCTCCCCACACCACCCGCCTAAACAGACTTTCATTTAAAGGCAGTTCGGGGGGCTGGAGCCCCAGCCTGGCCCTTCCTGTGCCTGGTCTCTTCAGATGGAATTATCCAATTAGGCACCCAGCCCCAGGCCTTAGCCGGCCCCTGGCCCCCACTCCCAGGCAGGCGGCTCTGGGGCAGTGCTGTAGAATGGCCATGGCCCCAGACATGATGGGAGGCTGGAGGTGGGACCGCAGGCCTGGGGCTCCGAGGTCACGGGGGAGCTCCTGCCACCATGTTGAGTTGGGACCATGTCTCTGTGGTGGCTGGGGCAGAGCTGGGCTGCCAGCCCCACAGTGAAGCCTAGAGCGGGGAGATGTCTCAGGTCCCAGAGGACAGCTGGCCCCAAGACCAGGTGACCCTTGTTTTGCTGCCCCCGACTGTGGCACTGGGGGGTCTCTGGGGTTTTTGGGGTTTCCACTTGCTGGTGTGGGAGCTTCACACCCCCTTTCCACCTCCCTCCAGACCATGGCCCCCCAAGGGCAGGGCTGGGTCCCGGGGTCCCCGATGTCCAATGCCCTGCATGGCCTGAGCCTGATGGATCTGTCTGTCTGTCTTTACAGCCCTCCTGCTCTGCAAAGGACTTACAGCAACATGTGCAGGTGCTCATAAGACAGGAAGATGCCACAAGAGTGGTGGTCCCGGCAAGGGCAGCGGGGTCAAGGGCATGGGCACAGGGCACCATGGTCCGCAGCTTGAAGAGGAAGACAGCAGGCTGCTCACCTGTGCGGCCCAGGAGACTGGTCCCTGAGGGCTGCCCGGGGACTGGAGGGGCAGTGGATGAGGGCGCGTGGGGGTGGGAGCTCCCTGGGACTAGGGCTGGGGTCGGGCTGTGGGGGAGAATGGAGCCATTGAGGTTGTTCCTCTCTTGGCCCCTCTGCCTGCAGACGCGTGTTCCTGGCTCCCTCTGGCCTTGCAGGCCGCTGTGCCCACCTGTGCACATAAGGGTCTGCTTCCGTGGGCTCCTGGGAGCACACGCGGCCCCTGCCTGCCTCGCCCAGGCTGCAGCCCTCCCCTGCAGAGACCGCCCCTCCCCGACTCCTGCTCCTGGGGTGACATGCCCGGCCCATCCCCTCCCTAGGCTGTCCTACCCCTCTTCTGCCCTGACACCCCAGCAGTGCATGGCTCCCCCAGCACAGAGGCTTTCCGCATCAGGGAACCAGCCCGCCCCCTCGCCCTGTGGGGTCACCCCTGCTGGGCCATCCCTTTGCCTCCAGTGAGCAGGTGATCACCACAGCCTCAGCCACCACGCCGGCCCGTTGATGTCGGCCCATGGTGCTGACTGGGCCTGGTCCCCCGGGGCAAGGGGGGGTCACTCTCGGCCGCCTGGGCTGCCTGCTGCCTGATAGTGTGTGATCTGTCCCTGGGAGGCCAGCAGTGGAGACGGCCAGCCCTGAGGTGTGGGTCCTACCTACAGTTCCTGGTGACCCTGGCCGGTGACCCTGCCTCCAAGCCGTGGCCTCATCCTTACACGGCCTCCCTGACCTGGGCCCCCACCTGCCAGGTGCTTGCGGGGCCAGCCCGGCCAGAGCCTCTTGCTCCTTTAAACCTGGTGGGACCCTGCCCACCTGCCCTGAAGGCCCCGAAGTGGCGAGAGGCAGCCGAGCAGGCGCTGGCCTGTCTCAGCCTTGTGAGCACACGCTCCGGCAGCGGAGGGTCTGATGTGTCTCCAGAGCTGGAGGGCTGGGCTGGGGGGTCTGGGTGGAATGTGTGGCGTCGCGTGCCCACTGGCCTGGGTTAAATGTGTGCCCACCCCACTTGGCTCCTGCTGCTCCAGGGGCCCCACGAAGCTTCTCCTTCTGGGAGAAACCGTTGGAGGCCACGGGGATCCACAGAAGTTGGCTGAAGAAGAGGGTGTGAGGCGTCCCAGCTGGGTGAGTGTTTGGGTGGGAGGCGGGGCCCGGGGCGCTGGGGCCGCGTGTGGGGGTGGGGAGCCCTGGGTGAGAGCAGCTGGGTGTGTGCGGTGGGGTAGAACCAGGGCAGGCTTCGAGGGGGCGGTGCGTGTGTGTGCGTGTGTCTGTCTGTCTGTGGGGGGTGTGTGCCAGGGAAGGAGCATGGCCCCATGGCCAGGCTAAGCTGCGTGCCACGCTCTGGTTCTTATAGGGGGCGGTGGGCCCCAGGCCACCCGGGCCGAGGCCAGAGTCGTCCTTTTTAAACGCGTCCTGCCGTTTGCAGGAGTAGTTTTTATTCAGAACATTCGGGTGCCGGGAAAGCCTGGCGTCTCCACGGGCCTGCCCTGCCCGGCCCTCACCACACCGTTCACTCACTTGGCCTCGCCTCCTTGTCTGTGAAATGGGCCAAACAACGTGCGGGTCATGTGTTCTCATCTGTGGCCCAGGGGACAGTCCAGGCAGTGGGCTCCCATCCCTCAGGGGTGAAGCTTCCAGAACATTCCAAATGCCTTCGTGGGGCCGGGGTCGAGCTGAGACCGCAGGGTCTGGCTCTGCTAACCACTCCCAGCCCCCTCATCTCTGCCATGGGAGCCGTGGTCCTTCCTCTCTGCCGGTTCCACTAGCCGGGGGCTCCTTCCCCACCATGCTGGCTCTGAGCCTCTGGTCCCCTTGGGTGCCTGAGTCGGTCCTTGCCAGTCTCTACGCCATCTTGGAGCTCCCATGTCTGCTTCCTCGGGGACTGGGGGACAGGGGATCAGCTGGGAGCAAGACCAGAGCGGGAACAAGGAGGGAGTGAGCTATGAGTGTTGGCTGCAGGGGCTGGGCTGCTGGGGGCAGGGGGAGAGCCCCTTCTGGTCTGAGTCAAGGCCCCCCAAACGCTCTAGCCTCCACAAAGAGGCTCCCAACCTCACCCTTGGCTCCAGGTTGGCCCTAGGTGCCTCATAGCCCTGCAAGACAGGCACCCATCATCCTTCCCTCCACCATCACCACCCACCCACCCACCCAAATATCTGTCTACCCACCCCCCACCATTCCTTCTTCCCTCTTTCCATCTATCAGTCCGTCCATCTGTACATCTATCAGTCTATCCACCCATCTATCCATCCATCCTCCATCCACCCAACTGTCCATCCTTCCATCAATCCATCTGTTCATCCATCCATCTGTCCATCCATCCTTCCATCCACCCATATGCCATTCATTCCCCCGCCATTCCTTTTTCCCTCCTTCCATCATCCACTAGCCGCCCATCCATCTGTCCATCCATCCATCTGATCAGGGAGTCCACAAACATGCATAGGACACTGCTGGGGCCAGGCCATGGTGTGGACATTGGGAATCCAGAGGGCGAGTTTTAGGGTCTCAGCTACTGTGGAAACACAGTGCTGTCTCATGAGTCCACCTGTGCCTGTAGGAACAGGTGACAAGGGAGGTGGAAGGGCTGGGCTGCACCTGGTGGTCCCATGACAGGGCCACTGGGGTCCATCCTGGGGTCCCATCTGAGCCCCTCAATTCAGCTTCAGTGTCTCTCCCTTAACCCCTGCTCTGGGGCAGAGCCCAGTCCTCCCAGGCACATGGCCTTGCTCCTGCCTGGGCTGCCCCTCAGAGCAGAGAGGAAAGGCCCCTTGCTCGCAGCCCCACCTGCCCCTCCTGCCTCCCCAGCACCTTGGCGATCTCTGCCCGGACCCGCCTCTGCCTGGCCCCAGAGTCAGGGCTGGGTGAAGGAGGCCCTCTCCTGAGACCCCACAGCCCACGAGCAGGGCCACTCCGCCTCCAGGGAGTGAGACACTTACGCACGCCTCGGGGTCATGGGGAGAGCGCCCCGTTCTCCCACCTGAGGACTCCCGGCCCACGTGTCCTACCAAGTGCTCGGCATGGCTTGGGGCGCACCTCTGCCCTGCAGCGTCCCCAGATCTCGTCACAGCGTTGGAGTGTCTGCCAGGCAGGGAAGGGGTGGAGGGAAGCAGGAGGGAAACAGGACAGGGGTGGGACGGAGAGGCAGCGCCTTGCCCACACGCACCCCTGCGCACGCCACAGAGAGGAGAAAGAAAGGTAACTGATGGGCAGTATTTTAAGGCATATTAACTCAATTACAAGTATATTTTTACAATCGTGGCTCCAACATTTATCACGCGGCGTTTATTAGCCCCCGAGCTGGGCTGTGTCAAATGAAGACTGCGAAGCAGGAGCATTTCATTACGCTCTGCCCGCGCCGGGCGCTCCTTCCCGAGTCTCTTAAACCGCACGATTTTATCAAAATCTTCGGAAATTGAAGCAATCACTAAAAGGTGTCGGGGAATTAAAATGTTCTGTCTCGGTGAAAGAGATACACTTCTTGTAACATATATCAGTAGTTCTTGTTTTTTTAGAGACACATTACTATGCAGAGAAAAGTCCCCCGTGCAGGAAGGGGCCTTCCAGAAGGATCCGGCAGCGGTAATTCTTCACGCTTAAAAATTGTCTCCAGGAAACGTGCTGCCCGCGAGGGCGCCTTCCACGCCTGCCCCCCTCCCCTCTCTCTGTGCATTTTTCCAGTTTTGTTCTCACCCTCGTGGTTTGGGGTCGCCTCGCTCCAGACCAGCCTCAGATCTGAGGACGGGAGATCGGAGCAGCCGGGCATGAGAGGGAGTTCTGCCCGCGGCTGCGCCCCTGCGCTGGTGAAGCCTGTGGGGAGGGCTGTGTTTGGAGTCTGCCCCCAGATTTCTCGAATGTGGCTGCCTCTGGGTGTCCCCTTCCTGCTGCCGCCTGTGGGCGCAGAATGACGGTCTCCGTGCGGTTTGTCCCAGAGCCCACGTGGAGCCCTTCGCTCCCCCTCCTCACCCCATGGCCTGAGCTCCGAGGGTCCAGGCTATGGGGCTGGCGGTGGTTTCCCCTTTCACCAAGGCCCTCATCGTTTTTGGGGACGACCAGCGCATAGAGCCCCCTGTCACCTCTGAAGCCTTGAGGGGGTGCGTGGGGGTCTCGCCTGACAGGGCAGTGGGAGCAGAGGTCCTGGAGGGCTGATGGCTCCCAAGGAGGTTTGGCCGCTTCTGCCGCGTCCCCTGACCTGCCCCGCGGTGGAAGGCATGGCGCGGTCTGTGTGCGGTCAGGTCTGCGGGAGGGGTGGGGTCAGGGCAGGCCAGCCGGGCGGGCAGATGTTTCGTGGGGCCTGGCGGTCAGCATCGGGTGGTCCCCCGCACAGGAGGGCCGGACCCCGGGGAGGGAGCCCGTCCTGTGTGCCGGTGCTGGCAGTGGTGCGGCACGGCGGGGGGGCGGTGCTGGCCAAGGACGCTGGCCCGGTCTGCGGGGTCAGCCTCACTGCCGCCAGCCGGGTTCAGCCGAGGCTGGATTGGGGTCTGGAAGGCCCTCCACCCCTGGGGCAGTGGTGGGACCCCTGCGGAGGGCAGAGGGCTGGCCAGGCGTGGCTCCTAGCACCGGCCTGTAGGGCCTCTGAGAGCCGTGTCTGTCAGGAAGGAGCGTTATTTCGGAAGCCCTGTGGCTGCAAAGCCGGGAGCAGATCGACGTCCTTCAGTGAGCGACAGCAAAGTGCGCGGTGGGCGTCTGCACCCCTGTCGCCACCCAGCGGGAGGGGGCGAGCCTGGCCCGCGCTTGGCCGATCTCCCGAGGATCAGATCCGGCAGCAAAAGCCAGTCCCGAAGGTGTGTCTGCGGGATTCCATCCGCGTGGCTGCCTGCGGACAGCCCAGCAGCTGCAGGCCAAGGGGCGGGCCCCGTGACCACCAGGGACCCTGCGGGGCCCTCCGCGTCTCCGTCCTGTCCGTGTCAGCGTCTGCCTTGTGATCGGTAGTTTCAGGGATCAGTGGGCAAAGGGTACATTCGATCCCTTTGTATGGTTTCTTACAATGTCATGCAAATCTACAATTTTCTCAAAATGAAAAGTTAATTGAAAGCTAGTTGTAGGAAGCAAGAAGCAAGTTGTCCTACCCCAGCAGTAGTGAGAACGGAACATGGAGTGATGCAGACGGAGAGCGCCGGCCTGCCCGGGGCGCCCCACTTGCCAGCTCGCAGGCCCCTGAGCCGGGGGTGCGCACCCCAGGGAGGGGGAGCTCCTGCTTGGCCGCTGTGTCACACTCCACGGTGGTGGATAGACCCACGGGCTCTGGGGGAGACCACCGTGGTCCACAGGGAAGGGACTTTGGGGCCCCGCGCCTGCCCCCACTGGCGTCTGCCTCCGCCTGTGTGCTGGGGGCTCCCGACCCCTTTCCCGGAGGCATTGCGGGCCGCCCAGAGAAGGGGAGGCGACCAGCTGGGGGAGCGGCTGGCCTGGGGCACGCGACGTGGGGAGGGCTCAGCCCCACACGGCCTCCCCTTAGTGGGGACGCACGGTGGGAATGTGTGGAGCACGAAGGGGCTGGCCACAGCGTGCATGCAGTGGCGGGGGGAGCTGCGTGGCAGGTGAGGCCCCTCCAGCCCTGCCGCTGTGGGCTGAGCCACGGCCTCACCCCGTCGCCCAGGGGTGCTTCTGCAGTGCAGCCTGGGGTGGCCCTGGGGTCTCCCGGGAGCAGGGACCCCACATCAGCAGGGACAGGACCAGGACAGGACAGCTATCTTCTTTTGTCTCCCGGTGGGCCCCAGGCTCAGTCTGGCCTGATGGTGACCCTGGAGCCACACCCACTGTTGTGAGGCCCCCAGTCAGCATCTGGAGGCCAGGAGGGGGGCCAGGCTGCGGGGTTGGGGCTGTCCCGTGATGAGTCAAGGAGAGGAGACAAAGGGCCTGAGTGGATCCTGGATGGGCCCCGCCGAGGCCTTTGGGCTCCTTCCTGGTCCGACTGGGTTGGGTGGGTTCTGAGCAGCCTGGTGGTTCCCTCCCCTGCCCAACAGCCATCGTTCCAAAGGCCCCAGGGAGGGGCAGCTGCATGGTGGTCGTCGTGTGGAGGGAGTTTCCGGGCTGACCGACCAGAGGAGGGACAGACTCATGGTCCCCACCCCGGGCACAGGAGGCCTGCTGCCCTGCACGTCCCTTCCTCAGCCTTCAGCAAGGAAAGGAGCCCTGTTTCTGTCCCTTTGGCAGCTGGTGCCTTCCCCTGTCTCTGTGGCCCCCAGGGGTCCATGTGTCCTGCCCTCCGACCCCTGTTCTGGGTTCCGTGGCTCTGCCGGCATGCCCGCCCCAGCCAGCTTTCCTTGGGGACAAGCCCTTCTCCCCGGAGGGTGCGGCCGGTGGTCCGGTGGCATCGCCCTCACCTGGGGCTGGTGGGGAGGAAGCAGCTTCTGCTTGACACCTCCGTGCTCACGGGAGAAGGAGGCGTGACCCTCTGGACCTTACACACGGGTCAGGACTGAGACATCATAGGGCCACGTCTCTGGAAGTTTGAGGAGGAAGAGGAAAGGACCCAAAATAATCACTGTTGTGATGATGGTCCCCACTCACCCTGGCAGGTGGTGCCGTCAGCCCCTGACTCACGACGGCCTCCCCAGGGCCCCCCAAGGGCTGCTGCACCCAGCCCTGCCATGTGCTGGGCCCCTCTCTCCTTCCCTCACCGCCCACATCATCTGTCTGCCCCTCTGGATGGGCGGCCCGCCTCTGCCTCCAGGAAGCCCTCCAGGCTGTGCTGTGTGTTGTAACCTGCGGTGTTCGTCTGCCTGCCACCTCTGTAGCCTTGTAGCGAGAGCCCTGGGAGGCAGGGCCCCCACTGGGTCCCCAGCTGCCCGCTCCTTCACCAGGGGCCCCGCCTGGGAGGGGCTCAGGATCTGGCTCAAGGGACCCTGGGGAGACATGTGGGGTCCCCGTGGACCCCCTCCTGCGGCAGGGCCCTCCCCTGGCCGCCCTCACCCCGCAGCTGTGGCAGGACCGTGCCATTGCCGTCCGTACATCGGTGTGGAGGGCGGCCCTGCAGGGACTGTATCTCCGGCTCGTTGGTGTCACCGACTTGGCCATGTTGGGGTCAGGAGCTATCCCGCCCCGTCGTTCGTGTTCTCAATTTAATTGTTGTGCTCCTTTTCTCCCTTAAAAAGATCAGTAAAAACTGTTAATTTGATCAATACTTAATTTTTTCACCCGGAGTGCGTCTCTTCTGCTGGTCCGTGATAAGCAGGCGGCGGGGCAGAGGGACAAGTAAATTGTCAGGAATTTCTCCACTCTCCTGTGGCCACTCCGCCACTTAGAGCCGTGTAATTTATACCCCGGCAGTCGCTCTGCAATTACCCTGTCTATTGCTGTCGACAGTATCACACTATCTTTTAAATAGATCCGGCTCGGCTGGTCCAGACGAGCCAACAGGACAAATGACGCCATCCCTCATCCCGCGAGCCCTAAAGAGATAAGTCCCCTAAAGAGGGGCCCATTTATCAGCTGATACAAGCTGGGTACTTACAAGCCTACTTCTTTGTTTGGGCTCTTTTCAGATTTCCAAAGCTATTGATCTAGCACGGGGGAGCCAGGCTGGGGCGCGGGGTGGGGTGTTGAGGGGCAGCCCGGGGGCCCGGGCTCGCCCACGCTGCAGAGAGCCCCGGGAGGGGCGGTGTGGCTCCCCCAGCCTCGGCGTGATCCCCGCCCAGCCTGGCTGCAGGTGCCAGCCCTCGGCCACGCCGCCAGCTTCCCTCCCTGGGGCGGGCGAGGAGGCGGTGCCGAGGGGGGCGGTGTGGACGCACCTGCCGACCCTCGGGCCTTGAGGCTGCCAAGTGCTTGGCTGCCCCCCAGTAGCCCGGGGTCTCGACGGGGGCTGCCCCAGGGTGGCTGGACCCGGTAGCACTGGCCCTGACCCAGGACCTGCCTCTTGCTCTCCATCACCTCCTCGCATGAGGAAGGATACCTGGGTGCCTCTTTTTTTGTTGTTTTTTTAAAAAGATTTTTATTTATTTATTTGAAAGAGACAGAGAACACAGAGGCAGAGGGAGAAGCAGACTCCCCACTGAGCAGGGAGCCCGATGCCGGGCTCGATCCCAGGACCCTGAGATCACGACCTGAGCCGAAGGCAGACGCTTCAGTACTGAGCCGCCCGGGCACCCCTACATGTGTGTACTCTTGCAGCAAATGCTTGAGCCTTCTCGGGCTGCCAGTCTGGTGCCCAGGGCAGACACGTGGCGGGCACGTGGCGGGCACGTGGCGGGCTGTGGGGTCTGCACCCAGAGACTGTCAGGACTTTGCATTAGGGAGCAAGTGAAACCGGGCAATGGGCCGGGTGCTGGGAGCTGCTCCGGAGGACGGGGCAACGAGCTGCCTTGCTTCTCTTCTTGGAAAGGCCGGGGCTGAGACCAGGACCGGTGCCAGTCACCAGGCCCGGGTGGGAGTGGGGGGTCGCCTGCCTGGGGGCACCTTGGGGCCGAGCTGGGGCTGTGCTGGCAGACTCCGCACGGGCATCGGCATCAGGGAGTGGATCCTGTGCCCCCCACCCCCTCCCTGCCCTGACCAGTCCAGGTGGGGCCCCTTGCTGGCAGAGAAGCCCCTGGGAGAATCAGGCAAGGACAGGCCGGCAGCCATGGCGTCATGACAGCTGCCCCTGGGCCAAGCCAGGACAGGATGGGGGGGTCCTGATCCACCTCACTCAGCCCACCCCCCTGCACTGGGTGGCTCAGGTCTCAGTTGGACCCCTCTGCCATTGGTGCCTGTGCCCATTTGGGCGCTCCCAGGATTTTGGGGTGTGGGCAGCATGCAGACTGTCCTTGGTTCCCCAGAACCTTCCCCCTGTGCCAACCCAAGAGTGGTTCCTGTGGGACTGAATGGTCCACCAGGCTCTCAGCAGGCCTGGAAGGAAGCAAGGGCCGCCCCACCCAAACCTCCCTCTAGAGCCGCTTCCAGAGGCCAGAGGCGGGCCAGGGCCTGGGAGAGCAAGGGCTGTGGCTCAACCCTTGGGGCAAGAGGGAGGCTGGGCTGGCGGCCTTTCCAGCTCTTGGCGTCCTCCCTGTGCCCCCCACCACCCCAGCCACCAAGTATTTTATCCCTTGTGTGTACAGGAGAGACACAAGGTGGGGGCCCACCAGCAACACCTGAGGCAGTGACTTTTCTCGAGGCCCAGGGGCTGGGCGGGCAGGACGCTCACTGACCCCTCGACAGACGCCCTGGGGCCGCGCGGGCGGGACCCTCACTGACCCCTCGACCGAGGAGCAGGAGTGAAGTCCCCACCTCACTGCCACTGTGCTGAGAAACCGCAGGGGAAGCGTCTGGGGGTGCAGCCGTCAGGCCCACTGGGCACATGCTGGCTGTGGCCTGGGGCACTGACTGGGAAGCTCAGTATGTGGATAAAGGGTGCCCTGGCTCGTGGGCCCACAGCCCATGAAGCCTGAAGGAAGGGACGGCGCTCCTGGGGGTGCTGTGAAGCTAGGGGCGCAAATGGAAGCAGGGGGATGTCAGGGCTCTGGGGCACCCTGGAGGGGCATACGGCGGTACCAGGGTCCCCGTGGGCACCCCGGATCAGAGACCAGCCTGAGGGCCAGCCTGGCACAGGTCCACTGTTCTGCCCTCCTTCCCAGACATGGCCCCAGGGCCCATGGGCGGACTGCTGGGACCGGTGTCCCCGGACAGGAGCCCTGACCTCAGCCGGGCCCCCAGGCCCTCTACAGGCGCTCTCTCCTCCGTTGGGGTGCTCCCGGATTGCTTGTGGCTACTGCCCACCTGCTCTCTGGCTCCGTGGCTTCCGCGCTTTCTGGGTCCTGCCACCTGGCCTGGTCTAGCTCGTGGAGCGGGGCCCAGGGGCGTGGGAACGTAGGCAAGGGGGAGCAGATGCTGGGTGGGGGCACTGTCACGGCCACTGGCTGTTTCTGCGTGGCCTCTGAGCCTTCTGAGGACCACTCCTGAGTGAGCAAAACGGTAGGCAGGACGGGACCAGGACGGGACCACTGGACAGGCCTGCTCGGGCCTTGCTCGGGAGTCCTGCCGTTGGGACCCTCTCCTGCAGCACCTCTGGGGATGATCTGCGTGGTCTCTTGGAGGGAGCCAGGCCTCCCTTCCACGCCGGACAGGCCCTGGGCCACGTGGGGTGGCGTGCTGCCTCATCGCGAGGTCGCCTTGCCGAGCCTTCACTCCGTGTCCACGGAGATGGATGGGAGCGTCGTGTCGGACGTGGCTGATGCTGGCGATACACCATGGGTCATCTGTTTGGTCTTAATTTAGAAAAGCTTCACGAGATTAGTAAGCGGCATTTTTTCCCCGTGGTGCTCGATGGTATCAGGTGGGTTCAGGGCTCAGCTTCCCCGTTTATCTTGCTCAGAGAGCTGCACTAGCACGTAAGCAGGACAGGGCAGACTAACCCTACAAAAACAAATAGAAGTGATCTTTGCCACGTCTCCCTTTAAAAATAGCATCCATTTGTCATGCGGCGGGATGGTGCTGGGCTCACGCCTGTGGCCTGGGGCAACTGACTGTTTTGGGCTTAAACGTCTGCTCTCCCATTAAACCCTCTTCCTGGTCAGGCTTCTCCTTCCACTCTTTGTCCCAGAATGAGGCTCTGAGTGCTGTCTCGGCTGCCGGGCAGTTGCGGGCATGGGGCCGGCAACGTGGGATCAAGTGGGGATCCCCTACACACCCTGCTGAGTCTGGGGACTCTGGCTCCTCCTACTGCTGAGCCCCGACCTGTCCACATGTGGAGGGCCCACGTTATCCCTGCCAGGGACGTCCAGGCTCCCAGATGGACCCTGAAAGCACCCCTGGAAGGAGCTGTCAGGAGGGTAGGGCCTCAGAGCAGGCCGTGTGTCCAGAGTGACCGAGGGATTGACTACCCTCACTCACTCACTCACTATACTACGGACTGAGGCCTTTCACGTGCAGCCGCGGGGGCAAACACGATGGCCGCCACCCTGCGCAGGGATGTTGCTGTGGGGTGTGCGCTCTCTCTCGACCCCATTCTGGTCACGTGCAGGGAGAGCGGGCTTTCCTAGGGGATCGAAGGCCCTGGGAGGGCAGAGGCCACAGGCAGTGCAGAGAGGGGCCGGCCTGAGTGGAGAGCGGGGAGGGGCAGGGTCTTCGCAACCCTGGCAAAGTGGAAGAGGAGACATTTGGAGACCTACTCGATGGCATAAATCAGCCTTAATAGAATGAGTGCAACCTTCGCAGGTGAGTGAGACCCTGTGCTGGGGGGACACGGAGGAGATGAGAGACAGAGTCTGCAGTATGGGGCTTGTCGGGGACGCATGGTCAAGGGAGGGGCACAGAAGCCTGGGAATCAAGGGGCGGAACAGGCACAGAGGTACAGGCGAGCCCTGGGCAGAGGCAGGTGCACCTGCTCCCTCAGAAGCAGGCTCTTGCCCAGGCCTCGCTGCAGACACGGATGCCCTCAGAGACAAGGTGGCCAAGGAGAGACACAAGAAGGCCTAGCAACCCCTGCTCAGCACGGTGTGGACGCAGGTCTAGGGGCTGCTGCTGCGCAGTTGTCCATCCCACAGATGAGGACACGAAACGTGGCCTGCCAGGCCTGTGGCCTTGGACCCGCCAGCAGCCACCCCAGCAGACACCACCACGTCTGCCTGCTGTACCGCGAGGAGCCTCAGGGCAACCCTGTCCTAGAGCAGGTGAGCGTGCCTGCCCCTCCCCCGGAGCGGGCAGCCCGACGCTGTGACTCGGCCGTCTGTGGATGCGGCCAGTTAACTGGGACCTGAAGGCACTCAGGGAAGCAGCGAAACGCCATGGCTGACCTGGTTTATTAAAAGGACCTAGTGTCTGTTAAACTCCAGCTTTGAAATTGTTTCTCATAGTTTTGAGCTTTAGTATCATAGATGTATTTTTTGAAGATTGCAAAGATTTCCGTCATTGGATGGAGCATCTCTGGCTGTGTCTTCACAACCCCGGGCAGTGCTGGGCACAGCACGACATCCCAGTCCTGTGAGAGAAGAGCCAGCTCGTCTTAAATAACAGAGCTCCCTCCTGGGTGTTTATGTAAAAAAGCACTAACAGTATAATGCTCTTTGTGTGGTTTTTTTCCATTTTTTATTTGATAAGTGTTAATAACTTAATTACAAAGTAATACATGCTGGTTATGAAATTGCAAAAAATACAGAGTTATAAAGTAAAAAAAAAAAGGAATAAAATAAAATCAAGGGATGGAAAAAAGATAGAGAAAGGAATTTGGAATAACCATTCCAATGTCAGACAACATAGAATTAAGGCCAAAAAAATCATAAGGGACAAAGAAGAATATTAGATATTGGTTCAAAGGAACAATTGATCAAGAAGATCTGATGATCAGAAATATACATGCACTGAATGCTACAATCTTTAAAAATATGTAAAACGAGGGGCGCCTGGGTGGCGCCGTCGTTAAGTGTCTGCCTTCGGCTCAGGGCGTGATCCCAGCGTTCTGGGATCGAGCCCCACATCAGGCTCCTCCACTGGGAGCCTGCTTCTTCCTCTCCCACTCCCCCTGCTTGTGTTCCCTCTCTCGCTGGCTGTCTCTATCTCTGTCAAATAAATAAATAAAATCTTAAAAAGTATATATGTAAAACGACAACAGAAACTTACAAGGAGAAATATATGACTAAACCATGGTAATTGGAACTTTAGATAAACTCCTGTTATAAAAAGATAGATTAAATATACAAAAGTAAGTATAGGTATTTAAGGTTGAATGGCATAATTAATTAGTTGAATTACATGTATTGTTTCTGTATGAACTTACATGTCTCATAGAGATTATGGGCTCTTTTTGAGTACAATTTGCTGTTCGCAAACACAGACCAGCCTGTGTACGAGGAACTGCTATGGCCCCTGCAGAGCCAGGCAGACCCCACCCCACACTTGGTTCAAATACTGATACAGGGAAGCCACACACACACTGCAAGAGGGTATGAAAAGCTTTAGGTTACTTGCATGAGTGATGTCTCTGAGGAGAGCAGGGCAGGCCTCCCAAGCAAGTCAGGAAGGGCTTGAGAAAGCAAGGAGAAAAGTGTTTACTGTGGTGAAGGGCTGGGGCAGAGTGAAAATGCCTGCGTGTGGGCAGAAGCTTGTGTGGTTTGACTCTCCCACCAGCATCAAAGGACGGAGCACCCAGGCTTTTCAGTTGTCCAGATGTGAGGCACAAGAGGAAGCGGGAGGAGCAAGGCTTAATAACTGCCAGTATCAGGGTGCCCAGCGGCTTAGTCGGTGGAGCACGTGACTCTTGATCTTGGGGTTGTGAGTTCAAGCCCCACATTGGGTGGAGAGCTTACTTAAAATAAACAAATAAATAAACAAATAAATAAAACCAATTCTTATTAAGAAAAAAAACCTGTCAGCATCAAACATCAAAAAATGGAGTCAGACTGCTCATTACAGTCTCAAAAGAAAATGGGATGAATTCCGAAGAATCAGCAAAATACTTAATGTGTTCTCTGACAGTCATACAACGAAATAAATAACAAAAGCATAGTGAGAAAAAAAAGCACAAACTCCAGACGTCTGACAAGGAAAAAACTTAAGTACCAAATAACCCTTGGGTCAAGAGAAAAATCATAAGGTAATTATAAAACATTTAAAGCACCACAAGTCAAGAGTTGTGGAATATTACTAAAGAAGTGCCTACAGAAAAATTATGGTTTTAAATGTGTTTATCAGAAAACAAAGGAAGATTGAAGAGAAGCAAGCTGAGCATCCCGCTCAAGAGCCCGAAGAACATACCTAAATACTAAGATGGAGCAGAAGTCAGTGAAGTAGAGAACACCTCTAACATTAAAAAGCTGGAAAAAATATATGGCTAAAACTGGTCCCTATAAAAATAAACAGACTCTTGGCAAGTCTAATAACAAAAAGAGAAGAAGATAAACACAGAATGAAAATGGAAATAATTGAAAAAAATTATAAAAGCAAATTGTGAATGACTATACACCAGCATTTTCAAAAAACCTAGATAAAATGGGTAAATTTCTGGAGAAATGTAAAATACCAAAATTGACAGCAATATAAATTGAAAACTTAAATAGATCAAAATCCATTAAAGAATTTGAAAATGGGAAATAAATAATTCCTCTTTAACTTTAAAGAAAGATAAATTATTTCTTATGCAAGCTCTTCTGGAAGATAGAAAACAAGGAAAAGTCTCTCAACTCATTTTATGGGTTAGCAATACCCTTATTCCAAAATCAGACAAAAAAAGATGATTGTAAGCCCTTTCAGTAAAAAAGAACATAAATAAAATCTAACCAACTACAAGTATGTATTTTAAAAAATATTTTGATATTTTATTGATATTTGATATATATATTTGATATAATATTTTGATATTAAAATATTATATTAAAAAACATATCAAATGGGTTTATTCCAGGAATGCAAAGATGGTTCAACATCAGAAAATCTATCAATGTTGCAAATGATGACTTATTGAACCCTACACCTGAAACTAATGCTCTACTATATGTTGGCTAATTGAATCTAAATAAAAAAAAGAAAATCTGTCAATGTGATTTACTTCTGGGATGGAGTAAAGGATAAGAATCATGTGGTAATCTGAATAGATTCTCCCCCACCCCCCCCTTAAAAGAGGATTTGACAATTATAATCGTTAATTATACATGTCAACATGACTGGGCCATGGGGCACCAAGACATCTGGCCAAACGTTATTCTGGGTGTGTCTCTGAGGATGTTTCTGGATGAGATTGCATTTGAACCTGGAGACTGAGTAAAGCAGATTGCCCTCCCCAACGTGGGTGGGCCTCATCCAGGAAACTGAAGACCTGACTAGAATGTCCTCCTGCCTGACCGTCTGAACCGGACATCAGTCTTTTCTGGCCTTCAGACTCAAACTGAAAAATTGGCTTATCTTTGTGCTCGAGCTTGCCAGGTCTCAGACAGGAGCTGTCCGAAATTGGCTGTCCCCCTTCTCAGGCCTCAAGGCTTGGACTAGAGCTACACATCGGCCCTCCTGGGTCTCCAGTCTGCCAACTGCAGGTCTTGGGACTGCTCAGCCTCCATAATTACAGGAGCCAATTCCCTATAATAAATCTCCTGTATGCACATACCCATGATAAGGACATATCATTTTTATTGCTTAAACTAGTCACCAAGAAGAATGGAATAAGACAAGAAAAACAGGAGGTTATTGGCTTGGAAAAGGAGAGAAAACACTATCATATACAGATGATGTGATTACCCATATAGAAAATCTAACAAAACCAACAGGTAAATCGTTAGAACTGATAAGAGAATTTAGCAAAGCTAATGGATACAACCCCACTGTATTCATTGTCAAGTGCTGAGTAACGAATCACCATAGAGCTCAGCAGCTTAAAGCAACAAATACTCATGACCTCACAACTTCTGTGGGCGATCATCGGGAATCTGGGAGCAGCCTAATTGGGTGGTTCTGATTCTGAGACTCTCATGAAGTGGAAACCAAGCACCAGCTGGGATTGCATCATCTGAAGGCTTGACTGGGGCTGGACAATCCATGTCCAGGATGCTAACCCACATGAGTCCTCAGCTCCCTGCTGGCATTGGTAGGGCCTTCACTTCCTGACCACGTAGACCCGGCCATATGGCTACTTGTGCATCTAAATGACATGGAAGCTGGCCTTTCCCAAAGCAGGTGACCTGAGGGTGACACAGTGCCTTTTGAGATGTACTCTCAGAGGTCGTACACGGCCATCATGAGCACGTTCTAGTCATAAGTGAGTCATTAAGTACCACTCACATTCAGAGGGAGGGGAATCAGGCTCCAGCTCTTGAAGGGAAGAGTATCAAAGAATCTGGGGACATATTTGTTAAACCACCACGATTATGTCACAAAAGTCAACGGTGTTCCTCTGAACCAGCTCTAGATGGATGGAAACTACAAATAGAGAACAAGGAGCCACTGTGATGGCATTAAAACAAAAGTACCTAGGGATTAGCCTTGCGAAGAACGCACAAGATCCTTATGTGGAAAATGGGGAGTCCCAAATCCCCCAAAAAGGCATGAGTGGAAGGAGAGCTATTTTGTGTTTGTGGATGGCGGACTTAATGCTGTAATGATGCCCATGTTCCCCGAGTTAACCTACAAACTAAGTATGCTATACATCAGAGCTTTTTAAAAATTTAACTAATTCTAGGGGCACCTGGGTAGCACAGCGGTTAAGCGTCTGCCTTTGGCTCAGGGCGTGATCCCGGCGTTATGGGATCGAGCCCCACATCAGGCTCTTCCGCTATGAGCCTGCTTCTTCCTCTCCCACTCCCCCTGCTTGTGTTCCCTCTCTCGCTGGCTGTGTCTATCTCTGTCAAATAAATAAATAAATAAAACCTAAAAAAAAAATTTAACTAATTCTAAACTTTACATCAAAAATGAAGATACAAGAACATCTTAGACATTTTTGGAAAGGAAGAACAGAGGGAGAGTGGACTGCCCTGCAGTTATTAAAGTACACCACAAAGACACAGGAAGATGAACTTTACGGCAGTGGCACTGGGACAGATAAAAACCAACAAACCCAAAATACAGATTTCCCCAAACAAACCCATGAATTTATGTCAACTAGACATGCCAGGGAGGCAATGCAGTAAATCTTCGGAAAGAGGATTTTTAAAAGGGAGTAGTGTTTTTCAAAAACAGGCCTGCAACCCTTTGACGTTCTCTGACTCAGAGGGGGTGTCTATGTCTCCTCCCCTTGAACATGGACTACCTCTGGAAGTTGCTCGTAACCAACGAGATGAGACAAAGGAGGGGACAGATGTCCTTGGCGAGGTCCGAAGGGACCATGCGGCTTCTGCCTGCTTCTCTCGGGTGCTGGCTCTGAGGGCAGCAGGCACAAGGCAAGAAGTCTGCCGACCCCAGACACCGTGCTGGAGAGACCTCATGTAGGCACTGGGCCGACCGCCAGCTGAGCTCCCAGAAGACAGCCAGCACCAGCTGCCACCCACGTGAGTGGCCGAGCTGGCCTCGTGCCCCAGCTGACCTCTGGGTGACTGCATGAGAGCCCCTAAGAGGGAACCACCCTGCTGAGCCTGTCCGCAATTCCTGAAGCTCAAAAATACTAGCAAAACAAGATGGGATGACTTGTGATGCGCCCGCTGGAGGGACACCTGGCTGGCACGGTCAGTAGGGAGTACGACTCTCGAGTCCAAGCCCCACTTGGGGTGCGGAGCCTACTTAAAAATAATAGGACCTGGAAAAACTAATATTGGAAAAACAGGCTTTGTGGAAAATAGAAAGTAGGATTGCCTACCTCACACCACAGGCAAAGGGAAACCTAAACGTGGACGGTAAACCGTAGGCTAATGGGAGGGCTAGTGGAGCCTCTCCTTGGCTGGGGCAGGGCAGGATTTCTTAAGATGCCAAAATAGTCGAGCATAAGGTAGAAAACTGATGGAACAAAGGATCTGTTCCATGAAGGTTCGAGAGGCCGTGTTAGCAAGTGGGCTCCAGGCTAATGTGATATCTGCAGCCTCTGAAGTCCCGGGATTTATGGGCTAAATACACAGGGAACCACTGAATGTCCCCTTGAAAATGAGGAGGCCCCCAAAACAAAAGTGGACAGAGGACATGAACCTGAGAGAGAAGCCGAATGTCGGGAGCTTACCAATGACCAGAGAACTCAAACCCAAACAACAAATTTGCACCCACCAGAAAAGCAAAACTTTGACAATTGTTCCAAGTATTTGCGCAGACGTGAAGAGGGGAGAGCCCCAGCCTGGCCGCAGCGTGGGTCTTCAGGATGGCAACCGGGCAACACGCTGCAAAAGCAAGCAGGGTGCACCTGCAAGCCAGCGAAGCAGCACGATGGCCTGGCCCCGCGGCCTGCACTCCGGGCGGCACACTGAGGGCCCACGCCGTCATGTGATGTGACCCCACAGACCCCCAGCAAGGAGGTCGTCAGCCAGCACGGCATCAGGGTCACCGAATGCAATGTGGACTCGGGCTCCCGCCAGCTGCTGCAGACCCGGGGAAAGTCGAGCCTGCCCCCTGCACCTCGTGGCCTCGCCTACTAGGGGCCATGGGAGAGCCTGTGCAGGGGTGAGTAAGGATGCAACGAGATAACTTATGCAGAGTGCTTGAAGGTGCAACGTATCATGTTCGCACAAGACCAAGCACAGAGAGGTGAGTGTGGCCCCATGGCATGTGGCCAGTCCCCGGGGAACATGCTGGACGCCCAGCACCCACAACACTGGGCTGTCCTTCCTCCCCTTCTCTGCCCCTGCAGGGGACACCCGTGCCCTCCCCTGGCCTTCTCCTGGCGCTGGTCCCCTCCCCCACATTCCTGATAGCCGGCAGTGGTAACAGGTGCCCCTGGACCTCCCATGGGCAGGATTCTGGTGGGTCTCCGGACCCACATGGTCCATCTGTCCCCGCACACCCACCCGCCTTCCTCTGCCATCTCCCAGGACAACCGGCACTTTGCTGAGTTGACCGACACTTGTCTGAGGCCCTGAGAGCCGCTCCAGCGGGGAGTGTACCCCATCCCCCGGCCTCACCAGGATGGTAACCCCGCGCCAAGAAAGGGCCCCGGGTCGATGCGTTTTTGCTCACCCAGCCTGGTCCCTTGATCTAGGGCTGGGCTAACCCAGTGCCAAGCTATGACCCTGGGTCCTGCCAGTTCGTGTGGCTCTTCTCACGGGCCTTCAGTCCCTCCCTTGGGGACCCACCAGCTGATTTCTTCCAGAGGCTCTTGTCCCGGCGGCTGGAAGACCAAGTGAGGCGCCCCCCGAGGGGCCTTCCGTGGGCGGCGTCTGCAAGCCCGAAGGGCTCAGAGGGTCTGCACAACCACATCCACGCCCCCCCCCCCCCCTTTCGGGGCCCAGGCTCTCCCACCAGGGCCCTGACCTCTGGTTAGCAGAGGCGCCCTGGCCGACCAGCCCAGCGTCTCTGGAGCCCTCGGCTGTGATGGTTAGGTCCTCAGGCTGCCGGCGCTACAGCCTCCCCGTGAGCCCCGCGGAGACCCTCAGGCTGCTGGCTGTCTCCCCGCCTGACCCCGCCATGAGGGGACGCTGGGAAGCAGCCAGGCCACAGCGCAGTCGGCGTCTCTGAAGGAAAAGTGCTTGGGTGTGAGCGCCTTGCACTTGGGTGGGGTTCTGAGGACGCTCGGGAGGGTGTGCTGGACTCACAGGCACCGTCAGGGAAGTCCAGTATCTCCCAGCAGGGAAGGCTGAGGTGCAGGGGAGCAGCCGCGGGACGCGTGGCCCCCAGCCTAACACGGTGACGGGTTTTGGCCGTTGGGGTGGCCTCCCTGGTTTCAGTGGGGCTGATGGGACCCCAGAAGGGCGGGGGACCAAGCAGTAGACTGACTGTCAGAGGCAGGCGGGCCCCTCAACCAGAGGGAGGCAGGGACCCTCTGGCATAGCGCGCCTTGACTGCGGGGTCTTCTGAAGGAAGCAGGGGCGGGCGAGACCCACAGCGCGAGACACCACTAGGTCTGCCGGGCGGAAGCGTGCTGTGCGGGTCGCGGGCCCAGAGCCCCAGACGGGAGGGAGGCAGCATCCTCCTGAGGGGGTGCGGGCACTGCCTTCCTGCGGGCCTCCGCGACGGCCACGTGGCCACGGAATGGCCACTGCGTCAAAGGAAGGAAACGCTCCTCGGATCTCTGGGGGGCGCGCCGCTGTTGGCTCCGAGCTAGTGCTAACCCCAGGGACTGCAGGAGCCGCTGGCCCCGCCGGCAAAGCCGCGGGCAGGTGGGCCCATCCGGTCCTCAGCGCGTGACTGGAAAAGACAAACCCCACGGTGGCTCTGACCGCGGGATGAGGGCCATGGGGGCGGGGGCTCCGCCGAAGCCCCTGCGCCTTCCCCTCCCTGTCCAGCCAGTTACCCAGAGAGGCTCGGCATCCCTGGGCGAGCACAGAGAAGAGCGTCTCCGTCAGGGACGCGAAGGAATCGGGTGGCGGCGCCTGTCAGATCCCGGTGTAACTCCCGTCCGGCGGGTGCAGAAGCTGGACAGGTCCCGCAGGACTGCGGGTTATCGGGACCTGAATCAGGCGGCACCCCCCATCGCAGCTGCTGCTGCAGGTGTGGTATCTTCACAGGAGCCAATCAACCAGCCGTCGGCCCTGGACACGCAGTCATGGACCCGGCCGGGGCCTTTCCTGCAGCCAGGGTGTGAGGAAGCCGCTGGCTTTCACCTGAGGGGGCCTGAGGCACACGTGCACAGGGCCACATCTGTCTCCCGCGTGGTCTGACCACGGAAACGCTGTCCGCCGTCGACGTTCCACGAAGCACCGCCCGGCCCACGCCGCTGACGACGTCCTGCTGACTGACGAGCAGGACCGGGTGCTTAGTAAGACCAGAGGGTGGGGGACCACTGTTGACCTGGGCTCCCCGGGCACCCTGCGGACTGTGACCACCTGACTGTGTGTGTGTCGTCCTCGCAGGGTTTGGATGACCCCTTACTGCCCAGTCTGAGGCTTCCTGAGCAAGTGGCTGTAGTTCTCTTTGGGGAAGGGACAGGTGTTAGGATGCTCGAGCCACAGCGTGGAGGCCTTTCACCTGCGGGCTGGCCTCTCCTGCCAGTGGTGGACCTCTGGAAAATGTCTCAGGTCCAGACACGGTGCAAGGGACCCTGGCCTTTACTGCAGGGCCCCCTGGCCTCCTGACCGCACCCCCTTGGTGGCACGGGCTGAGCAACAGCCTGGCCGGCCCCGGGGACCCACGTCCTGACAGCCTCCCCAGAGCTGTGTCAGCGGCTTTTCCCCCAAACTCACACCTCGCCTCCTTCTGAGGGCTGACAGGGCCACCACCTGGCCTCGGTTATTTTGGGAGCCTGCTTCTGCCACGGCCTCTCCTGTGGACAGCCTGGACCTCGGGTGGATCCTGCTTGAGATGGGATGAGCGTGCAGGATGCCCACCAGGGAGGCTCTGGGGGCTGACACCGTGGGGTGTGACGGAAGGATGGGCGGCCAGGAGCTGGGCGGTAACGGGGTCTCAGCAAAGGCTGAAGGCCCTCCTGCCAGGTGCTCTGGAGCTGGGTGACCCTGCAGCGCCCCCCCCCCCGGCCCACATCACCCTGTCCCTGCTTGGGAAGGGCGGGGCCTGGGGAAGCTACTCTCTGAAGCCAAGGTCAGCTGCTGGGGCGGGAGCTAGTCCGCGGCACACACAGCATGTCCACGCTGCCCGCTTGGCTATGGCGCTGGGTGACCTGTGTGTAGCCCCAGCTTGGCGCCCGCCTGGTGAGTCCCAGCCCCCCCCACCATGTGACATGGAGCCCACACTGCCAGAATGGGGCTGCTCTCAGTGACGTGTTTCCATAAACGGGGGTCTCCCAACAAACCCCAAACCCTAAATGGCATTTTAATTATAGGGGATGTCCTCATTAGCTGTCACTCCCTCAGCGGCCCGCAAACATTGAGCACCTGCTGTGTGCCAGCCTTGCTGGTGCTGGGCAGGCGTAGGGCGGGGGGGTCCTGCTGCAGTGGGAGCAGCTGTGGGCCCTGAGGGGTCACCCCAAGGCAGCAGGGAAGCTGGGAAGGTGACAGTTCTCCTGGACGAGGGCCCCTGGGGGCGGGGGCAGGGGTGGGGACGCAGAGGGCCAGTAACCAGTTGTCGGTGCCGGAAGGGACAAGGATGGGGCACCGCCGTGGCTGCTCTCTGGGGCGTGGCTCCCGACGAGGACCCTCAGGGAGGACGGTGTTTGTCCTGTGCCTGAGGCTCTCGCCCCACAGCTCTGAGCATGACGGTGCTGCCTTCCCTTGTGCTTGTGCTAGTTTGGGCCTCTGCTGACTCCTCCTCCTCCAGGAAGCCCTCTGTGATTGTGCTTTTCCCAAGCAGGCCCTCCTGTCCTGCCATCCCCCACCCCCATCTCTCTTCTCAGGCAGTCGCTCCACGAAGCTGTTCTTACAGCTTTGTTGATCTGGTTGTTTCTCTCCTCACTAGAATTCTAGCTCCCTGAACACAGCGCACAATCCCAGGGCTCAGAGCTGCCCCTGCCTGAGGGCTACGCAGTCACTGTTGACCCTGGGCCCCGCATATACGCCGCCCGCTGTCAAGAAGCCCTCTGCCTCTGCCACCTGACCAGCTCCTGCCCGCCTCCTCCAGGAAGGCCTCCCAATGCGTCCTGACCCTGGGAGCCCTGCCTACCTTCTCTGCTCTCTCTGGATGCTGACTGTCCCAGCTCTCTCCACTCTGGCTGGGGAGTCTGGGGGCCGGCCCTGCTGCTGTCTCTGGGTCAGCATGAGGCCAGGCCTGGCGCTCCCTCCAGCAGGGACTCTCGCGGGCCCTGCCCAGTGCTGTCTGTACCAGCGGGAGCACTCCTGGGGGCAGCCAGCTGGGGCAGGATGGGCCCTCCGTGGCCCCTCATAGAACCTGGGACCCAGCTCGGGCCTGGCCCAGGATGTGCATTCTGCAGAGGTTTCCAGGCAGGAAGAAGGGCGAGAGGGAGGGATTCTTCCCCAGGCCAGCACCCGCCGTCACAGTGCTGGTGGTTTGTGCAGGAGACATGGGTACGCGAGCATCTGAGCTCGTCCCTCTCAGATTTACGTAACACAATGTCTCAGGAAGCCTGAGAGCCCGAGAGAGGATCCGGGTGGAACACTGCCACTGGGCGTCAGCCCCACAGCCTCTGGGGCCTCCGTGAGTTTGGACAGAATGCAAATTCCGGTACCCGAGGGCCACGGACGGGTGTTACGGCAGATCGAGCCTCTGGCACAAACATGGTGCTGGCATTTCTGTGCAGAGGAGAGGAGGGATGGGGCGGTCAGGTGGGGGCACATGCTGCCGGACTCTGGTGGTGGCTTTCAGGCTCAGCTGAGTGACTAGCGCTCAGAATCTGTGGGGCTGAGCCCGGGTTCCCGTGGCCTAGTCCCTCCCCGAGACACTCAGTGAAGATCAGTTGCTGAAAGTTATAAGGGGTTTGCTACCGACCGAATGTTTGCATCCCCCGAACTCCTCCGTGGAAGCCCTAACCCCCAGTGTGATGGCATCCGGAGGGGGACCTCAGACGGGGGACGAGGGGAGGGAGGTCATGAGGGTGGGGCCCCGAGATGGGGTCCGTGTCCTCACAGAAGAGGAGGGGCGGGGAGAGGTCTCTGGCCTCCGAGCGAGACACCGCGAGAAGGTGGCCGTCTGCAGGCCGCCACCGCGATCTCAGACTTCTAGCCTCCAGAACCGTGAGAATAACGGTCTGTCGTTGAAGGCCCGGTCTGCGGGTTTTGTGATGGCGGCCAAGTGACTGAGACAGACTCTGTGACGGTTAATTTCATGTGTTCGCTTGGCCAGGCCGTGGGCCCAGCTGTTCAGTCAAACAGCACTCTAGATGTCAGGGTGAAGGTGAAATTAACATTGAAATCAGCCGACTTCCCGACATGAGGTGGGTGGGCCGCACCCAATCAGTTGAAGGCCTTAAGGGAAAGACTGACTTCTGAGAAGGGAATCCTGCTTCCCCCCACCTTCAGACCCAGCTGCAGCACCAACTCTGCCCTGACCTCCAGCCTGCCCGCCCACCCCGGACATTTCAGACCTGCCGCCCCACAGTGAGGAGGCCCCATTCCTTAAGTAACTCAGCCCCACTCTTGCTCTGTTCCTCTCTGATACACACAGCTGTGTATGCCTGTACCTACACTGGTGCCCAGGCCCACGTGCACCCATTCACACCATGCCCACCCCCACACCCACACCTGCACTCTCTGCAGATTCTGTCTCTCCAGAGGACCCTGACAACTGCAGGGCCTGCCCTGGTGACCTGGGTGCTCCTTCCCCCTCGGTTCTTGGTCATCCCGATGTCTGTTGAGAGGGCCAGACCACTGCCACGTTGCGGTCAGACTGTCAGGTTGCTTTCTGAAGGCCACCCCCCGCAGGCACTGCCCCATGGCGGGGGATGCCATCCATCACACACGTCCCAAAAGCTGAGCTAGTGGATGGGAACAGCGACAGTTCCTACTCAGCCGTGCATTTCTGGGGTTGCTCAGACGGTCAGCCTGTCCCCCACCTGATTTCCAGCAGCTAGGCAGCTGCGTGGGCTGGGGCCAGACTCCTCGCCTACTCAGGAACGCAGACACACGCTAGGAGCCCAGCTGGGTTTGTCAGGAAGGTGAAAGACGCGGCAGGACCGCCAGGACGGGAAGTCCACTAACTTCCCATACTGGCCAAGGGGGAATTTGCTCAGAGGAAGTAGAGACGCAGCCTTGATTTGGTTTCTCCCAGGTGTGGGCGCCTCAGGAAGGGCTGGGGCGCAAGGAGGTGGGTAGGGGGCCTCCCGCAAGAGGAGGCGGTGCCGCTGAGCACGGGCCGCTTTCCCTCCATCCTGTGCTCCGGCGCTGGGCCCGAGACCTTTCCTGTCCACGTGGGTGGCCTGTGGGCTCCTGGACGCTTCTGCCTGAGGCGCAGGAGGCCTGTGGGGTTTGGGGGTCGAAGGGCCTGCAGCGGGGGCGGAGGGCTCTGCTCCTGGGGCGCCCGGCTGCCCGGGCGGGCCTCCCGCAGCTGCGGTTAGGCTTCAGCTAGCCGGCGGCCGCGGGAGGCCCGTTTACACTCCATCATCGACGGATGACAGCGGGAACGGTGGGAGTTCATTACAGGGACCATGAATTGTTGGAGGTAATTTAGATTACAATTTAAAGTTTAATTTAAAAATCTATCAACAAATGTGAAAGTACTGGAGGAGCGTTTTAAAATGCGCTTTAATCTCGCCGGCACAAATAGCTTCTCGGGGCTCTAAACATCATCACCTGGAAAAACACTAAAACTTTACTGCATCTTTAATTAAATTACAAACACAAAGGATAATTAACTTTTTTATTTTTATTTTATTCCTGCCATTGTTTCTCCAGAGTCAGTATCTGCGGGCTGCAGCCCGGGCTGTTACGAGGAAGTTTACAGCCTCGGGCCCTGACATGATGCCGGCTGCCAGGAGGGATGGATGTCCTTGCGCAGACCCGCGGGGCGCGGACAGTCCGCCCTGGGCGGCCCAGCGCTGCCGCCGCCCGATGTCCCGGGCTCGGCAGGTGTAGCAGGGCTGGGTAAGTGTGGGGCAGGCAGTGTTCCCGGCGCTCTGCGAACTCACCCCATCCTCTCGGCGGCCTGGGACATTGTGCCCTCCGCTTTCACACACGGGGAAACTGAGGCACGGGTCGCTGGGGCCCTCCCCGAGGCCCCGCAGCTGGTCGGTGTGGGCAGTCGTGCAGATGTGCGGGCGTAAACGGCTTCGGGGGTGGTGGCGGAGGGACTGGGGGCGCCGAGGCGGGGGCGCGGCCCCTGACAGCCGGTGGACCTGGCGGCCCTGAGGCGCCTGGGTGGGGAGGGGGCTCCTCGAGGGGCGCGGGGCCGCGGCGCCCTGCGAGTTCCAGTGCGGCCACCAGGGGGCTCCCTGCAGACGCGGGTGGTCGGCCCCCGGCGCGCGTGAGGGCTCGGGGGTCGCCACCGGGGAGCCCCGTGGGGGCGGCCTCTTCTGAGCTGGGGGTGGGGTGGGCGCGCGGCGGCCTGCGCAGAAGCGTTGAGGGGGAG
>NC_048228.1:109758094-109810251 GCF_002007445.2 Ailuropoda melanoleuca
CCGACCGCAGGTGGGTGGGGGCGGAAGGAGGAGGAGGGCCCGGCCCGGGTGGGAGGGGCAGAGGGTATTGGAGGGGTAGTGACGCCCCCGGCACCTGCCTGTGCGCTCCTTGTTGGGGGTGGTGGGAAGGCCTCCCACTCTCCTCCCCTCTCTTTTCCGCGCCCCCTTCTCTCCTTTTCCTGCCGGCACCGGCTTCCTTCCTTCTTGTTGGGGAGGGTGGGGGCGTGCGGCTTTGGCCCCTTCCTACCGGTCTGTGCCCCGCGTTTTGCCTCCTCTGCAGCGAGCGGGGTTTGGGTCCTGAGCCTGCGAGGCCCACGTGTGGGCCGGGTGTGCGCTCCCGGCCGGAGCAGAGGACCCGAGCAGGCCTGGGATGCAGGTGGGTCTGGTGCCCTATCCCAGGCCCCCAGGGCCGCCCCTCCGGTCGTTTTCCCAGAGCCCCAGCCCCAACTCCCGGTTGGTTTTTCCCTTGAGCTGTTATGTCGCCTGGATCCCGCGGTGGTGGGGTGGGGGCGTCACCCTGCGGGCCCCCCCGGAACTCCAGTATGTTTCTCAGGGACTGCCAGAGTATGCCGTGTCCATCACACGCCCATTTACACACCTCACACACGCGGACACGTGTGCATTCACACACTCATCACACACACACAGACGTCGGCAGCCAGCCCCATGCCGAGACACATGGCCGCAGCTCCTGCCTCCACACGGGCACATCGCCGGCATCACCCTCAGCTCCCGCAAGCGCACAACCATAGGCTCAACTTGCCGCACCCTCACAGCCACCCTGCCCGCGGGGTCACCCGCTGCAGCCCAGGGAGGGGCTGGGCGAGGGTTGTGGTGACCCGTCCCACCGCCCTGCATCTGGGCGGCGTCCCCCAGGCCCTCCCCCTGCCTGACTGGCGTGGCCCAGCCCCCGGTGCACGGAGGCAGGGGGGCCAGCGGGCCACTGGGGTATTCAGTTTTAGTGTGGTGGCTGCTTAATTATTGGTTAATCTAGCAATTTAGCATGCTTCATTTAATTCTAATTAGGAGAATTAATAGTCAGGGAATAGTGATTTCAATAGAGTGGCACAAAACAAAACCCAGCCTGGACACTGCCAGCCTGGGGCTGCGTCCAGCTTGCGCAGCTCGCGGGGGCTGGTCCTGAGGGAGTTGGCGGCAGGAGGGGCAGACCTGCAGAGACGTGGGAAGGTCATGGTGGGGGGAGCTGAGGGGGGCAGGAATCTCTCCGTAGCCTCCTGGCACAGGGTCTCCGAGGGTGGAGGGCTCCGTGGGCAGCCTGGCCACACCCCACGGGCAGCATCCCCAGGCCCCCCGGGCCTCCAGTGCCTCCCAGGGCTGGTGGCGCCCGCATGTTTGTCTGCTCATCAAGCCGGCTCCCTGACAAGGCCCGACATTGGACAAGACTGTTCCTCTAATTAAGGTGCTAATTGAATTAAATGGCTGCGGTAATGAGCAGATGAGCAGCATAAAAAGTAAAGAGTCAGATAGGCCAATTAACAAGAGCGCAGAGCATAATTATAACATTGGAAATACATGCAGCTTGGCTCCAACGTTGTTAATTGTTACCGGGGGATTTATGGTAATTGGCCCACAACAGGCAGCAGCCAAACCTGCCCAGGGCCGGTAATTAAAAAAATGATATTCTACACAAATGCCGGATGGGGTAATTAGGACTTGATTTACATAAAGGGCTGGAGGAGGCGCTGGCCCACCTCCCTGCTCTGGGCCACATGGCAGGGCAGGGCCACGGGGTGGCACGGAGCCCGGCTGGACCCCCAGCTGTCCAGGGCCCCCTCAACTGGCTGGGGACCCCAAGGCCAACCCTGAGCCCAGAGTGCTGCCCAGAGTGACCGCGCTCTGGATTGCGCTCACGAGGCCTCCCGCCGCCCCCAGGCCAGGCCAGCCTGCTGGACGGCGCTCTCTGCTCTGCACCTGCACGTCTTCTTCCCGGGCCCTGGCCCCATCTGGGGAATGAGGGCCAGCAGCTTCACGGCCTCCTTCAGTGCCAGCCTGGCTGTGTGGTTCTCGTGGGGGGTCATGGGCACCTTTGAGGCCAGCCCTCCCCTCCCTGCCTCTCTCCCAGCTCGTGCATGTCTGTCCTTGTTCAGAGTGTCCCTGCTGAGTGTGCCTGGACCTGGGGACATGCCAAGGTCATGGGACACATGGCCGGTCAGGCTGGTGTGGGCCTCTTGCTTCCAACCCCCGAGTTGGGCTGTGTCCACCCCTCCATGCTGCCCCCTCTGAGTGCAGTCCCCAGACCCACCCCCTGGGGTCCGATGTGACCCCACTCCTCCGTCTCAGGGAGGACCATGGGGGACATGCAGACAGACAGGCAGACAGAGAAGGGCTATAGGGACGGGGCCAGAGACACAGGTACAGAGGGGAGAATGGGAGGCAAGTGTGAACTGCCCTGCCCTGCCCCCCGAAACTCCGGTGTCTCAGGTCCTGCCCCGCCTGTCATGACAAGGCCACTCCGCACCCCATCTCAGAGACTGGAAGTGGGCTACCGCGACCTGCCCAGGGCCCATCACGGCGGACTTCTTTCTGACGCTGCCCCGCGGGGCCCACACCGTTCCCCTGGCACGGGCAGGCCCCTGCCGCCCCCAAGCCACCCCTGCCCGCCGCCAGGCGCTCCTTCCGTGACTCCTCAGGCAGATTTACCATGACGTTCACACTCCGAACAGAAAACCCTGCCTCATTTACAAATGTAATTTCAATTGAGAGTACTTTTCCAATCTCCCTTCATTGGAGTCCCAATTGAGCCCCTTCTCGCGGCGCTGATGGCGTGATTAGACAGCGCGCGGCGGCAGACTGGTCAAGCGCGCCCCGTAAATTGGGAAGGATGTTTTATCAGGACCCATCGCCGCTGAACAGGCAGCTGTGGGGTGCTCCGGGCTGTCCCCTCAAATCACGGTTATGGAATAATTTAGCCCTGGGTTCTCCAGATTACTGCCGCCACCGATCATGCTGTCACATCCCCGTGAGCGCTTCACCCGCGTTTATTCATGCCAGATCTGTTTTGCTTTCATAATGAGCACATATTACCCCGGCACAAAGAGGGCGAAGACGTCCGCGGTGATAGATAGACGCGAGATTAAATGAGATCTTTATGACTTCTGCAGCCGTGGGTCCTGACTGTGTGGGGAGGAGAGCAGACTCGGGCCCTGATTTGCTCTTTATTGGCGCTGATATTAGCATGCGCTCACCGGTGCGCGGGCTGATCAAACCCATTTAAGGTGGAATCGGGGATGCGTCGCGGGAGAGGCGTGGCAGGCGGAGGCTTCAGACCTGCACGGGGATGGGGGGGCACTTCCAGCTGCCCCAGGGCTGCAGGCAGGCGGGGTCGTCCAGGCCTGGGGTTGCTGGGGGGGACTGCTGCACTCCCACCTGCTCCCAGCCCACCCTTGGCCCCCCAGCTTCCCACGAACACACCTGGCAGGGAGGGAGGTGGTTCATTTAGGACCCGAGAATGCCAAGTCACGACCTGGGTGGGCACAGGAAATGGACTGCATGGGCCCTCCTCCAGCTCCCAAGGAGACAGGTGGGCCCCAGTGTCAGGCCCAGCCTCCAGCATCCTGCCTCCCCCACCCCCAGCCGACCACCACAGCTGCTCTGGGGACCCCTGGGTCAGCACCCAGCATACCCCTTTCCCTTAGTGCCCTCGGGACAGCCTGTCCACTGGTGAGCACCATTCTCACCTCTTCTCGGCACGGCTCCCCAGTGACAGTGTCGTGGGGCCACACTCTTGTCCCGTGCCCCGCAGGGCCTGGGGCTCTGTCTCCTCTGTGAGGGACAGGGTGCCCAGTGGCTGCCTGGCTGCTCTGCACCCTGTTCCTCTTGCCAGGGGGCTGGGCCCCATCACAGTGTGGGGGAGGCCGTCGAAGCCTGTCTGTTAAAAAGCAGAGTCTGGCTAAGAGGCTGCCGTTTCGGAGCCCCCCACGGACAGCTTTCTGGGGAGCCAGCCAGCAACGTGTCCATGTATGTCTGTATCACACATTTTTCACCTCTTGGGTGGGGTTTTTTGAGACTTCAGGGAGGTGATGAAATCTCACGGTGGCCAAAGGGCCCACGTAGTCTGAGCCTCGGGCGGCCCCGCCCTTGCCATCCAGCTGCCCCTCTCCCCAACCTGCTGTGCTTGGAGTAGAGCTGGTGTGTGCAGTTCTTCTCTGTCGCCCAGCTGCTCGGAGCCTCTGTGACATGCGGGCCACCTTCTGTGCCCCCTGCGCCAGCCACCAGGGCTGCCTGCCACACTTCCCATAGAGCTCCAGGGTCAGCACTGGGCGTGCACGCAGAGTGACAGCCACGCCCTTGGTGGCGCGGAGCCTGGTGCAGGGGCCAGCAGTGAGCGGGACAGTCCCTGTCGCTCCACAGGGCAGACACAGACGAGGGAGCAGGTGGGCCATCTTGGGGGTGGGGGGGTGGCCAAGGACGCCTGGCTGGGGCAGGGACCCCAGAGCAGGAGTGGGGCCGGCTCAGCAGGGAGTGAGGAGGGATGGGAATGGGGCTCGTGAGGGATGACCCTAAGGCCACAGGGTTCTGGGGGACAAAGGGTATGGGTGGGGGCACTGGTGGGCATCTCTGAACTGTACTAGACCTCCCCAGGTGGGCCAGGCACGGGGTCTGGAGGGGAGAGAGTGTCCACCCCTGCCCCGTGGGCCACCTGGCAGAGCCGCTGCCCCTGGTAGGAGGGACTGGGGCACGATGAGACCGAGACCAGACAGAGCCAAGCGGGACATCGTACAAGACACCAGGCCCGCACGCCGTCAAGGCTGAGCAAGGCCAGGAGAGACTGAGGCCTCGGGAGGCGGCACCTTGGGGTTCCAGGAGGGGTCCCGGGCCAGAGAAAGGACATGGTGGATAGTGGGAAATTGACCAAGCCTGGGGTTTACTTGAGGGTAATGTGCCCATGTTGGGCTCCTAGTTGTGGCACACTCGCCTCCTGATGACGATGCCGGGCGGGGTCCCGGGCAGGTGTGTGGGAATTGTCTGTCTTAGCTTTGCGACTCTTCTCTGAATCTAACATTGTCCCCAGATTAAAGTTAGGAGAAAATCTCTCCCACTCCAGTGTGGAGTGGCTGCTGGGGGAGGGGAGAGGGAGGGGGAGGAGGACGGGTGGAGGGGAAAGGGAGNTGTGAGTGTGTTCTGTGCCTCCCGTGTGTGTGTGTGTGTGTGTGTGTGTGTGCACATATGTGTGTCGTGTGTGTTCGTGTGTGTCCGTGATTCCCCCCCTGTGAGGAGCCGTCCCTGGTCCGACACCCGCCCCTGAGGCTTGGGGAGACCTTTGCAGATGGGGGCTCGGGTTTCAGGCTCCCAGGAGTGAGTGGGGGTCTGACCACCTCCTCTGGGGCTGGTGACGCCCCACACTGAAATCTCTGGCAGCTTTCAAGCCTGGCAGCAGGCCCCCTCCCACACCTAGGCTGTGCCCCGGGGGCTGGTGGGTGGCCAGGCTGGGGGGCTTTGGGCTCCCGCTGTGCCTCCTCCCTGCGCCTCTCCCTTCTCTGGGCTCGGACTGGGTGCCCACCGCCGCTGATGTCCCTCCTGTGACCTGCCCCACTCATCGCGCGTAATAGAAACCCATAAATAGCTCTACCGGCTAATTTACAAAGGGAGCGGGCTGTTTAGGAGAACCCAAGAGCCACACTGATGAGCCTGAAGGTAAGTGATTATTGACGATGGACAATGGTGCGCTGGGGAAGGGAGCCGTTAGGACCCCGAGTGATAAGGACACTGCTCCCTTTTCTGATGCTAATTTCAAACCCCACACTCACGGGACAGCTGCCCTCCTTTGCATCTTCACTGTCATCCAGTGCAGGGTGCTCTTGGGAAAGAGGTGCCAGGACAGGCCTGGGGCGGCGGTGGCGGGGCAGTGGGCAGAAGGGCGGGACCCCCGGTCTTCCCAGCGTGCCTGGCTTCCGCAGCACCCAGTGCTTTCAAATACAAATAAAACGAAATGCCCTTTTCTGTGTCTTTGTTTAGTCCGTGTTCCTTGAGCACCTACTGCATACCAATCTGTCCCTGGGGGTGAGCAGAGGTGGCTGCCGCCCTGGGCCCCCGGTCATCCCCCTCGCCAAGCTCTCCTGGGGTCAGCAGGAGGCTCGCTCCGAGTCGCAGGCTGGCGGAGGTGCCCGGCTCTGCGGGGTGCTGTGCGCGGTGCGTGTGGGGGCACAGGAGATGAAAAGCTGGCATGGACGCCCCTCTCCTCGCCTGCCCCAACCGCAAGGACGCCGCTGGAGCTCGGGAGGGAGGAGTGCCATGGGAGGCAGACCCGCTGAGGCAGCCCGCTCCTCTGCTCCTGATTCAGGCCCTCAGCAGCGACCAGCCTCGCTCTGGGCCGGGTTCACCTGCTGACCCTGGCCAGAGAGGACCCCCCCCCCCCGAGGTTGGCATCAAGCCGAGGGAGGTGTGGGAACAATGAGATTATCAGGGACTGCCTGGAGGGTCCGGGACCAGGTTGCTGGGGCTGCAGGAGCCCTGCCACCCAATAAGGCTCCCTCTTGGCCTCTCCTCCCCCCCGGGGCTCGCACGTGCTTTGGGGCAGCCCGCCTGCCTCATATCACCCCTGCAAACACAGCCTCAGCTTTTGTCGAAAGCTGCGCAAATCTGGTCCTGGAGGCCTCTCCACGGTGTCCACTCCCTCCTTTCTCTATGCCACGTTCCCCCCGCCAGGCCTCCTTTTTGCACCTCGAACCTGCCAAGCTCTGTGTGGGCTGCCCCTCCCCATCCTGGAGCATCTCCGTCCTCAGGGCATCTCTGCAACCTGACAGGGTCCCCTGGGCAGCCCTGCGGGTTTACTCGGGTCTGTTTCTGTGCTTCGCTCTGTCTACCCTCCAAGGCCAAAGGCCCTCCCCCGAGGGAGGGGTGGGGGTGTCACTTCTGCCTGACACCTGGAGTGCAGAAGGGGTCTCAGGGACCCCAGGATGCTCAGGGACCCGCACTTGGAAAAGTAGACAGAGGGGAGCCCTACAGCTGGCTGCAGGGGTGGAAGGGGGTGGAACCTCTGGGGCCCCCCCGCGAAGACCCACACCTGCTCAGCCCCCGCGGGCCTGTCTCTGCCCTGCTGGCTCTGGCCTGACTCTGAAGGTGGGCCACGCCCCATGTGGGGCCTGCGGCAGGTCCTCCGCCACAGGGCAGCCTGGCCCTCCCCCTGGTGCCACTGCCTGCACTCCCACCGTGTGCTGAGTGACAGCCCTGTGTCCTGTGGGTGTGTGGGCAGGACCCGCTGGACGAACCATGTCCCACGCCGCAAGAGGCCCTGTTTAACCCCTGGCTCGGGCGGGAGCCTCATGTGGCGGGGCGCCCAGACCAGCTCTCATCCACCGAGTGCCCTCCCAGCCTCGGGCCAGGCAGGTGCCCCCCGGCGGGTCCCACAGGTCCCCGAGCCAGGTGCACCGTCACGACAGTGCAGTGAGCTCTGCGGAGAAACCTGGCTTGGTGGTGGGAGCGGGGAGATGCCTGGGTGTCGGTACCAAGGACCGTGCCACGTGGGGCCGGCCTTGCCCACAGGGCATTGAGGGGACCCCTGGATGGTGATGGGTATTCCCTCCCCCAAGCCACTCATCATCTCCAAATCAGTGCCATGGAGGAAGACTGTCTCAGTGACTGGGGTGGGGGCTGCTGTCCAGACGCTAGGCCCAGGCCCCCTTTCTCTGACCATTTTCCAAGGCTATGTGAACTACAAAGCCTTGGAGGTCATCTGGGCTCATCTGGGCTGTGGGGTAAAGCTTTCCCCAGAGCAGGAGCCCCAGGGGACACCTGAGGAACGCCGGTGATCCAGGCCCCTCAGTGGAGATGCCCTGGGAAGGGGCCCATGAGGGCACCCTCCCAAAGCTCCTCTGAGCACCCGGGAGGGCCACCCAGGATCTACAGGGGTGGAGGGGACACCCGGATGCAGCCTGGCACTCCTGCTCCTGCAGGCGAGGCCTCAGGCCCCCCAGGGGCCCGTGCGGCGTGACTAGCAGGACGCACAGGGCGTGCCACAGATCCCCTGCCAGAAGCCTGGCCAGCCTGCAGCAGGCCCACGGTCAGCAAGAGTGCCGGCTGGCCGGGGAGCTCCCGCCGCACGCAGGGCTGCGACACCCTGCGGGGAAATCCAGCCCGCCCGATCCCTGGGGCCCGCAGGCATGCCTTGGCCGGAGCTTTCGGTTCTTTAATTCCCGTGGGATCTCAGTGCCCAGGAGCAGCGCAGAGGGCAGCGAGCACCGCCAGGCAGCTAGAAAATGAAGGACGCGCCGCTGCCCCTGTGTAGTAGGTGGCCCCTCACTTCTCTCTCCGTCAATTTCCTCTCAAACGACTTCCTGGGAAGTGGACGGTGGATGCGTTTGACAATGGGATGACAGATGGCCATGGCTCACATCGGCTCTGCGCTCACAGGGGCTGGGGTGGGGTGAGGCGAGGAGGGAGGGGTGCTGGGGCTCTGTGGGCAGAGGGTGCAGCCATGGGGGTGGGTCCATGGGAGCAAGAGCCCACGCGATCGTGTTGTCGAGCAGACACAGGCCCGGGGCCCCAGCACACGGGGAAGGGTGTGAAGACGGCCCCGACTGCCCGTCTGGCTCGGGTCCTGGCCCGGCGCCTGCTGGAGTTCCTCGGGCTTGGTCCATAGCCTTTCTGTGCCTTTGATGTCCTCATCTGTAAAATGGAGCTGTCCCGGCCCTGCCCATTGGGCTGCCCAGCATAGGGACAGAGCCCGGTGCGGGCACGGCCTCCGCGTGCTGGGTGCCCTCTGCTAAAGGGTGTGGGCTGGCCCTGGCCAACCGCCAAGACTTCCACCTTAAGGTGTGAATTGCCGAGCCCCCTCCGCCCCTGCCGCCCTAGTGACAAATACTAATGTCTAAATCAGCAGCCCGCCCGCTGGCCCGCTCCCGCTCATGTTCTTTGCTGAAATGTCACCTGTTCCTATCTAACGATTTGCATAATGCAAAGCTTCTCACTCGTAAAATACAGATTAAGAGGGGAAGCAGAGTCATTCTGGAACCAGGGATCCATTTCAAGGAGCGGGAGGGAGGCCGGCAGCATGCTCTTAACCCTGTCCCTGCTGGCCGTGCTGCTCTGGGCTGCTCTGCCCAGACCCGCACAGAGCCCCTGAGCCCACCTCATCTCGCCGGGCACCCCATGGCTGCTGGGGTCTGTCTCCCACCACCGGCAGGGGCCCAGCCGGTGATGGCACCAAGGGCCTGGCTGCCCCAGGCCACCTGGGCTGATGGCCGTATGCTGCCCTGCCCTTCTTGGCAGGCCTGCTAGAGACGCGGTGCCCTCCAGTCCCACCTGGAGCCTGTGGCTTTGGACGGTGCGTTGTACCCACATATGGAGGACAGGGATGGAAGGTTGCCAGAGCCCCTGGGCCTGGGGCTCTCAGGCGGACCCTCTCTGTGGTTGTGGTAGCCACCCTCCGGACGTCGGCTGGAATTGAAGATCCAAGGGGACCACTGGCTCTAGGACATTACAAAGGTGTGCTTTGGGCTTGGGGAGGAGCCAAATCTACGCTGTCATTAGGGATTTCTCTGCCCCTTCCCCCCAACCTGGCTTGGTTTGTGGTGTCAGCAAATTTAATCAAATGTCCAGGGGAGGTTCAGAGGCCCCTTGCTGCGGAGAGATGGGCCTGGGGGCTACACAGTGGCTCCTCCCGTTCGGTCTCAGTGAGGGGTCAGCACCAGGAGGGAGGGCCGCTGGTCTGACCCAGATAAGTGCAGTGCCTGGACAGCCAGCTGAGGCCTGATTCGGAGCGCTACGCTAAAGAGCCTCACCCCCAGGAGGGAGCAGTGCCTGCCCACACCGCAGCTCCATCCCCTGAGTGCCCTCCTGGTCAGCGTCAGCCTCCCTCCCACCAGTCCCAGCCTGGGACCCCCACCTCCTGCTGTGGGGGACACAGGGAAGGAGCCCCACATGCTGGCCACCTGACCCACCGTGGGGTCGGGGGCACTGTGAAGCCAGGGACTGGAGGCTGAGCGGAGATGGAACCGGTGGGGGCACCAAGAACAGGGGTCAGGAGGGGAGGAGGAAGCCGTGGCTGAAGCTGGCTGCCACATCTGGACCACGTGTGGGTGAGCACAGGGGTGCTCACCTGGGGGAATCGGTGGCCATGCCCCCTGCTCAGTGAGGTGGTCTGGGCATCACAAGGGAGGGGCTCATTTACTTGCGGGCTACAGTCCAGGAGAGAGAAGCAAAGCCCCAGGGCAGCAACCCCAGCCCGATTACCCGCTCATCTGCCTAACCACCAATGCACATTGAGTGTTCCCCCACCTGTAATCCAGGGGAGTGAATGGGCTGGGAAGTCTCACCTTGGTGCTTACCAAGCACCACCACCATCACCTCCACCATCACTTCCATCACCTCCACCATCCCACCACCATCACCACCATCACCTCCACCACCATCACCATCACCTCCACCATCATCTCCCCCATGATCACTTCCACCATCACCATCACCTCCACCATTATCTCCACCACCATCACCTCCACTATCATCTCTACTACCATCGCCTCTACCACCATCACCACCCCACCATCACTTCCGCCACCACCAGCATCATCACCTCCACCACCACCACCTCCACCAGTGCTACCACCATACCACCACTGCAGCCATCACCACCATCACCTCCTCCACTACCATCATCACCACCACTACCATCAGCATCACCATCACCACCATCACCACCAGGGACAGCAGCACTATTATTTAGTTTCATCCTACGCTGTATGTGGCGCTTAGAGCTGCATTCATATCATCTCATGTGATCTCCACAGCCCTGAAGTTAGTGTTTTCACCATCCCCATTCTACAGTCAGGTAAACTGAGGCAAGGAGAGGTTCAGCTGGAATTTGGATTTGGGCATTCTGGGCTGTGGCATCTCCCCATGTGGGGGAAAAGGCACTCACATGAGATTCAGGAGGTGGGCTCCTGCAGGAAGCTGGGCATCATCCTGAGCCTCCACCCAAGCTGTCCTGCTCCTGCCCCTTGCCTGGGAGTGGGGGCAGATGCAGTCGGTGTCCTCGGTACCAGTGGGATGACCCATCTTCCCCTGAACACTGCTCCTCAGCCCCTGGGGGAAACTCAGGATGCCATCCTGTACCCAGCTCCCACACGGGCAACACCTACATCCGTTGCCCAGGAGATCGCAGCCCAGACCCGTCCTCGGTCTCTGTGGGTGCTCCTTAGGCAGCAGGCAAGGCTTCTGTCCTCACGGAGGGCACAACGGGGGCCACACTGTAGCCCAGTCCAGGCCTGAAGACAACCCAAAGCTGGTCTCGGCCATCTCGATGGACACCTGAAACAATATTCCTACACCAGGGCTTTGGTTCATCTACAGATGTCCGGCCAAGGGGCGATTAAGTGATCACAGCCAAGCTAGTTGTAAGGCGTTGATTTGTGGTGAGAGACTCTGCGGGCCCTTTGCAGGGCCTCCAGGCCACCATGCCAGGAACCCAGGTCCAGGGCTGGGACCCTCACCCACATCTGCAGAGAGGCCTCAACTGAGTCCTACGTTCCCAGCTGGGTTAATGCAGCCATTTCTGAGCAACTGAGCAATGAGCTGACGGCTCTCAGGAACCCCAAGGAGCAGGGACTTTAAGGAGCCCCTAGTCTCTGAGCTGCCCACTGTTGCCCGGGGTCACTCATCCAGGAGGAAAAGGCCTGAGTTTGTCAGCTGCAGAGTCCAGGTGAAGCCTTAGCACCACCCCCTTCCCAGCTCATGGGCTAACCCCGGTGGCACCCCGACCTTGCAAATGGGGACAGAGCAGGCAGGCTCAGGACTTGGGTGGCCGTGACGACACAGCCCAAGGCTGGGAAGGCCCCGTGGACCCGGCTATGGTGGACCCTCGCCCGCCCTGCCTGGGAGGCTGATAGTGCTTCTCTGAGGAGTGAGTGGTGTGACTGGCCAGGCCTCACTAGCTCCTCGTCCATCCAGGCTCGCACTCGCTCACGTGGCACTCAGTGTGCACCTTCTGCCTGTGGGATTGGGTGCCTGAGGAGCCCATGATGACCAGGCATGCATCCTGCCTGCTGAGAGCAGCTGTCCCGAAGGCTCTGAACTGTACTCAGTGCTCACTGGGAGGCCCCAGTCACCGGGACCCTGAGAGCAGCCGAGGATGGCCCCACGTGGGACCTGGGGATGGAGGCCATGGTGTCTAGGAATTAGGGAGGCCTGGAGCGGTGCATGGCCCCACACTTGGCCCCTGACAGTGACCCAGCTGACTGGGGAAGGACAGGGACTGCACTAGGGTGTTAAGCTGGGGTGGGGAGGGGTCTTCATCTGCAGGAGTCCTGGCTTCCTGGGGAGCTGAGGGGCAGGTGGAGAGCATCTCTGGTCCTGGGTCCAGCCCCGCTGGCTGCATCTGCAGGCTCCCTGGGGCTTGCCTGCCCTCCGGCCTCCCCAGGCCACTGACCCCACAGGGTCCACACTTTGTTCCATCATGACCCCTTCCCAACATCCCACCGGCACAGATGGAGCTCGTCCTTTCCCATCTTCAAAAGCCTGGCCTTGTCCCCCCTGCCACACACCCCTCTGCCTCCCCCACTCCCCTCTCCCCCCAGGAGCTGCCCCATGTTCCTCACCCCACGCCCTGGCCCTTCCCAGTACGCCTTCAGGGGGACACTTCTCTCTGGTCACCCTGGGCATCCACATGGCTGAATCCCACGGCAGGTCTCAGATCCCAGGTTACACCCCCACATGGGATCATCTCAAGGTCACCTGGCCTAACTGACCTCTTCCTCCTGTGCAGGCCCCACATCTCCCCTTCCCCAACCAGTCTCCTTCCTGCCCTGCCCCAACCTCTTCACCTCCACGTACCCCAGACTCAGCCTGGGGGTGTCCATTCTTGCCCCCCACATACCTGTGGGCTCCACTGTCACTCCCCCTGCCCCCCAGTGCGCTGCCTGAGGCTGTGGCACCTGGGGGGGGAACGGCCCCACCCTCTGGTCAGAGCCCACCTGGCCCCACCCCGCTGCCCAAGCCAGGCAGGGACCACCCAGTGCGTCGCGGTCTCTCCCAGCCCCAGAGCCCGTCCCTGCTTCCTGTTCACCGCAGTCGCCTCCCACAAGCCAAGTAACGCAGCTGGACCTCACCGGTCTGGGGCCCACAGTGCCACCCAGCACCAGGCAGGACGGCCACCCAGCGAGTGCCCTCAGATCTTCGTCCCCTGGGCTGTGGGAGGGACTCCACAGGGCGAGACCCCCAGTCCCTCCCTGTGCAGTGCAGCGACGTCTGGGGCGAATCCTGGGACCCTGGCTCAATTCAGCCCGAGCCCTGGGCCCTGGTGTGCCCAAGGGCGGGGGGGCCGGGGACAGCAGGGCTGGGGCCGAGGGTCCAGGGCCCGAGCGGCCTGTCCCCACCCTTCTCCTCCCAGCCAACCACGCGGGCCTGTGGTGGCTGCACCTGCCCTTCAGCAGGCCGGGGAGGGGCCGGAGGGGCGGGGCTAGCCCTGAGGGCCACCCTGAGGGCCACCCGGAGAGACGCAGCCCAGCCAGGGCCTCGCCCAAGGCAGCATTCCTCGCAGCTGCTGATAAAGCCGGCTAATGGCTTTTTGCTAATGAGAAAAGCCGGGCTGATTATGACAAATCGCTGGGAGCAGCCGGCTAAGCGGCGACACGTGCCCCACTCGCTGCCGCCAGGAGGGGCCGCTGCCCCACCCGCTCCAGACCTGCGCTCCCCAAACCTGGACCTGCGGTGGGCCTGGGGCAGGGGAGGGGGTGCATGGTGCAAGAGCAGCTGGGGGGAAGAGCCAGGGTGGGGGGCCCTGCCCCAGCCCCTCGGGAACTCGGCCCCCAAGCTCCCCCGTACCCAGCTCCCTAGCTACCCCAGCACCCCTACTCTTCAGCCCCTTCCCCACACCCCTCTGCCCCGCTCTGCACAGCCGCCCACAGCTTCTCCCTGGTCAGCAGAAGGAGCAGCAGGGAGAGCCAGGCCTTGCTGGGCCGAGGTGAACTGGCGGGGGGTGGGGGTGGTTGCACCTGCTCGAAGCCTTGGTTTCCTGAGGGCACCCCGAGGAGAGGAACACATCTCCTCACCCCTCCCCACAGAGGGTGTCTAGCTAGGGAGACATTCGGACCATCCTGAGTCTGGGACCTTGGTCCCCCTTGTCCCTCTTGGGCAGCAACTCCTCACCTTGGGTCAAGGTGCGCCAGGCAGCAGCAAAGAGTCCCAGGGCCTGAGGGGCCCCCGGCACGGCCTTCCCCCCTCCTCTGGGTGCAGGTTTTCATAGGAAGCCTCCTAGCCAGAGCAGGGACTGCCGTCCGTCCTTCCATCCATCCGTCTGTCCGGAGCCTCTACTGGGCGCCAGGCAATGTCCCCAGAACTGGGGTGCCCCCGATGCCCAGCTCCTGCTCCAGGCCCACTCGGAGCGGTCTCCCTGGCCTGTGGCCCCTCTGCCCTCTGCCCTGTCCCTCCCCCACTGTCTCGCCTGGTTGGAGACCCCCTCCGGTGCCCCTCCAGGTCCCTCACATCACTGTGTCCTGCAACAGCTCTGCCGCCCGATGCTTCCCTTCCAGACACCCCTTGCTCCCACTTCTGGAACCTTCTTCCCTCCCAGCTCTCTCCCTGACTGCCACCTTCTGGAACGCCCCCACTGCACCTGCCCCTGGGTGCTCTCGCAGGGCCGACCCCCAGCCCTGGCCTGAGCTGCAGGGGTCCCGCTTTCCTTCCGGGTCCCCGCCCCCGCCTGCGGGCACTGGGATTTGGGGACACAGGAGGCCTCCGTGCAGCCGGCCTGTTGGGCGTTATTTAAAGGGGGTGAGGGGTGAGGGCAGCCTTGTTGAAGGCTGTGTGAAGAGGTAAGAAAGGCATAATGGGATTTTCCATGTGGAACGACCATCTTATCTCGGCCGCGTGTGTCATCCATTACTGCTAATTATGCTGGCTCGGCCGCGCCTGGAGTCTTGGCTGCTCCCCCGGCCGGGCAGGCGGCTCTGTCCCCATTGTCCTCTCCCAGGACGCCCCTCTCGCCGGCTGAGAAGGGCCGGGGGTCTCCCTATCGTCCCAGAGCAGCAGCGAACGTGGTGGGCACCCCCTTGATAGATGAAGCATGGAAATTAGTTCCAGAGTTTAACTGATAACCGCGGAGCACCGCTACATTCCGTTATGGCAGCCCTAATTGATGAGCTCATTAAGTCCATTATTAGAGAAATTGATTTCAAATAGGCAGTTAGAGCGGGTGCAGGAGGCAGGTGGGCGGGGCAGGAGGCCGCGGAAGCCACGAAAATACATAATGAGGCAAGTAATTTTATAGGTTTGTTTAATGAAAAGCCTCAACAGCGCACTCGTGGCCACGTGGGTTTTAAACACTCATTTTATGTACTAATAAAGCTCCTGGTGGTGAGATCCTTCCCAGGCCCCAGCCCACCATCCTCCGCGGCCACCCCTAATTAATTAATTAACCCCGGCGAGGCGATCAATGAGTTAGTCACGCAGAATCGACACTCGGAGGCCGCCTGCCTGGGCTCGTGGGGAGGGGAGGCCCCGGCAGGTGCTTCGCTTCTCACGCTCCAGCTCGGCCCTTCAGCCCTGCCCAGCCCAGGGCCCTGCACTGGGGGCCTCGCAGCCCCGGGGCAGGGAGCTGGGGCCGCCGTGGGCACCCTCCGACCGGCCAGGAGCCGCCCCGTGGGTCACCTCTGACGATTCCTTCCAGCATGGTCCCCTCAGGCCGTGCTCCGTGGGGCTGCCCCAGTGACTCTAACCCTGACTTGGCCCTCGGGGCTCTGCTCGTCTCAGGACAGGCTCAGGCTGGGTGGTCCCGGGGATCCTGACCCCAGCCTCCACCCCAGCTGCCTGTCCCCCATCCCACGTGCACCCGCACAGACACAGACGCACGTGCGGACATGCAGGAGGGGGACACTGGCACGGTCACGTGGACATGTGCACATACGGAGGCACACATAGCGGCACGGACACAGAACACGTGGACTCCCACACGCGGACGCAGCCACAAGAACGCACGGTAGGCACACGAACGGGCACGTGCACAGGACTGCCCTTCCCTTCCTGTGGCGCGGGGGCGCGGTGTCAGGGCCGACTCCTTCCGAGGCTCTTCCGGCACCGTGGCTGTTCTCTTGTCCTTTCGTCCGTCCCCACCTGGGTTCAGAGCCCCCCAGACCTCTCCCCGCCTCGATGCCACCGTCCCTGGCTTCCCAAGACGTGTGCGAGCAAACCTGATTCCTGCAGCCACAACTCCCCAGTACCAGGGGCCAGCGTGGCCGAAAGCAAACTTGATATCCCACCCCTGCCCCTGCCCCTTGACCACCAGTGAGGGGCGGCCAGCCTTCCCGGGGTGCACTCCCCAGGGTCCCTGCCATCTTCGTCAAGCTGCCCTGGGCCAGCCGACTCCACCTCCCCAGCCGCTGGCCTCCCCACGTCTGCCCTGTGTCCCTAGAGTCCATTGCCCACCAGTGGCCAGGGTCACCCTGCTACAGTGGCATTTCTGCCCACAGAGAGCAGAGTCCTACACGGCCAGGATTGCCCGGGCCTCTCTGACCTTGACCTCCGTGCTCCCCCTCCCTGGCCACGCTGGCCCCTAGTTCTGCCTCCAGAACCCACCCAGGGCCTTCGCTCCCGCTGCTCCTCTGCTTGGGACCGTGTGACCCTCCCTTCTTCCTCTGCGGTCAACAGCAGCCCGTCCGCCACCTTGTTTCCCCTTCTCCAGGGTGAGGGAGGAGAGTCTCCTGTGGGCCTTGCCCCCAACCCACTAGCACGGAGGCCCCACGGGAGGGGACTTCTGTCCCCAGCACAGGGCCCGACACCCAGGGGTTGCTCGGGCAAGTTAGGCCAATGAGCGGGACCTCTAGTGTATTCCGTTTACCCGGCGGGGTCCAGGAAACGCTGCCCACGGAGACACAGCAGCGGCTGGACCCTCTTTGTCAATAAGATGATTGAAATAGTCATGAGACACTGGGCGGAGGGGAGGGGAATGGACATAAGGGGAGTCCTCACGTGGAGAAAAGGACACACACGTGATGTTAAAAATGAGTAATTCAAGAAATAAGAGAACAAACACACAGGCAGCAGAGGGGACAGGAGAGGTGGTCACATGGGAGTGGGAGGACGGAGGGCCAGACAGTAGGAGCCACCCCTGCGGTGGCAGAGACAAGCTCCCAGGGGCTCTGCGCTCCGGGCCTCGAGGCGGAACGCAGTGGAGGCTGGCGGTCGGGGGATGGAGGGGGTCTGAGGGTGTGTGTGTGTCCAGAGGTGACAGCTGACCGGTACCGTCTCCCGTCGCGTGCACCGGCGGGCGCCCTGTCCCTCCCCAGAGGGTGGATCCATGACGCGGGCTCCTCCATCGTGGCATTGCTTGCACGTTCTGGAACTGAAAGCCAAGAAGGCAACCACAGAGATAGAAGCCGTAAGCACAGGGCAGAGGCCAACGCGGCAAACCTGCAAGCTCCAGGGGCTTTGCCCCTGCTCCGCTCCTGAGGCCACATTGCCCTCTAGCACTCCTGCTCCCCGAGCCCTCAGAGAGCCCTGCAGCCCGACTTCTCCGGCCACTCAGCGCTGTGGCCGGGAGGTCGTGGCATTTCAGCTGCCGTGGGTCTGCATGAGCTCGCAGGGCCCCTCAGCTGCGTGGGCAGGAAGGTGAAGTCCGGGGTCCTGGGCAGCGTCCTGTCCCGCAAGCGTGACACCTCGAATCCACACGCACACCTCTTCCCTGCCCCCTGCCCCCTGTCCTCCTCATGGCCCGTCCTCGCTGTCCTTCTGGGGGTCTGGTACCTGCACTGGGGGTGTGTGGCCTGCTGCGACTTTATGTGGGCAGGACCGGGAGTGGCATGGGGACGACAGCAAGGAGCTGACGGGGGCAGCTGCAGGGGCCTCGGGAATGCACGGTGTCAGGGTGGCCCCGTGTCCTCGGGCCCTCTCCCTGCAGGCCGCGCCCCTCCTCAGGCTCCTGGCCCTCACCGTGGGTGACTTGGGTCTGGTCTTCCCCGGCTGCAGGCAAAGGCGCGTTGTGGAGCAGCTCCCGGGCTCTCGGGCTGTTCGGGCTCTCTGCTCTCTCCTCATTTTACCCATACAAATACTACTGTGATAAGACAAATAAACCAATTAAAGGAGACAGTGTTGCCCAGTTAGAGAGAACCCGCTGCACCCATGCGGGCATCGGCCAAGGCACAGGCTGCTCGCACCTCCCAGGTGTTCCAACCCCATAAGCCTGCAGGTGCACCCCGGGGTCCTGGAGATGCTGTCACTGATGGAGAGCCCGGAAAGCTCGGCCCAAACCACAGGCGGCAGCCCCACCTGCTCTCTGGCACCTCTGGCTGGCACTGTCTGTCCCCACTCCATCTGTTCTGAGGGTTGGCGGCGGGAGCGGGGAGGGGGCATCTCTAGGCCCTCAGGGTCCCTCCACCCACACTCCAGACCAGCAGGTGCAGGGCCAGCCCGAGTGGGGTCCGGCGCATCCTGCCGCCCTCCCGGTGAGCAAGTCTGAGGGCTGGGTGGGCCCCACAGTGGCCTTTCATTCCACAGGAGGTGATGCTGTCCTTGCTCGGATGGTCCAGCTGAAGAGAAGACCCATTTGCCAAACACAGCCCCGTGTTTTCTTCAGTTTTGTAGGTCTGCAAACACCTACTCCCGCCCCACTTCCCTCCCACTCACAGCCCCATGCACCGCGTCTGTGGGTCTGCAGACAGAGGCGCTGGTCCCCACACTGGCCTGGCCCGTGCTGGGGATCAGAATTGGCCGAGGGGGTCAGGGCAGGTCCAGGCGAGGCAGCCACCCAGTGGGCAGGAGGGCTCACTCCAAGTCCCCTACTCCTGGGAACGGTGTGGACACGAGACAGATGACAGAAAAGCGATTTACAATTTGGCTGTTCTATTTCCAATTAAACCGCGACATTAGTTAATATGCAGGGCCGGGAAGCTCAGGCGGAGATAATGTGTAGATAGCTCCATAAAACTCCGCCAGGAACAAATAATTTTGCACAAATTTGCAAACAGCACGGTTTTTGTAAATAACCATAATCTTTCTACCGGCCCCACTGCCGATTATGCATTTTTCCTTCATGATAATTTAATGACGGTCTAATTTACCTATTGTGCCCGGGCCTTGGGTGCAACCAACGTGATTGTCCAATTTAGTCCAAAATCTATCCTGATGGCATTAATTCATATTGACCGAGAGTTTACAAATTGAGCTTTTCCCCTCATTGTGCTGGACAGTGAGCTCTGCTTGCGAGCCCGTTTGCGCATGTCCGCCGGCTCTGCCCCGGCCTGCCCATCTGAGCCCGCTGACCAGGCTGCAGCAACCCCAGAAACCACACGCACCGGGTGAGGTGCATGGCCTGGGAACCACTGGGGGTCCAGGCAGGGGTGGACGTGAGGGGCCTGCTTTCAGGAGATGGCGAAGGGCAGTCCAGGCACGGTGAACAGGGGCCTGACCAGGCCAGGAGGGGGCAGGAGGGCCGGCGGGGGGCTTAGTCAGCCCTTCTATAAAGGGGCCAACGGGGGCCCTGTCCCGGGGTCTTGGCCAGGATTCAAAGGCAGCATCCCTGTGAGAGACCCGATGCCAGCCTGGCGCCTGGTACAGAGACCCTTCCCCAACAAAGCCTGGCTGCGTGGTCTTCTTGGGCGCTGTCACTGTGTGAAGTGACTTTGTTTCTTTCTCTGTTTGCTTGTTGGATGCCTGTCTCCCTCTAGAATGTCACTGCTCCGGCGGATGGGGGTCCGCTTTGCCCGAGGGCTGGACCAGTGCTCGGCTGAGAGCTGGTGGTGGGTCAGCACGTGGAGTTGCTGGCCTGGCTTCTGTCTTACTACTTTTGTCACCACTGACACTATGCACACGGGGTGGTGCTTGGACCCGCGCCTGGACCTGCACCTGGGCCCTGGTCACGAGGGCTGCTTCCCTATCACGATTTCCTCTTCCAGGCTCGCAGTGGTTTGCCAAGGGAATGGAGCGGGAGGGCACACGGAGGGCTGGGACCACATGAGGGTCACGGGGATGGCGATACCCTGGCAGGATGGGCCCTGCGCGGACGTAGCCACTGAGATCTGGTGGTCATGGAGTAAGTGGACGGATGGTCGGATGGCTGGGACGTGATGCCGGCCACATGGCTGCCAGGGTGTGCTGGCTGTGGGTTTGGTAGACAGGTGGATACGTGGCAGCGCGGTGTGGGGAATGGCTGTCGGGTGTATGTGCGGGCGTGGGGTGCCCTGGCGGGCTGGTGGTTGGACGAACAGATGAGTAATGGGTGAGAGGATGATGGGTGATTGCTGGCTGGATGGGAGCGAGGGTAGGTGGATGGGTATTTGGGTGGGTGGATGCCCTTGTGTGAGTGTGGGTTTGTGATTCAGTGGGCAAGTGGTGAACTGGCGGACTGTGGAGGGTTTGATGAGTGAGTTAGTATACGGGTTGGCGGGTGCGTGAGTGGGTGCAGGTAGGTCAGAGGCTGGCTGGGTGCTAGACTAGAGGTGGGTACGCTCAGGGAAGGAAGAGCGGAGGGGCTGGACATGCGCGCTCGTCAGCGGGTGCAGAGATGGGTACGTGCTGCACACGTGGTTCGGCGGCTTTCTGGGTGAGTTCGTGGACGGTAGTTTAGCAGATAGATGGGTGGAGGGTGGAGGGCCTGCCCAGTGGGAGATGGGAGGGGCAAGAATGCTTGCTCCCCAGAGCTTTTCCAGAGCCTTTCTTGACCCTCCCCCTTTGCAGGGCAAAGGACACTAGGACCTGGAGGTGCTGCTTGGAAACAAAACCCAAAGGGGCAGTTGTCAGCTGTAGGGCTCAGGGTCTACAGGCTTGGAGGAGGCAGACCCAGCCGCCAGGGAGCATGTGGCCCTGGGGTGTGCCTGCAGGGGTGGGTGGGAGAGAAGGTGTGGGGACCTCCAGGTGGGGGTGGAACCGGGGGGTCAGGTGATGGTGTGGTCCCAGAGGCCCCCCCAGCGACCGGGGCTCCACCGGGCCCTCCGGAGCCCCTGCCCTGAACCACTTCCTCCTGCTAAAAAAGCTAGATTTTTCTGCTATTTGTGCTGCTTTTAATCCATAGGAAGTGAATTTTCCACTCATATATTAGTTTATTTTATATTTTCAAATTGATTCGACTATACATTGATTTCCTGTTGTGGGTATTGTGTCCTGAGCGGGGATTACGCTTGGAGAAGTGGGGGCTTCTGGCTCGTAAAGGTTGCTCTGCGCTGGAGAGCTCTTATCTTGAAAAGGGAGAGTCCAATTTTATTGAAACAGCTAAAATCCCACTTAATTGAATTTTTTTCCCTCTAAGATGTACAAGCTTAGAGACTTTTGCTTTCCAATTCAACTCAGACTCTGTGGTGTTTAAATTTCCAAACCCATAAAGACCTTTATGAAAAAGACCCTGCGAATACCGTATTTCTGAGCCGCCTGCCGCACAGCGCCAGGTTGGAGCGGGGATCGCAGTATCAATATTCCGGAGAACATCTTTGGATCGCACGCCTTTCATGCCTATTTAACGCAGCCCTGTGGAAAAGGCTCCCGCCGGGCTCCTCTCGCGTTGTGCTCTCAAAGTCCCGGACGGCCCCCAAGGAGCCCGGTGGCTTGTCTGGGACACTCCTAGCCCCAGTTCGAGCCCGCGAGGGGCACCCGATGAACGCACATCTCCGCGCTATGCTCCGTCTGCGCCCATCCTGGGCCTCAACCAAAGCTCCCCGCAGTGGCCTGGCCAGGCGGCCCTCGTCCCTTTCGGAGGAGCCCTGCCATCTGGCTCCCAGCCCATCTCCCCTTGCCTCCCGCCACCTCCAGGCAGGAGAGAAGAAGGACAGACAGGCAGACCAAGTTGTTTGGAGGGCGGCCTCTGTCCCCAGGCCTGGCAGCCGGGGCTGGTCACCCCCAGGGCAGGTGTGCAGTGAGCATGTGGCGGGCCCTGGGTGCCCAGGAGGACCCTTCTGCACCTGCTGTCCTCCCATCTTGCCCTGGACCTGAGCCCCTCGGCTTCCAGCCACAGGTGGGTGCTGGGGTGTCTGCTGGGTGAGTCTGGGGGAGCCTCTGTCTGGGGGTATCTTCTGGGTGAGCGGGGGACCTTCTATTTCGGGGAGGCCACACCCTCAAACTGTTCTCCTCCCTGGCCGCCGCCTGACCCAGCAGTCCAGCCTGAGGCCACGCACGTGAGCTGACCACGCACGGGAGCTGGCCACAGCAAGCTCACATTTGTGGGCTCACTCTCCCACACGCTCTGCTCAGACAGGGTCTGCCCTCCCACCAGATGCCTTTGTCCTGCTCAGACCACAGCTGACCCTCCTGCACCCCGTCCTGACCCCCACTCACCTCTACCAACCCAGGGCCTGAGCACCTGGGGCCTGGGTGGGGCCAGGTAGGGGGACCCCGGGAGCCCAGAGAAGCTCCCACCTGGCCTTGGAGTTTCAGGAGCTCAGTGCAGCCATGTCCCTTGGGGACGCCTCCATTCCCTCTGCGGGTTCGCCGCCCCCACACTGCTGGACACGTACAGGGGAGGAGTGGGCTGGGGCTTAGGCCTGCCTCACCTCTGCTGCCCTACTCCCAGCCTCAGTGTCCCCATCAGCACAGGGGCCTGCATGCACTTCTGTTCCCCACTGAATTGGTCTGAAGTGCAGCTGGGGCAGAGGGGCACTGGGCTGCCTGCCTCGGGTCCTCCCCTCGGGGCTGCCCTGGCAGAGTAGGAGCAGGCCTCCCGCGGCTGGAGCCCTCCGTCCCTGCGAACGCCCTGCCTGCCTCCTGGCCTGGACTTGCCTTGGGCTGTCCACAGCCTTCAGGTGGGGCGCTCAGGGCAGTCCCGCCCCCCGGAGCTGGCAGGGCTGGTGCGGGGCCAGTGCAGGGCCGGCGGGCCTCTCCCCGCGACACAGCGGCGGGGCTCACGCTTGGCCGGGCCCCGACTGTTATCTGACGCCTCTTCATGCACAGCTGTGCCAACGACAGTTTAACGGCTCCTGGCACAGGGGCTACTCTGTATCTCTCTCCCGTGAAATGGCCAATGGTGATAAGGAGAGGAGAAACAAAGCGGTCCTCGGTGCTCACGAGGCTCTCGTCCACCCTGCTCCTTAGCACACGCTGGCGCTGCTGCCCGCAATTATTTCCTCGGCTCACTGGAGCTTCCGGAGAGTTCTCTGAGCCGGTGACGCTGCCGCGGGCTCAGGATGGTACTGAGCGGGGACGGTGCTGGGGGCGCTGGGACCCTGCTCCGGGCGGCCTCCCCAGAGCCCACCGGGTGGGTGCACATGAGGAGGGCTGGGGGTCGGGATGGGTGACAATTTGCAACAGAACGCTTCAGCGCCCCCGATTGGGCGTAACTCACACACCTTGCCCTCCAGCCCTTGCGGATGGCCACGGGAGCAGAGATGCCCAGGGTGGAGATGTGAGTGAGGGCCAGGTGGTGGGCACCTGGCGGGACACTGGGGAGGGTCTGGACTTGTTCAGTGGTGAGTTCTTCACTGCTCCAGCAGTGTCCTTGGTGACCTCGGGGTCTCTGCCTGCGATGCTGCCAGCATTGGAGGAGACAAGAAGGTCACAGGGGCAGAGTGACCACTCCCAAGCCTGGTGGAGCTCAGAGCAGAGGTCGTCGACTCAGGTCACTGCTGGGCAGGTGGCGCTGGGCCTGGCTTTCCCATGGGTGGCACAGGTGCTCCTTCTCCCTGGCAAACCCCCAGGCTGCCTCTACTGCCCTTCTTGTTCTCCCCGAAACTCACATCTGTTGGAGCTTCCCCCCCCACCAGCAGCCCCCCCAGGCTTGTCACTGTCCTCTGCTGTCGGGGACCGGCTGCCACGCCTGCTCTTGGCCTCCCTGTCCAGCTCACCCACTCTCAAGGCTGGGCTCCTGCAGGGTAGGGAGCCTGTCCCCGGCCTTGGCTTCCACAGGGAGGGTGCCCCCCAGCCCCACGCCCAGGAGAAGGCAGCACACATGTGCAGACCGCAGGGACCAGGGCTGGGGCCTCTGCCCACCCCTCAGGCCAGGTGTGCCTCTCAGGCTGTCTGCATCCATAGGCCTCATTGGCGGTCAGCCGGCTGCCTGGTGGGGTCCGCGAAGGTGGAGGGAGTCCTGCCAGTTGGTGGGGAGTTTGGTGAAGGCAAGTAGAGCCCATTGGCTCCTGTAATGGCAAGTCCAGGAAGATGCTGGCCCTCTCCTCCACTCCTGCATCTCAGGCTCCTGCCGGCAGCCCCCCATCCCCACCCCGCTCCCCAGGCCCCTGAACCTAGGCCTCACCTGATCGTGAGATTGGGTGCTCCCCAAGATGGGGGCAGTGCACCCCCAGGCAGCATCCTGAGAGCAGGAGGGTTCCTTAGGGGCCGGCTGCAGGCCTGCCTTGGAAGAGGCAAAGCTGGCTCCGGTCTGTTCCTCCTGGCACCCAGCACTGCGTGCAGAGCAGGGCGGCTGCAGTGTGCGGCATGTCCAGCAGGGGCAGTGCTGGGGCGGCCACACCGAGCCCTGCCCCGCAGCCCTGCTTTGCCTCCTGGGAACAAGTGGGGACCCCACCGGCCAGGCGGCCACAGTGCATTTCAATAGTGGAGCGCGATTGCGGAGCAGCGGGAAGAGAAAGGGAGAAGGCTATGAATTATTACCAACGCACTCAGTCCCTGCAGCCGCGCGGCCGGCCCAGCCTGGAAAGCCTTTTCTTCTTGTGTTGAAGTTAGCGTGGAAGATGAAATCGTCACAGGACGCACTGGCCCCTCGAACCTGTTCCTGCCGGCTGGGAGTGCCTATAAATACTTTTCTGATTTATAACCTCGCTCTGCTTTATAAATGGAAAACCAGAAATGCCTTCAAGAGCAGCTTTTGAAGCCCGCGCTTCTCTGCATGTCCGCTCGCGGACATGAATGCCAACACCCCGCAGGCGCCCGCCACCGTTTCCCCCACAGCCCGTGGGCACCAGGCCTCCACCTGGGCCTGGGTCAAGTTTGGATTCTGTGCGTGTCAACCCAGGAAGATGGGGTCCCAGATGTGGGGCGTTCAGGGCTAAAAGCGGGGTGAGTTGTTCACCCTGACTCTCCAGGAAGCGCTCTCTGTTTGGGGAAGAAGACAGTTGCATGAACATCAATGGGACGGTCCTAGCCCGCCACGGGCTCGTGCCCCAGAGGGGATGCTGATGTCCAAGTCCCCAGGCCCCTGCCCTATCCCAGCTTCCCAACACCCCTGATCACTGCGGGTGACAGTGTGTTCGCGGCCGTCGGCCCCGCTGCAGCGCTCACCTGGGCCAGGTGGCCTGGAGCTTTCCCTGAAAGATGGGCAGCGATCCAGCCCTAGGGCCGCCCTAGGGCCACGAGTAGGTGAGTGAGAACATTTGGTTCACTTGCAGCGTCCGGCCGGTGCTTGGCACAGGGAGAGCTCAGGAAACGTCGGCCACTGACTGCACATGTTACAGTAATCTGGTGTGACGGGGAAACTGAGTATCACGAAGGCCATATCACGAAGGCCTGCGGGGACTGTGGGCGGGGCGGGCACTGGCCCAGGACGTGGCGTGCGCGGCCGTTCCCTCACACGGGCACGTGGCGTGGCCAGCAGCCCTGGAGCGTCAGGATGTGGCTGCAGCGCCCAGTGCCACCCAGCCCCTCCCCCAGGGCCGCTCTGGACGCCACCGAGGAATTGCAGGAAACCATGTTTGGGGTTAAAGAAAAGACGTTGGAAAGGAGCACTCAGTGTTGGATTTGCTCTGTGAATTTTTGAATCATCTAGAGAATATGAGCTTCCTGATGAAAAGCACGATTCTGTGTTATGAACCAGAAAGTCATGGGCGGTCAGAGCAGCGAGCTGGGCTGACGCACCTCCGTAATGGCCCCGCTGCTGACACTGCTGCTCCGGGCAGATGACCCAGTGAACAGGCCGTCCACCCTGGAGTTCCCCTGGTGCCTGGTTCCCGGCGGCCGCCAGGCCCCACCCCCCACATCTGCAAAGGGACGGACAGCCCCCTGCCCCCGGAGCTGGAGTGTTTGGTCCTGGAGACAATTTTATCCAAAGAGTGGGATCAACCTTGGCCATGGAGTGCTGAGCCTTGCCGCCCACTGTCCGCACCTCGAGGCCACTCTGCTCCCACGGTAAATCCCCATTCCCCGCCTGCCATGTACACACACCACTCACAACTCCCTTGGCGGGACTGGCAAGAGATGTTTATTGAACGGGAGGTGAAATTGGACCTCCCGGCCAACAGAACCCTCACCCACGAGCGTGTAGACTGGCCACAGGGAACCGTTCTGGGGCCTGGGCACATGGTGGAAAAGCAGCCCCCACTGGAGCCCAGGGTCTCGCCAGCAGACCCGGGGCGAGACCCGCCGGTGGCACCCATGGTAGTGAGCGGCGAGCAGCGCCAAGAGGGCATCTGGGAGCTCCAGCCCTGCAGGGGCATCGTGGGCCACAGAACCCCAGGGAAACCCACCACGAGGCAGGGGTCCCCCTGTGCCCACCCCAGCCCAGGCCCTCACCCTCACCACCCATGTCCCCGTGGTCAAAACAAAAACTAATCATGTTCTGAGACTGTGGGTCTGGCCCAGAGGAGCTCTGGATGCACGTGGGGACAGTCCGCGACCGGCCGCGGGGCAGCTGAAACCGCAGACATCTGGGCTGGGCCAGCCCAGCACGGCGGCCGGCGATCCAGCACGTCCCGGACGGCTGACTGCTCGGACCCATCCTCACACCCCACATGCAGGATGGAGGCAGCCGTAAAAACTGTTCCATTTGCTCCCCCCGGTTCTGCCAGTGTCGCAAAATGCCCCAGCTGCCAGGGGTCCTCAGCATGGGGGGTGCTTGCAGCCAGGCCCCCTGGGGGCTGGTCAGGCTGGAGGAGGGCCGGGCAGAGTCGGTGGGTGGGTGTGTGACCAGCCAGGTTGCTTTCCAGGGCCTCCTGCTTGTCCTGGGGCAGCATTTTCCATGAAACCTGGGGGAGTTTCTTTGACCAAAGCCCTTCCATCCTAAGACAGATGTAAGCCAAGGACCCCTCAGTCCAACCAGAGTCAGCAAAACACAGGTGGGTTTCAAGTGAGGTTGCCGGACCTGCTTAGCAGGGTGGGGCTGGTGCTGGGAACAGGGAACGCTGCTGCCCGTGGGTGGGAGAGGGCAGCTGGAGAGGCTTACCTGGAGAGCTTATAGGCCAGGGGCTGCCATGGTCGAGACCCAGGTCTCTAGGGCTTCCGGAAGGGGCCCAGGGGTCTCACCCGGGCTTTGAGGGGAAAGGAGGGGAACACGGGCACCCAGGCGGCCACCACACTCTGTACTTGAGCCCTGACAGCAGTTCTGGGCTGGAGCAGCCCGGGGGCCTCCAGCTGGTAGATGTGTAATGCGTCTGGTCCACACACACACAAGAGTGGCGTACAGCCATGAGAGGGAGTGAACCACACCACACCTGCAGTGTGGACAAGCCTCGGAGCCGGCTGTCCATGAGAGCAGCCAGACGTGAAGGCTGCCTCCATGCGGCGTCCAGAGCAGCAAAGCAGACAGACCGGCTGGAGAGGATAGTGACTGCTGGTGGGCGGGGGTGTGGTGGAGTTAGGGGCCGGGTGGCATGACCTTGTGAAGGGGTCAGTGCCACTAAAATGCACAGTTTAAGATGACTAATTTTAGTTATGTGAATTTCACTTGAATTAACAAAATAAATAAGTGAAATAAATAACTTGGTCTGGAGACCATGAAAACAGGAGGCGAGGTGACAGGGAGGGAAGGGGGATGCGCCAACATCACTGGAAGGTCTCAGAGCCGCGTGTGGGTTCCCCTGGGTTTGCAGGGAGGCTGGGCGGGAGATGCTGCTGTTTGGAGATTTGCTCTGGGCTCAGGTGCCTCTCAAGGGCATTACCCCAGGCTGAGGCCATCAGCCGGGGGCCAAGCAGGTCTGGGGCGGCCCCATGGGGCCCTGGGTGTCCTCTGGGGGTCGGTACCCCCTTGGGATCAAAGTTGGTCAGTCTTTATCTGTGTCCTCTCCCGGAGGAAGGGGCCAGGAGCTGAAAGGAGAGGGGGCCTCTGGGGGGAATACCCCCGGCCCAGCCGCCTTCCCAAGCACCACTCCCTGCTGACTCGCCGTCGCACCCACGGGAGACGCAGTCGGGGCCTCAGTGGCTCTGGCCCCAGGTCTGGCAAGTGGGAGCGTGGCCGCTCAGACTCAGGAGACTGTGGCCCCACATTGCAAACCCAGAGACCCCCCAGTGTCCTGGGCTTTGCACCCTCGGTGTTTCAGGGGGCACAGAGGGACCTCAGGGCTACTGGCTTCATGAAAAACCCATAGGAAGGGCCCCAAGTCAATCTGGGTTACGGGAGCCAGGCTGTATGACCCTCTTCCAGGCCTTGGTGGTGGGGACACGGGGGGGTTGGGGCTTTCAGGACCCAGGGAGTCCCACAACCGCCATGGAGCCCGGGGTGAGGTCCTAGCACTGGCATCGCCTTGCTGGCACTGTGCACCTGCCCCTGAGCCCTCATCTGCCCCTCGTCCTCATCACGGTCATTGCAGGAATGCTGTGGTCCCTTCCTTCTGGGTCTTGGGACAGAGGACAGACGCCCCCAGCCCTTAACTGGTGAAGGATGCTTCCCGATGATGGTGGCCAGGAGGAGGAATGCGAGGCCTGGGACTCAGTTTCCTCCTCTGGAAAACGTAGGTTAGCGTGCCGTCCCTCCGTGGTGTTGTCCTGCCAGCTACAGGAGAGGTGTGAGACCGAGCGGGCAGCGCACGTGGTGCGGGGGAGCGGGGCCCCAGCGGCGGGTGAGGCTCGGCCGAGGTGTCACGACCCGGGAGTGGATGAGCGAGCCCTGGAGCCAGGCCCTGTGTCCGCGCCCGCCCACCGCATTCTGCGGGGACTCCTGTGAGGTAATGGCCCGCACGGAAGCCTTCCTGGGCCCCGTGACCACACGGCCCTCCCTGGGGTCCGCGCCGCGTGATGGAGCTCTGACGGGAGTCACGCGGGCTGAGCTAATCGAAGCTGAAAAGGCGGAATCAGCGAGCGTCGGATCCTCTTGCCGCTTTCATCAATCCAGCTAACTGGGTTTGAGCGCGCCGGGCAAGTGTTCGGCAAAGGGAATTAATATGTAGGACATCTGAGGCCCGGCGCGGCCGCAGGGCCGCCGGTGGGCGCGGGGCTGGGCGGCCCAGGGCCCGGACCCCTGGCCTGGGGAGGCCTCCGCCCGCCCGCCCTCCCCGCCCGCAATTCAATTATGGGGGGTGCTGCTTATGCAGGCGGCGGGCGGGGCGCAGGCAAAGGCGGGGCGCAGGCAAAGGCGTCCGCATTTACCCATCATAAGCTTCGTTTGGAGGAGGTCTGAAAACAATTCCCCGTCACATTTGTCCCTGTCAGATCACATTATTCACAAATGAAGTCCACAAAGTATCAATTCAATTTCAATGAGCCGCGTTGCAGGGCTCGCGGGGTCTGGCCCGGCCCCGCTGGGGGGGCTGTGGACGCCGAGGCCGTCAGAGGTAATCAGAGGCAGGCGGCCACGCTAGCACTTTCCATTTCACCCCTTTTGTGCACATCTGTTCCTGGATAATCCCATTTTCTACACTTCCAAATCACTGAAGGCGGCTGCGGAGGGGTGGGGCCCGTGGGAGGGGGCCACGCGTCCGTCTGTCCATTGGAGCCAGAGCCAAGCAGGAGTGTGAGTGAGGTGCGTGAGCCCGCCCTGGGGCCCTGCCCTCTGGGGTCCAGGCCCAGCACTGCCTCAGGGGGCAGGGTGGGCTTGGGTCCCTGCGCCCCTCCCCACAGCTCAGAAGGGTGGGACCCTGACCCTGCTCAGGAAGCTCATGGGGGCTTCAAGGAGCTTCCTGCCGCCCAGGCAGCCCACCCCCCACACCTCTCTCCACCCCTCAGGGGCCCCCTCCTCTCCGGACTGGAGGCTGGTCTAGGCCCCTCCTTGGTTGGGCCTGAGGGCCTCTTGAGGCGGAGCCTCCCTGGGTGGGTCTCAGGCTGCCCTCTGGCCTCCTACAGAAAACAGGTTGTGGGCACCCCCAGCATGGACCCGCCCCAGATGGGACACGCAGGGTAAAACTTCCTGTGACCAGGCCTCCCCTCCGCTGTGCAGCCTCCTGCCGCACCCCAGACTTCTCCCGGCCGCGGGACCCATGCGTCCCAACACCAGGCCCATCTCCTGCCCCTTCACTGCCTGTGCAGAGGTGGGTGGCCCCTCCCCACCACCCCAAGCACGCAGGGGCGGGGGGTGCAGGGCGCTGGATGGGCCCTGGTCATGCTGGCCTTGGCTCAGAGTGTCTCCATATCGGGTCAGACCCTGCCCTCCCGCAGCCCCACGAGCGGAAGCTACGTCGTGGCAGGGGAGGCAAGCACCCGCTACCCCCCGTGTGACCCACCAGCCAGCCGCTCACCACGCCTTCAGGCCTGGGTCTCCCCACTTGTGAAGTCAGCTCCTTCCTGGACTGGCCTTCCAAACGCTGCTGACCCCAAATGAGTCCTAGGGGGCTGTGGAAGCCAGTATCAGAAACCTGGGCAGGATGGAGGACCAAGATATCAAGAGCCCCGAGAGCAGAGTGGGCACGGGGGGGTAGGGGCAGCCCCCCATCCCCCTACTGCAGCAGCCCTGCTGACTGCCTCTGGCCTGGCCTCTGGGATGGGACGCACACCGTGGGGCTCCCCTGGGGCTGTTGGTTGGAGGCCGTGCCCCCAGACCCAGAAACCCAGGGAAGGAAGGGGGCGCTGCGGTCCGCCCCGGTGTAGCCATGCACGGGCTCCAGGTGTGTGGTTCCCTGTGTCCCTAGGCCCACACCTGCAGCTGGGGTACGTTTGTGGGTGTGGGGCAGCTGTGGGCCTACATGTGGGGCGTGTGTGGGGTTGTGCACGCGCACACAGACAGACACAAGCCGGTGTGCGTGCCATGTGCACACGCGTGTGTCTCTGCCATGGGTCTGAGGTCTCGCGCTGCGTGGGGCGCGAGCTCCCTTCCCAGCTCGCTCCACCACGTTCTGCTTTCTTTGCTTTGACGTCCGCCTCCTGCTGGGGCAAGCCCTGGCTTCCTGCTCCAGAAGCCGCTGGCGTGCCAAGACTTTGCCAACTGTGTACGTGGGCCTCTGGGGGGCACGGGGAGTGCCCATGCCTGAGCCGTCCTGTCACCCCATGATGTGGCCGGGCCTCCGAAATGGAAGAAAATCGCCATTTCATAGCACTGGTTTGCATTTTTAAATGAGTAAGCTTAATTTTTTTAGAGCAGTTTGGGGGTGAGAGCAGCACTGAGAGGGAGGTTCAGAGAGAGATCTCCCATGCGCCCCCGTCCCCCCACCAGCCACATCCACACCGGAGTGGGACGTCTGTTACGGAGGACGAGCCTCCACTGACACGCCATCATCACCCAGAGTCCACAGACGACGTCGGGGCCACACCTGGTGGTGCATGTTCTGTGGGTTTGGACGAAGGCATCAGGACAGGTGCCCACGGCCAGTCCCCGAATCCCCGTGCTCCACCTGTTCATCCCCCCTCCCCCCAACCCCTGACAACCGCTGATCTTGTTACTGTCTGGCAGTTCTGCCTTTTCCGGAACGTCCCACCACGGGAACCCTATTGCGTCTTTCCCTTCGTCACGTCGTTTAAGGCTCCTCCATGTCTCCTCATGGCTTGGGCGTCCTTTCCCGTGAGCACGAGTGATCGTCTGTCGTCCGGGTGGAAGACAGGTCATCTCTCCACGCACACACTGAAGGACGTCTTGGGTGTTTTCAGGTTTCGGCGATTATGAATAAAGCTGCTATCAGCATCCGTGGGCAGGTTTTGGTGTGGACGCGAGGTTTCGGGTAATTGGGGTGAGCACCGCGGAACATGACTGCTGGACCGCACAACGAGAGTAGGCTTGGTTCTGTAAGAAGCCAGTGTCTCCCAGCATCCCTGTCCCCTGATGAGACCTCGGAGACAGGAGAAAGTCGGCATCTCCTGGTGAATACAGCAAAACTGGAGCTGGCACTTAGCTGCTGCCACTGTTGGCCTGCTGCGCTATGAGCCCCCAGGAGATTCTGGGGCCCAAGCCCGCCATCCCAGCTTCACCGCCCCGCCACCAGCTGGCTCTCGAGACGGGGTCCCAGCCTGCCTGCCCTGAGAGGATGTGGGCAGGGTGCATGGAGCCCGGGGGCCCAGCAGCGGGCCTCCCTCACCCTGAGGGTCCCATCAGGCACGGGAATCATGAGGAAGAGGGGTGCCAGGGTCAAGGTCTGCACTGGTCCTCGCGTGAATGGCCTTGGCAGGACCCCACGTGCTCTCTGTAAGGCTGCAAGTGAGTGGCCAGGGGACGGCAGAGACCCCTGGGGCTTGCTGGCATGGCTCCCAGAGTTCAAAGGCAAGCACTGCAGGGTGACTGTCTGGGCCTCGGCTTCAAGGGGCCCCCGTGCCCAGCAGGGCAGTGTGAGCAGGCAGGGTGCGGAGCCAGATGGTAACCGGTCTATTGATCTACTGATCCCAGGGCCAGAGCACGCTGTAAGATGAGGCGATCATGATGGGATTTCAAGTTGGGGCAGGCGAAGCCACAACAACAGAGCAGTTTCATCCATTGCTGAGAAATCTCCGGGCCTGACCACGGCAGGCTCCGCCAGGACCTGGCCCCCGAGCGCCCCACAGAGACCTCCGGGCCCTTTCTCCACAAACAGAAGGATGCCTCTCCAAACCAGAGGAGCTCACAGGAAAGCCAAGCCCGTGGGCGGCCTCCAGCTCCATGCACACACACACACACACACACACACGTGCGAGCAGCACCCGAACGTGTCCCCGAGCACGCGTGAACGTGCGTGCCCCTGCATGTGTGCACACGCTGCCTGGGACTGTGCAGGTGGGGAGCTTTCCTGCCCTGCCTCAGTGGGAAGCCCGGAGCCCTGCACGCGTGCCTGGGCTCCCACCGGCGCACCTCACAGACTCACGCCGCCGTCCCCGGAGGCAGGCCCTGGTCCCTCACGGCCGATGCTCCCTGGTAGAGGTGCCGAGAGGCCTCGTGGCACCCCAGGGTCCTCAACACCATCACAGGTGCCAGCCAACACTGAGAACAGTCCCTCCTTCTGTCAAATGCCTTCCTCTGCACCCGGCTTCATGCCCTGCCTGGGGCTCCACGCGGGGCCCTCAGTGCCCCTCCACTATGGAGCAGATCCCCACCCAGGGGCGGTGATGGGACAGTCCAGGGACATGACTGAAGTGAGAGGCTCCGCCATCAGCAGCAGGGACCCCCCGGAGGAGCTGGGAAAGCCTGGGTCCGGGGGCCTTCTCGGAGGAGGTGGTGGTCCAGAGCTGGTTCCAGGGCTAACCCTGAAGGCCCGGCCACCTGCATGTCTCTGTGCCCAGCCGGCCAGTTCTCAAAGCCTGAAGCTGCCTCCTGTGCTGGCAGCAAGGGCCCTGCTGCACCCACCCCTGCCCATCGAGTGGGGGCACAAGGGCCCAGCCGCACCACATCCCTGCCCACCGGGTGTGGGGCACATTCTAGAGAGTCTGGGTGCCTCAGCCCCGTGACGCTTGCTCTATCGGTCACTGCGAGGCAGTGGGGGCTGGTGGGCCCCTAGCGCCTCTGGGCCAAGAAGCATCCAGGACCCAGGAGCTGTCCGGGCACCGGCCAGGTGTATGTCTCTCCCGGCCAGCACGTCAGCAGGACCCCAGGAACATAGAGATGTATCGAATTCAGCTTAGCAACCCAGGCATGAATGCCCGTCCTTTAAAGAGAAACTTATCTGTAATTAAAATCGTGCACAAGTTTTAGAAAGAGTCTGTTTACAACTGGGAGGAAAGCTGATTGTGGAAATGAATAGGCCTCCGTTGGGGCCGGGAGTGCTTAATTCAGAAATAAATCCCCCACAGGAGGTGCCTTGCCGGGGCTCCTTCCCCTGTGCCTTTGGGGGGCTGGCGACGGTGTTAACTGCTCCCGTAGTTGTCGCGGCCCTTATCAGCCGCGATCGCAGGCACGAGGGCTGGGCCGCGGGCTCCCGGGTGGCTGGAGAGCTCGCGGCAAACCCCGCTCCTCTGCGCGTGAGCAATAAATTAGCCCAGTTAAAATCAGCAGGACACGCGCATTCCAAGTTTATGCTTCCCTGTGAGCAGATGGCGGCTTTGGCATGTGCGAAGCAGGTGGCATCAATCACCAGCCTCGGAGTTTAGGGGACAGTCACACCGGTCCTCACGGAAGAGCCGGCGCCTGCACGTGGTGGCAATAAGAACGTGATTGATGCTGGCCAGGGGGCTGGCCGCCGCGGCCGGGGTGATTTAGGAGGACGGCGGTGGCTGCCGCCTGTTAATTGGGAGAGCGGCTGACGGATCATTTGGGGACCTGCACGCGGAGCCTGGTCTGTACCGTATTTGCATAATCCTCCCCGCTCCTTGTCCCAGTGGACAACGCGGGACAGAATCGACTGTTTTTCTGGGTACTGATTACAATTAAGAGCATGAATATGAGCTGGACAGTCGGGGGCTTCCAGGCGAGAACACTTGCTGGGTCTGGTTGGTGCCTCTAGCCTCCCTTCTCCTGCCCACCCCCACCCCAGCGAGGCAGAGCCCGCCATCGAGACCCCTTGACGTGGAACAAGCCCGCCAGCCGCGCCCACAGACCCTACCACCTGCCCGCTCTGTGGCCCGCTTGGGGCAGGGTGGCCTGGGGGTGGGGACCACGATGGAGCTCAGGGTCACTGCCTCATGGAGCGGGGGTGCAGAACCCTGCTCCCCAGCTCCTAGTCTAGGACCCCCGCCCGTGGGCACGGGGTGGGGCTTTCTAGAGAACAACTCAGTGCAGGAGAGCCTGCTCCCTCCAGTGGGACACACAGGCTTGTCCACACGACCAGGGGACAGTGGGTCTTCAGAGCCAGAGTGGGGGCATGAGGGAGGAGGAGGCCACACGGGCCAGAGTGGTTCCCCCAGGCGGGCAGTGAGGGCCTGGCCAAGAATTGCAGCGGGACAAAGGCCGCGCTGTGGGCGGAGCGGGGGGCAGCCCCGGGGAGACTGCACCCACCAGGCGGGTTCTTCCTGCATTTGCTGGCAGGCTGGACCTGAGCGGTGGGATCCCACGGATAGAGACGGTGGTGTGAGCGGAGCTGCCCCGGGAAGACCAGGGCATCCTTTGCTAAGCGCACTCCAGGGCCGGTGTGGACCCCACTAGCTTGGGGCAGCCCCCCACCCACCTGGCCCTGCCTCAGACCTTGGTTCCTGTGGCTTTCTCCTCTGACTCCCACTGACCCCCAGACCCCCATCCTGCCCCTTGCTCAGCCGCCACAGTCCCCCTGCCCCACCAGGGGGCTCAGCCTGCTGCTGCTGGTGTCCAGGGTCTGGCCCTCCCTGTGCTCCAGGGAGCAGTGTGAAGCAGCAAGACCACGGTGGCCAGGGTGCAGGCAGCACCAAGTCCCCAGCCTGTCCCCAGCCCTGCTCGAACCGCTCCAACACCCCAGCCCCACCTGAGACCCTCCACCTTGTTTCCTGCCATCTGACTCTCTGGGGCTCCAGCTCCCTGGAGGGTCACAAACAGCGAGTGTGGGGCTTCCTGTGGCCCAAAGCTTGGCACAGGCGCAGTGGGTCTGGGCTGCCACAGACACGCCCTGCAGGGGCCCGGGCTGTGCTCTCCTCGGTCCCCGCTCTGCGAGGCAGGGCCCCGGAGGACAATGTGACTTAGACTCTGACACAGAGGCAGCCTAGTGACCCCTGCGTCCACCTCCTGCTTCTCTCAGGGAAACTGGACTTTGAACCTGGCCCACACCCTTTGCAGGAGCGGCCTGTGCCTGCCTCCTGCCCACAGGCAGCGTGTCGAGCATCATACTTACTCCCGGGAGTTAGCCCCACAGGCAGTAGCTGTATCTGTTGATTTTAATGCCACAAAAGTCATTTTCATATGAATAAAAGAAGAAAATGTGGGGGTTGATCTCCGTGGCCCAGACGGAATAAATGATTTCTTCCATCTTTTTTTTTTTTAAAGATTTATTCATCTATTTGTAGAGAAACACAGAGAGAGCATGGGAGCAGGGGGCGGGATTGAGGGAGAGGGAGAAGCAGCCTCCCTGCTGAGCCAGGCTCCAACCCATGACCCTGAGATCATGACCTGAGCTGAAACCAAGCGCCAGACGCTTAACCGACGGAGCCACCCAGGCGCCCCCCATGTCTTAAATAAGATCCCAGAAGCAGTAACCACGAAGGAGAACACTGAGGAACATAGCTCACATCAAGACGTGAGCTCTTCACCGAGACCCGCCCGGGAGCAGACAGAGACACAACCAATCTCAACCCAATCTCAAGGGAGGAAAAAGATGGTCAGTGGACGGCAACGTCCAGGTCGAGGACGGAGAGTGTCCTGGGCTCGTGGCAATGGTGACACGGAGCACGACTGTGGGACTTGTGTGCCTGAGAAACAGGAACCCTCCAAAGCAGGGCTCCCTAAATTTTTACTGCTAATCACGATTTTTTGTAAAATGAAATAGTTCTCCCTCTCCGTGTTACCCGTTTGTAGCTTGTCTTACTCCTCTTTGACCTCCCTGCTGAGCCCTGGAAGCTGCCACTTCTCCGGCTCTGGGGCAGGGTTTAGAGCCCAGGTCTGCGGGCCATGGGTGCCTGTTGCTGTGCGGGTAGCATGGACTCTGTGAGTGGCAGTGTACAGTCTAGGAGCTGTGTGTGTGCGTGAGTGTGTGTGCAAACTCACACACTCATAAAGAACATTAGTGGGGCAAGTGACAAAATCTGAATGTCCGTAGGTTAGACGGAATTTCCTGACTTTGACGACTGTATTGTAGTGACATAAGAGACTGTCCTTGTTTCAGGAATTACCTCTGAAGGACGTAGGGGACAATATGTCTGCAACTTCCTCTCAAATGACTCAGAGCGGAGAAAATATATATATGAGAGAGAGAGGAAGCAAACTTTTCATCCCAGGTGAAATTACTAATAATAAAAGTACTTAAAATTAGGCATATTTTTAATGATATTTTCAATAGGTACTCGGTGCTCAGTAAACTGATATCTCTATGGAAAAAGCCAAAGTTGACCCCATGCAAAAAACTCTTCATGGTCTCAGGATAAGAAAATATCTCTTAAATAGTACAACATTATGGACTAACAGTAAACAGTTTTTAGAAATTCAAGGCTTTTATTCATCAAAAACACCACTCAGACTGCAGGAAAAGATATTTGCCCTCAAGTCATCATCACACGGCTGTGCAATCACAACACATAAAACATAGTTAAAAGCCTACAAGAAACCTTGAATAGGCATTTCACAGAAGTGGACACTAATGGCCCATAAACACACAAAAAGTGCTCGGTGCGTCATTTGTGAGCCGGACTGGCCCATAAAAGCCTCATGAGATAGCGTTACACACCCATGGGGGGGCTGCACAGAAGACGGGGGACACCAGGTGGCAAGGAGTGGAGCAGAGACATGCTGGTCAACGTTCAAGGAGCCCCTTTCCAGAGTGCCAGGAACCCTGACCTGCACCGCCGGCCCGTTGCAGTGGTGTAAATAACCCCCATGTGGCTGATGGCAAGGTGCTGCGTCACTTGCTACCAGCAGAGCGGAGAAAGATGTGTGCAAGGAGCTCTGCGAGCCTCTGTGAGCCAGCCCCAGCCACCACTTCGGGAAGCCAGGACTCCCACACGTGGCTAGCGGCTGTGTGAATTGGCAGAGGTGTGCTGGAAAATGATTTGGCAATATCTACAAAAGCTAAACATATGGCACTCCTCGAAATTCCACCCCCAGGTGCATCCCCAAACAGAAACACACACATATGTTCACCAAAAGGTATGTACGAGACTGTCATTAGCAGTGCTAGCTGGAACAGCACCAAACTAGAAAATACCCAGATGGCCACCAACGACGGGGGGTTGTCTATCCACGCAATGACACAGTCTACAGAGGAGACAAAGAGCCCACCGCTTCACCCAGCACCACGAATGACCTTTCTGCACACAGTGTTGATCAGGGCAGTCAGACACAGATGCTCAGCTGCGTGATTCCTCTATGTGAAGTTCCAAACAGGCAGGATGAATTTGTGGAGTTAGAAATCGGGTTAAAGGGCCCTTCCATCCAGCGGCAGCCATCAGCTGAAAGGTACTCAAACAGGTACATCCAGGAGCTGTGGAGGCAGAAGCAGTCCAGTGTGACGTGCTCTCTTCTCAGGGCGCACGCTGGCAGGACCGCCAGCTCTCTGGGCTCCATGAGCCCCCTGCCCAGCCCACCCTAATAAAGTGCACAGACTGGAGCACAAGGCCAAGCCAGGTTATGTCATATATCAGATTCATGTGTGTCGTGGTGGTTGCAAACACCCAGTTCCTAAGGGTGTGACCTACAACAAGCCTGTCCATCATGGCGCTAACTGGCTCAAGTGTGACCAGAGCCCACAGTCTGTGGCAGAGGAGCCAGCCGGAAGCCACTGTGGGGCTCTGAGAGTCTTGAATTATTACTGGGTTGGCAAAGATTCCACGTACAAATTCTTTGAGGTTATATTGATCCATTCCATAAAGCTATCAGAAGAAATCCTGGCACCCAATGGATCACCAAACCACACAAGCACAGGGAGATGCGAAGACCAACATCTGCAGGCGGTGAGAACATGGCCTTGGAAAGGGTCACAAGTTCCACCACACTATTGGTGGTTTTTGCATGTGGCGTGGAGAAGACGCAATGCTCTCCTCCAGCTCTACCCTTACCACTAATATAAGTAATGTTTGTAAAGTTCCTACCTAATAAACAATTTAGGACAGTCCAAAAAAAAAAAAAGAAGGAAGAAATGAGGATAATGATTACCTCTGGGGGGAAGAGAAGTGCCTGGGAGGTGGCACCAGGTGGGCTGGGGAGACCCTTATTTCTTGACACACAAATTTCCTTTTGTGATAGTTGGGTGGTACGTTCATGTTCTATGCCCCTTTCTGCATGTGGACTATGGTTCGATTTTAAAGCATGTGAAAAATCATGAAGATTTTTATACACTAAAAAAGAAGAATCCAAAAAAGAAATTAAGAAAACAATCCCATTTGTAACAACAGCAAAATGAATAAAATACTTAGGAATAAACTTAACCAAGGAAGTGAAAGATTTATGCATTGAAAATAACAAATCATTGCTGAAAGAAATTAACAAAGACATAACGGAAAGACATCCCGTGTTCATGAACTGGAAGATGTAATATCACTGAGACGACAACACTACCAAAAGCAATGTACAGATTAAATGCAATCTGTATGAAAATCTCAACAAGGCATTTGGCAGAAATAGAACAATCCATCCTAAAATTTATATGGAATCTCAGTAGCCAAAACAATCTCGAGAAAGAGAACAAAGCAGGAAGACTCAGAGTTCCTAAATTCAAAACTGACTACAAAGCCACACTAATCAAAATAGTGTGGTACTGGCATAAAGACAGACATGAAGACTAATGGACTAGAGTAGAGAGCCTGGGTATAAACCCTCATACATGTGGTCAAATGACTGTCAACAAGGGAAAAGGAAAGGACAGTCTCCCTACAAATGGTGCTGGGGAAACTGTGCAACCCCATGCAAAAGTATGACATACACAAACGCTAACTCAAAATAGATCAAAAACCTAAAGTAAGAGCTAAACTATAAAACTGTTAGAGGTAAACATGGGGGAAAACTTCATGATTTTGGATTTGGCAATGATTTCTTTGATATGACATCAAAAGCACATGCAAGAAAAAAATAAGTTGGACTTAATCAAGATCAAAAACTTGTGTGCATCAAAGGACGTGGCCCACAGAGTGGAAAGGCAGCCCATCGAGGAGGAGAAAAGATTTGTAAATTATTTATCTGATAAGGGACTAATATCCAGAGTATGTAGAGAACTCCTAAAACTCTACAATAATGAAACAACAAACAAACAACAAAAAAAGACCAACCTGATTAAAAATGGTCAAAGAACTTGAACAGGCATTTCTTCAAGGATTATTTACAGATGGCCAACAAGCCGGGAGAAGATGCTCACACCACTAAGCGTCAGAGAAATGCAAATCAAAACCACAATCAGATACCACCAGCCATCAACATGGCTACTATCAAACAAAACAAAACACCAAAATACCACGTGCTGGCGAGGATGTGGGGAAAACCAGAATTCTGTGCACTGTCGGGGGGAGTGCAAACTGGTGCCGCTGCTGTGGAAACAGCGTGGGGTTTCCTTGCAAAGCTAAAGAGAGAATGACCATATGACCCCGCTATTCCATGTCTGGGTACCTCCAGAAGAATTGAAGAGCTGCCTCCATCCCACGTTCACAGCAGCATTAGCCTCAACAGTTAAAATGTGGAAGCAACCCAAGTGTCCATCAGTGGATGAATGGTAAGCAAAATGTGGTCCATCCATGCAAGGGAATGTCATTCAGCCCTACAAGGAAGGACATCCTGCCACCTGCCTCCCCAGGGATGAATCTTGAGGACACAATGCTCCGTGAAATGAGCCAGTTGCAGAAACACAAATCCCATGCCATTCTACTCCAATGAAGTATCCAGAGTAGTCAGATTCACAGAGGATGAAGGAAAGGGTGAAGATGGGGCTGGGGGGGCTGGTGTTTAGTGGGGACCGAGTTTCAGATTCTGGGGATGACGGAGTGGCGCCCAACAATGTGAGCCTACCTAACACCGCTGAACTGAACATGTGAACGGCGTCTTAGCACCTTTGCTAAGTTCTATGGCATGTCCATTTCACCACGATGAAGAAAGATGAAAACAAACGAGAAGAGAGTCTATCGGTCTGGGTCCAGCCAGGAGACAGCACCGCCCAGCGTCAAACCGGGAAGTTTAACGTGCAGAATGACCAGCGTCGAAAAGGAGTAACTGTAAGAGGGAAGGAGCTCTGGTGTCCTCGGGCTGAGGGAGGGGGCTGCTCGGCCCTGGTCTGGCTGGGTCAGACCTGGCCTGGGGTCTCAGGGCCGGCCGGGCTCTGTGACGGGCATGGCGGGGAGCAGGTGGTCACTCACAGGCGCCGCAGGTGGGCTGCACAGAGATACAGGTGAGGGTGGGAGGGCTTCGGGGGCTGGTTCCCATGTTAAGGGGGAGAAAATCTTCACGCCAGCGGGGCAGGAAGGAAGCACAAGACGTGCCTACCTCTGAGCGAATGAGCGGACGGGCGACTGGCGCAGGGCCACGCGGCAGGTGGCACAATCTGCAGCTGGCTGGTGGATGAACAAGGCAATGCCTCCCGTGTAAGTCAGAGCCCTGGCCTGGGGACACGCCATCTCGTGGTTCAGAGTATGACCCAGAAGCACGGTGCTGGAGGGGCCAGTGGGTCAGCCCAGGGCCTACCTGGTCACTCCCCAGCGTGGCCGCCTCTTACTCAAAAGGATAAGAGTTATTCTTCTGCACTTGACTTCAATGATGAGAGAAATCTGTGTTGGGAAACATAAATTTGAAAACAGGGTGGAACGTGGGGACACCAGACTTTCAGGTCATGGAGGGCGTGGGGTGGGTGGGGGCCAGCCAGACGGCTGTCAGGACAGACGGCCAAAACCAGCCGCTCGGCTGGCGGTGCGGGGCAGGCGGGAGTGCGCAGGGACCCCCCACATCCAGGGGCTCCAAGCCCCTTTGAGAACTGGCTTCAGGCATCTGCTGCAAGGACGTGGGCTAAGCGCCTGCTCCGGGAGTCCCCTGAGGAGCGACATGGGGCCATGGGGGGCACAGTGCAGCTTGAGGGGAGGCGCAGCAGGGAGGAGGCTGTGGGGGCCTGGGGGGGCTGGGGGCAGGGCTCTGCCTGCTGAGAGGAAGCCCACTGCATGCTGCGTGAAGACAGTTTGCATGTGACCCAGCCATGGGCAGCGGAAACCACCAGCCCACGTCCTTAACCTTTCCCCATCAGCGGTGGCGTGACTCCCTCCCCTGAACGATGGGGCAGGAGGGCGGGCTGACTCGCTAGCCCGGGTCATAAAAGGTGATTCAACACCCTCGGGGCTCTCCGCTGGTCGCGGGCCCGGAACCAGGCACCGTGCTAGGAGGAGTGCAGGCCACGCACAGGCCACGCACAGGCCACGCGCCGCCGAGGTCCCAGCCCAGCGTGAACCCCTGGCACTGCGCCAAGGGCCTCCAGCGACTGTAGCCACAGCCCTCCGTCCACCCAGGGGCACCAAGAGGAGCCGGGACGGCTGCCGGCTTGTCCCCGCCCATAGTGCGGGTTCTCGGGCAGAACGGACGCTAAGGGTTTTGGGTGCGGCTCCCTAGCTGCTGGGGAAGGCCTGCCTCCCGGTGCTGAGGACCACAGACAGACAGTATCGTCCCTGCCCCGCATGCGTGAGCCTGACACGGCTGAGGGCCCCCCAGGTGGTGCAGGAGGGGCTGCCGAGAGATAGCTCAGGCACACACTCACAGCCCAACCCCTTGGGCAAGACAACCTGGTGATGAACACGGTGCCTGGCTGTCATTTTTCACTGCAGACCAGGGCGGGGAGACCCGCACAGTGTTCAGCAGGGAGGGCTGCTGGCCGTCCATCACTGGGCAGCCAGCCACGCCCAGCCCCCACTGCCCGCCCCTGCAACTCCAGGTGACCTTGTGACCAGAGCAGAGGTGCGTCCTGCTGGGCCAGTGCCGGTCTGAGTGGCAGACACTGGGTCCAGGGGCATCAGGCTGGCCTGTCTGCCCCAGGCCCCTGGGTCCAGCCCTGCAGCCTCCTCACACAGCCCACGCCAGCTTCCTACCCAACCTCATCCTCCCTTTCACCCTGTCCCCAAATCCCATGCCCTGCCCCCATCTGCAACCCTGTCCATTGCCAAATCTCACCACCCTCCAGGTCCCCTGCTGTCACTCCCTCCTCCAGGAAGCCCTCCTGGTGGTCTCCTGTGGAAGCACCCTGAACCCTACCCCACTAGTTGCCTCACCTCGCTCAGAGCAGAGAGGAGGCTCCCTCCTCTCCCTGTGTCTGGCCAACGCTGGAAAGGGTTGAACGGTGTCCCAGACGTCAGCTCCCCACGAGAGGTACAAGTGGGCCCCGGCACAGGACGGAGTTGGGGGCCTTCCAGCCTGGGGGCCGAGCCTGCACGGGGTGGGGGGAGTGCACGAGCCCAGCCTGCCCTGGCCCAAAGCTTTCGGTGAGGGGCTGGCCCCACACCCCCACCAGAGCCCCTGCGTGTCCCCGTCGGGGGTGTGAAGAAGGTCAGGGAGAGCCAGGGACCAGGAGCCGGTGGGCAACGCGGCTGACCCGGGTCGGGACGCCGGTCGTTTCTGCCCCAGAGGAGGCTCTCCTGCCGCGTACCCACACACAGTGCGCGGCCTGCCTCCTCCCTGTGCGTAGCCCCGTGTCCGTTAGTCCGGGACGTGCAGGAGCGTGGGACACGGGGCTGGGGGCTGTGCTTCTGCATTTTGTCTGTTCCTGCTGACCCTGGGGCCCTAGTAGCTGCTGAGAGCCATCGAGCCGCCACAGACATGGACCCACCGTGTCGCTGGATCTTCGGCTCCGGAGTGGCCGCCGTGGGCTTGGGCGGGAGGCACCTGCAGCCGCGTGTGACTCCAGCCCAAGCGCTCCGGCAGGGGTGGGGGCGGCCTCCGCGGGCCTCCTGCGCATATGCTCGGCTCCACGCAGCCCTGCACCCGCTCCTGCCCGTTGGGCCCGCGGGGTCGGTTCTGGCTGCAGACCGTGTGCACAGTAGGGGCTTTGCGGGGGGGACCTCAGCCGTCCGGAGCACGCTCTGGGACTGGTGCTGGACCCGTGTCAACTTTTAATTTAAAGTCTCCAGGCAAAACACAATGGACTTTTGACATACAAATATTAAAAATTAAATTTCCCGAGTTCATTATCTGATAATTAGAACCAAATAACATCTTAACCGAGAGGCCAGCCCCACACAGATCAAGTCAGTTCCGTTTAAGATTCCATTAGACCAGTGTCGGAGCGGTAAGTAATGGACCATAAAATTTAATTTGGAAATGATCTCGCGCCGTGATGGAACGATAGGGCTCACAAAGGAGGCGGGCAGCCGCGCGGCCGGCCGGGCTCTGGGCGAGCCGGCGGGATTCAAAAGGAAGCCGCTGCTATTGCCCAGGAGAACATGTGTTCAGCGCTTTCTTCTCCTTTCTAGGGCCCTGTGGTATTTAAAAGTCAGAATTGACCAGTGTAGCTCCATGTAATTACAAAGATCCCCTTATCGGAGTCTATTTGCAGGCGCAGAAAGAGAAGGCCGACCCTGGCGTCGCGCAGCTCATTTGCATGCGTGGTAATCCACGGCCGCAATCACTCTGGGATTCAATGCACTTGGGCCATCCTGTCCTGCCCGTCTCCCGGCCACTGCGGGGCACTGCCACCACCGCCAGGCTGGGCCACGGGCCTTTGGCAGCCCGGAGTTCACGTGGAATGAACAGTTCCGAACCGTTTACAGAGAGGGCTCACCCCAACCCTGCTGGGCTCCCGTGGACCCCCCCAACAGGTGGCGGAAGAAAGAGCCCTCTTGAACTGAGTGAAATTCAGATTTTCCCAGTGTCCCATGGACCCACAACAGCCACGTCAAATGGGACCCAGGTACAGGGGGCTTGGCTGCCCAGCCTCGTCCTCCCGGCCCTCAACATGAAGGATGCATGGTCAGCAGGCAGGAGACTTGCCCCTCGGGCCCCACCCCCAGGCATGTGCTTGGTGCCCATTTCCCCCGAAATACCATGCTGCTGTCCAGTCCCCTCCCCAGGTCCTGCCCGTGACTACCAGTCCCCACCTCTCAGCTCTGTCCTAAAGCAGAACTTCTAGAAGGCCCCAATCCAGGAGGACAGAACCGGGAGTCTGGTGGTGCCCCTCCTTCGCCGAGCCCTCCTGTCCCAGCCAGGTGTGTGGCTGCTCCCGTGCCATCCATGCCGGCTCTGGGGGCCACACCCAGCATGGAGGGCAGGGCCTGAACCAGGCCGCGAGGCTGGCAGTGGGCACTGTGCCATCCTGAGCAGGAGTTCTGCACCTGCCCCTGTGGGGTGTCACCGGGAAGCCTCGGGGCCCACATCACTAGGAGACAGCAGGGCTGCTGCTCCCCAGCTCCAAAGACAAGACACAACATAGCTCTGAGCCTTCGACACGGGGCCCTCCGTGCTGCTAGAGCGCTTCCCAGAACTGCCGGCGGCCCCGAGGCTGCAGGACCCACTCCTTCGCAGGGGCCAGGCCTCGCCGCCCCCCCAAACCCTAGCGGCAGGGAGAAGCCTGGTCTGGCAGACCCTGGGACCCCTGGGACCCCTGGGGGCTGTGACCTTGGGCTTCACTTTCTCTCTGCACAGACAACATGGTCCAGCTCTGCTCCTGCAGGTGAAATGGGGATGTCTTTGTAAAATCCCCTCTTCAGTTTCTGGGAGCCAGCAGTCCTAGGCCGGGATCCCCCTGGAGGTGCCGAGGACCCACCCCTCCTGCTTTCCCCTTCAGCCATTCTGGCCCCTGCTCTCTGTTCTAACACATATCACGTCACCTCTTGGCAACCCCCACCCCACCCCCACCCCCAAAACGAGCTCTGGGGCCTGCGGGTGCAAGCAAACAGCCCCAGCCAGGGCACAGGGCAGAGAAGAGCCCTCCAACCCCCGCTCGGAGTCTCATTCTTACTCTGCACACGTTCCTAGGCACCCTGGGGTTCTGCTTTTCTGTCCGTCAGAAACCAGGGCAGGAGCGGGAGAAGCCTGGTTCCCAGCGACCCCGGCAGTGGTGAGAAATGGCCCCTGGGGACCTGGAAGGCTCCAGAGGCCCAGCAGGACGAGGCCGGCCGCTTGGGGACCAGCAGTGCGCAGCCATCAGCCAGAGCAGAGAGAGGGGACAATGGGGCAGGAACTTGCCCGCCCGTGGGGCTCGTGGACCCACGGACCCGCCAGCACCAGAGGCACGGAGACGAAGGGGGCCGGGGACCCTCCCTCCACTGCCGGCCCCTTGCCCCCCAGCAGGGATGGCCACAGCTCCCTGGGCAGAAGCCCCTGCCTGCCAGGCCCCAGAAAACTTCTAAAATTAACTCTTGCTCCTGAAGCAGGTGCAGGTGACCCGCGGATGTCCTCGGCCTCCACGGGCTCTCCGCGAGCAGCCGGCTCTGCGTCTTATCTCACCGGCAGCCTCATTTGTTACTTCTCGCTGAATACACCCACTCCCATTATTTCTGTAACTCTTGGCAATAACAGCCTTTCCACTAATGAAACCTGCATTATTGGAAGGTTGCAGTCCTGACCCAGTGGAGATGAGCTGTGTACTCTGTTATTACTACATATGTAATTGTATAATTGATTTTAAAATTTACTTTTGTGTCCCCACATCATAAAGTAAGCAGCCCATTAGGGAAAGAAATATAATTAATATATCTCTAACCATTTCTACCCCGGGGAGAAGGGCAGCAGGGGAGAGGTCCACCGGGCTGGGGTCGCGGCTCCCGTTGCTTCCATGTCCGGGAGCCTCGTCCACATCTGGGGTTCAGGGAGGGTTCTGCATGGACTTCTCCCTCATCTTCAAGATCCACCCCTGGACTGTCTTCCAACCAGACCTGGGCTTGAGGGCATGTGGCTGCCCAGTGGGCTCCGTGTCAGGCAGGTGGGCGAGGGCAGGGCAGTGGGGCTGCCTTCCCGCATGCAGGACCCCTGAGGGGGTGAGAACCACACCTCCTTCCAGTGGGCAGCTTGTCCTCCCCTGAGGCCATGCCCCATGGCTGGCAGCCCCCCAGCGTGGGTAAGGGCAGGGGCTTCCACCCCCAGGCCCACGGGTGTCCTGGTGCTCCAGTAGGCCCACTGGCCCATGGCCAAGCAGGGGGAATGAGGCGTCCACGCAGGAGGCTCGAGAGCCCTGGGGCTGGATTACAGAGCTGAGCCAGGGCTGACCCCTGCCGGCCGGCCCTGCTGCGGTTTGTGCAGACCCAGGTCTGCCTTCACGGTCCTCTCTCAAGGACACAGACGCCCGGGCTGGCTGCTTGCCACTTGCCCTACCGACCCCCGACTCTGTGGAGAAGGCCGCAGCCCCCAGCCCAGGCCTGGTCCCCTCGAGGCTTCACAGCAACCCTGGGCAAGGAGGTGTCCGAGGGCTGGAGCCCAGGCCCCACGTGGAGGGGTGGCGGTGGTGGGGGCTGGCCCAGCTCCAAGCCCAGGGCCCACCACGCTGTCGCCTGAATGCTTCTTTTGGCCCCAAATTTTATTCTTTTCCATTTAAACAGCTTTATTGAGCTATAACTCACACACCACTTAAAGCACGCAATCTGCTGTCTCTTCAGTGCGTGCGGACGGGCAGCCCGTCACCACGGTCAGCCCTCGCGCTGGCGCCCCCGGGTCCCCTCCCAGGCTCTGACCGCCACTGGCCCAGCTGCTGCTTCCATAGATGTGCCTCTTCTGGACATACCATGCGGCACTGCTCCCTCTGTGCCTGCTGTTCCGGCCCACGTCTTGGCCTCGGGCCTGTCCCTGCGGTCACACGGGCCGGCGCGCCCTTCCCCGGCACGTCTGCGTGAGGTTGGGTGCGCACCCCGCCACGGTTGTTCACGCACTCATCCGCCGAGGGACGTGAGGCTGGTTTCCACCTGTGGCTACCCCGTGGCTCCCGAGGTCTGTTGGCACCTGGACGCACACACTCCCAGTGCCTGCACACGCTTGCACCCGTGTGGACGCATGTGGATGCGTGCGCAGATGCACACGCATGGGCAGGGCTTGGAGGGATCGTGGGGGTACAGAGACGAGACAGAAGTGAAGCCCCTCCCCTCGCCCTGGGGAGGCCGGAGCCCGCCTGCAGCCACGGCTTCCCGGCCAGAGCACGCCCAGGCCATCAGGCAGGGCTGTGTAGCCGGTCGGGGGGCCTGGGGGAGGCGTGGGCTGGCCTGCTCAGTGTCCACACTGCAGAAGCTCTGCAGGCCTCCTGCACACCTGGGGCACCCCCACCCTCCCACTCCGTGACAGGCTGGGGCCGGCGTGCAGTCCACACTGAGAGACCCGGACGGATCTCAGAGCACTCACGTCCTTGCAAAGAGAGGACGATTTCTGAAGCAGCCCTGACACAGCTGGGGCTTGGGGGCTGATCTTAAGGAGCGGGCTTCGTCTCGAAGGAGCGCTGAGGGAGGGAGTGGAGGTGATCGTATGGGTGGGGCAGGGGACACACTTCGCCATGGCCACCTGAACTAGAGGGAAAGATCAGTGACCCAGTTACAGGTGGGGGGTGTCCCTGGCAACCTGGCTGGGGCTCTGGAGGGAGTGGCCTTGCCTCTAAGGGACCCCAGTTATCACTCCCCTGGGCCAGCAAGTTGTGAACCTGTTGGGGGGCACCTCTCCCTGATGCCCAGGACAGCCTCCGGTGTGGCCAAGGTGCCCCCCGACACCCTCTGCTGGCCCCTGCTCAGGGTGGCCCCCTGACGGACGGGGAAGGACCTGCTTCCAGTCCTGCTCCAGGGTCATAGCCACCATCTGAGGCCTGCATGTCACTGGGCCAGGCTGTCCTCCTGGATGGGAGACCCTGACTGCCCCCACCACCAAACTGAGGTACAGATTCCCTGAGTTGGGTGGTCTGGGGCTGGGCAGAGGGGAGGCCAGCTTGGGCGCTGAGAACTGTGGGTCTTACTGCCACGCACACTGTGCCCCCCACCCAGCCTCCTCCCCACCCCGGAGGCTTTGGGGAAATACTGTCACCCCAGGTGGCCCGCCCCCTCTGCCCCAGTCCTGGGCTCCCTGGCAGGGAGGAGCAGCCCAGGCAGGCCACCCCCTCCTTCACCTTATCACGCAGGCTGAGCCTGTCACCAGCTCCAGGGAGGGATTCATCAGATAACCCCGTAAATCACACATCAAAACAGTATTTTTTTAAGGGAGGCCCTTACAGAGAAAGCACTTTCTCAGCCTGGTTAAAACGCATATAACAAAATACATGTAAGAAAGTCGGCTACTTAATCATGGAGACGAAGAGCCACCGTGAAAGATTGTTCTGCTTAAAAAATGTGGTGGCAACTTGCAAATATGTTTTTAGAAGCAATTTTATTACAAACTGTCCCATCGGGCAAGCGCCTGGGAAATTATGGGACACTGTGTTCATTCCTCAGAGACCCGGCTGCCACAGGAGGTGCCAGGGGAGGATTTATCCCCAGGGGGCTGGGCCCAGTGAGGAGCCGGGGCAGGCTGACCTGGGGGGGTGGTCCCAGTGAAGGGGCTGGGGGCAAGGTGACTTGGGGGGCTGGGGTCAGGAGGCCTGGGCTAGGACGAGCACCCACAAGCTGGCCCTGGGGACTCTCAGGGCCTCTGCTGCTCCTTTGGGACCCCCAGCCAGGATACCCTGACTCTGGTTTTATGCAGAATAAAAGGAGGAGGGGTCTTTGTTCACAACTCATAGAACATTTCAGAGGAACTCTGGCCCGAGCGGTAAGAGGCAAATCATAAGAACCCCAGTGCCTGATGCGAAATGTTCCTCTTTGTAAGGAAGATACAAGACCTGGATCCACAGACACTCTCTGGTCTCATGCTCTGGCCTTCGTTCTGGCAGGGGGCACTCAAGCCAGCAGATACCCTGGGCTGCTTCTTCCCAGCCTTGCCATCACTGTGGCAGGCAGCCTCCAAGATGCCACCGACTCCCTCCTGGGGTTCACACCCTGTGAACCTCCCTACGGGGCTGGACCTGTGACTTGTTTCCAAGTGGGGTGGCAGAAGGGGTAGGATGCCACTTCTGAGATTAGGTTATAAAACGATGGTGGCTTCTGTCTTGGTTGCTCACCCTTGTCCTCCCTTCTCTTCCTGCCCCATCTCTCTTTCACCATTTGTTCTGGGGAATGCCAGCTGCCTGGTTGTACCAACAGTCAGTGAGGATCCAAGGCCTGCCAAAGCCTGGAGCGATCTTGGAAACAAACCCACTCCAACCAACCTTTGAGATGCCTACAATCCTGGCTGACAGTGTGCAGCCTCACGAGGAACCCTGAGCCAGAACCACCCAGCTAAGCCCCTGTCAGACTCCTGGCTTTCAGAAACTGTAAGACACTAATGTTTGTTTTTCTCCATCACCAACATCACCACCGTCATCACCATCATCACCATCATTATCACCACCATTATCATCACCATCATCACCACCACCATCATCACCATCATCACCATCATCATCACCATCATCACCATCATTATCACCACCATTATCATCACCATCATCACCATCATCACCATCACCATCATCACCACCATCATTACCATCATCACCACCATCATCACCATCATCACCACCACCACCATCATTATCACTACCATTATCATCGCCATGATCACCACCATCATTATCACCATCACCACCATCATCACCATCATCATTACCATCATCACCATCATCACCACTACCACCACCACCATCATCACCATCATCACCACCATCATTACCATCATCACCACCATCACCATCATCACCATCATCACCACCATCATCACCACTACCACCACCATCATCATCACCATCATCACCATCATCACCACTACCACCACCATCATCATCACCATCATTACCATCATCACCACCATCATTACCATCATCACCATCATCACCACCACCACCATCATTATCACCACCATTATCATCACCATCATTATCACCATCATCATCATCACCACCATCACCATCATCACCACCATCATCACCACCATCACCATCATCATCACCATCATCACCACCACCACCATCATTATCACTACCATTATCATTGCCACGATCACCACCATCACCACCATCATTTCTTCCTGGTCCATAGCACTTTTCACATCTGTTCTCTTAATCAGAACGATGCCTGAAAATAAGGACACTGGGACTCAGCAAAAGGAGCCACAGCTCAGCGCTAGCTAGCTAACCAATGGCAAAGACTAGACTGGAGGCCACATCTAATTCCAATGCATCCTGAATCCCCTCCAAGGCCTAGGACAGGGCCACCGGCCCTCTTCCTGAGAGGGCTCTTTGGCCCAAGGGGGAAGGGAATGGCCAAGGCTGGGCCCAGCAGAGAGAGGTAGGAAAGGTGGGGCTGGTCAGGAGGGGCTCCTCCCCAGCCTGATCCCCTGATCCTTGAGTCCTTGAGCACGGCTTCCCTGAGACTGTGTTCCAGCAACCCTACTCCTCACCGCCCAAGCTCCAGTCTCCCTGGAAGGCCTGGGAGCCAGAGCCCTGAGTCAGCAGTGGTGCCCACGGCAGACCCTCATCGCAGCATCCCAGCTTTAACATGCTGTTCAGTGTCCAGTGATGCTGAAGGTGACAGCGTCACCTCAAGGGAAGAGGCTGCTGGAGGTGGGGTGAGAGGCAGTGACTTGGAGAAAGCGGGACCATCTGGCCCCTTAGCCAGTCAACCCCAGCAGGGACGCCTTGCCCTGTTCCATGGGAAGCACCCACCCGGCTCCGCTCAGGACCCGTGCAGCTCAGGGTGCTCAGGGCCTCCTCAGTCACAGCCCTGCTCCTGTGGGATGGCCCGCATGCCCTCAGCAATGAGTGGCATCTACAGATTGGAGGGGAAGGGCATGTCCTTCCTAGGGCCTGGACTCCTGGGCCAGGCTGGTGGTCTGGGGCTAATAGCACACCCAGCTACATTTAATCCCTGTGGAGAGGCCCCTGGCCAGCACGAAGGGGCTGGGGACCCAGTGACAGTTTGTGGTGGGGTGCTAAGGTCCCCCTCATTGTCCCACATCACTGAGCCCAGCCCCTGGTCCTGGCTTGGTTCTCCCTCTCTGCCCAGCGCACCCTGCACTGCCCTCAGACCCCTGCTTTCTCAGGCAAAGTGAGTCTGGCATCAAGGTATTTCTGGCTGCCCACCAGGCCCCGGAGGCCCGATATTGCCTGTGAAAGTGACTCACACGGTGTCCTCTTTAACCGGGGCCATTAATTGATAAAACTTAATTAATCTGCCCAGGAGAGAGATCAAATGAAGATTGTGTCCCACAGCAGCCCCAGTATTGACTTTGTTATTCCAATTAACCGCTGGCCAGAGGGGCGCTCTGGTGAGGTCTGCACCCCAGCGTCACCCCGCAGCTGCCCTGCCCACTCCCGCGGACCTGCAGCACTTCCCGCCAGGCCTCCCTGGCCCTCCCACTGGGCGGCGGCCCACGCACGCGTGCGTGCTCACCTCAAGGCTGATAACACTGCCCATTAGAGGAGCCGTGTGCTTGCAATTAACTGCTTTATTTAGAGCATTTTCTCCCCTTCAAAGAGCAATTAGATTTCTGCAGCCTTCGGAGAAAGCAACGACCTAGAGCAAGACACCCTATAAATCAGGCCCCAGGGCAGGCAAGTCCCAGCTTTGGCAGGTGCCTGGTGGGAATGCAGCCGGTGGGGGGGAGGGGCTGTGCCCTGCGGAGAAGCCCCCTGAACCCCCTCTAGGCCTGTCCAGGCAGAAGCCATCAAACTTGGCTCTGGGAGGGAGGACTGTGCCTTACTGTCCGGGTTATAGCAGCGGCGTCCAAAAAACCTACAACCCCTCCCCCCTCCCCCTCACTCCCCTCACTCCTT
>NC_048228.1:109810351-109839788 GCF_002007445.2 Ailuropoda melanoleuca
CCCCTCCCCCTCCCCCACCTGCTCCTCCATCAACACCCCTCTTCCTCCTCCCCACTCTCAATGCTTTTTTCTGAAGCACCCACCCGCCCTACTGCCTGTCCTACATAACTAACTTGTGCCCCTGCGTTTGCTCTGGGCCCTGGAGCCCCGCAGAGGCAGGAGGCTGCAACGAGGCCACATTCCATCCCTAGGCCTGGACCCCCCAGAACTGCTCACAAACTCAGGGGGAATGACGAGCATAGGAGTCCACCCACCGTATGGATGTTAGAACAGCAGACCCACAGAGGCAGGTGCCAGGCTGGGGGGGGAGGGGGTGACCGCCAGTGGCGACAGGTTTCCTTTGGGGTGATGAAAGTGTCCTGGAATCAAGTAATGCTGATAGCCGGACAACCTTGAGACTACACGAAGAAAATCACAGGATTGTACACTTTAAAACGGTGAATTTTATGTCACATGAATTATATCTCAATTTTTTAAAACAGGGGAAAAAAGATCTCTTACAACTTAATGCTAAGAAGACAAACAACCCAATTGAAAACGAGCCAAAGATTTGAGCAGACCCTTTTTTTTTTTAACCGAAGAAGATTCGGGGATGGCAAAAGAGCACAAGAGAAGACGCTCCCCATGCTCGTCCCTCCGGCCCTCCCTCCGGCAATGCACTTCAGCTCCGCAGCAGCCCCCCCAGGATGCAGGACCCGGAGTGTGCTGGGGGGAGGAGCTCTCTTGGCCGTGACTTAGAGAGTTCGCCCGAGGCACTTGCCCAGGGAAACGCAAGCGTGTGTCACCTGTACCCGCACTTCACAGCGGCTTTCTCTGAAACAGCCCAAACCGGGCCCCGCCTGGCGGCCCCGCAGCTGAGTGCGTGGAGGGTCCCTTGAGTTAGGAAGAGCACACTGGTCACACAACACCCCGGGGAATGGAGCCAGAGGGAGAAGGCACGTTTGTAGAAAATTCTAGAAAGAGACAATGAATCGATGGTGACAAAAAGATCCGTGGCTGCCGGGATGGGGTGAGGTCCAGGAGGTGACGGGAGGCGGGCCAGAGATAGCTTGGGGTGGGCACGCCTGTCAGCCAGGTCATGGGATATCTTCATCGCATACGCACCTGTCAAGACCCATTAGATTATATACTCTGACTACTCGGAGTTTGTCGTATGTCAGTTATACTTGGATACAACTGTTTTAAAGAGAGACCCCTCCCTACCCGCCCATCCCAGGGCCACCCTACTGTCCTGGTCATATGATTGTGTCCCCTGAGTGGGGCTGGCAGGTGGGCATCAGTCCCGAACCTTGGGGGCCTCCGCTGGATGCACCCCCAGCCCCTGGGAGGCCTTGAGCCTGTCTTCCTGCCCCTGGCATGGAAGTAGGGCCTGCCTCCCGGCCCTCAGATCTGGGGATCAAGGGCTCCCTGCCCAGCAGGCATGGGCAGTAAACAGCAGGCGAGGCCAGGTAGGAGGCAGTGAACTCCACAGAAGCATCTTCACACTGCACAGCGCAGGCAGCAGGCCCGAGGGGAGCCGAGCAGCTCACACCCCCTGGCCCTGAGCGTGGCCACACCCTGATTCCTGACACCTATGCTCTGCCTGCCCATCCCCTCCTCCAGGGTGACAGGGATCCAGTCCAGGGCTGGCTTTGAGCCTCAGCTCTGCTACGTGCCCTGGGTGAGGCCCTCCCTCTGAGGCCTTAGTTTTCCCACCTGTAAAATGAGCCCCGTGTGCTGCCCTTCCTGTTCCTGACCAGTGGGGGCAAGGGAGACACCTAGAGGGTCATGACCTGCTGGACCCCACAGTGCTCCGGGACCCACTCCCCCCACCAAATGGGGTCAGAGGGAGACCTTGAGGCCCAGCTGCTGCCTGAGGGGGTGGCCTAAGTCTGGGAGGATGGGACGGAGAGAAGCACACTTTCCTCCCCTCCTCTGCCCCCTCTGTGCAGAGCCCACCCACCAGGAAAACAGGCAGTAGGGCAGGAGCCGTCTTCTCCCCAGATGCCCTCCAACCCTGGTGCCCACTCCAACCCCCGCCCTGGCCCCAAGACCACCCCAGCCTGGGTCCCCGCCTGTCCCCGGGGGGAACTGTCAGGGGGGCCTGTCTGCATTCACAAAGCTGAACTTTTGCAGCTGCCAACCCGCCACGGCCCAGGGAAACAGGATTGCCCCAGACAGAAAACAGGGACACCAAGTGTGAAGAATTGGGCTGACAGCACCGTGCTGATAGCTTGTTGAATGAGTGAGCGCGACTCGGAGGGAAATTTACATTTATATAGTGCATTTCACCAGGGCCTGGCCAGGGCTGCCCAGCCCCTGCGACACCCAGGCCGCCAAGTCCCACCCCTGCCGGCGGGCCACAGGGACGCAGCTGTGAGCCCAGGACCCAGGTCAGCAGAGCCAGAGCTCCAGCCTGCTGGGGTTCCATGGAGGGACCGCCACAAGGAGCTCTGTGCCCTTCCAGCCTCACCCCCACCCCAAGCCCTCCCCGGGGAATGCCAGCCTCTGCCCCCAACCTCGCCCCCTACCCGCTGACCCTGGGGAGTCACACGGGGGGGGCAGGGAGGGGCCTCAGGAGGAAGCAAGCTCCAGCACCCAGATCTCAGACGTCCAGCCTCGGCACCATAAGGAAATAAATTCTGTTGTTTGAGTCTCCTGGTCTGTGGTGCTTGGTCACGGTGGCCAAAGTGCCTGAGACACACATCGGGGTCGAAAACCAGAGGAGAAATGACCCTTTTCTTACAGGCGACGTGGCCATATCCGGGGAAGAATGCGCTGAAACCCACTGCAGCAGTAACTTCTTCCAGGACGGGGCTGGAGGCGGAGAGAAGAGCGGGAAAGCAGTCCCGTCCTGCACAGACAAAGCTCCCAGGTCCCACGGACGGCGTAAGCATGGGAAGAAAAGGCCCATCCCAGGACAGAAGCCTGAGCACGGACAAGACAGCGTCTACCGCCAACATCTCCCCACAGAAACGGTCCGCCAGGGTTGGTTCCTGCGGGGTTCCCTTCGTGGTTCCCGCGGGGTTCCCTGGCAGCAGTGCCAGGTGCGTCCCAAGGAAGAAGGCGGCGGAAAGCACCACCCGCGGGCGCTGGCCATGGCCCCCGCCACGACGGAGCCACGGACTCAGCCCCTTGCACACAGAGATCAGAACAGCTCCAGGGGACCTCTTGGGGTGGGAGGCAAAAGATGGGGGTGAGCTCACGAAAGGGGGGAGCGGCTGCTGAGCACCCCCCTACTCCCCAGATCAAAATAAACCACTGACAAAACCTCCCGTGTTCTTAAAACACAGTCTCCGGGGGGAGACAACACTGAAACTACACAGAACACAAAAGCCACGAAAGATCGATACATTTGACCGCATAAAATCAAGTATTTCTAAACGGCAAAGATGACCCCTTCAAAAAAAAGACAATTGGGGTGCAGGGTAGGGGGGTTTGCAACACATCTGAGAGACGGACGGCTCAGGACGGCTCATCTCCCTCAAAAGGACAAGCTCCCAAGGAGAACAAGGACCAGCAACGTCGGGAGACCAGCCAAGGCCGGGGAGGAAGGGGAGCAGCGCTGCCTCCCCCCGGACAGCCTGGTGGGCCCCTCTGCTCCCGGGGGGCCGCCGCCTCCGCCCTGGCATCTGGGGCACAGCCCCGGCCTCCCGAAAAAGCCGCCCCGTGCAGCCGGCCTGCCAGCCGCTGCCAGGCGGTCACACGGGCCCTGGCCCCAGAGGACCACGCTCGGTTTCATGCTCTGCTGCCGTCATCTTGAGATTCTCCTTCTTCTTAAGCGAGGGTCCCACAAATCCTGCCGCTTCTCTGCCATCTGAGAACCACCTCGGGTCCCAGAGCTCGTCCGCTCGGCGACACCTTGAGATCTTCGCTCCGCAGAATGTGTGCCCCGGGCACTGAAAGCCCTGTTTTTCAGGACAAAGGCAACCTGTCACCTCCACCGTGGAGCCCTTCCTGACCCCCGGCTGGCCCCCACGGGCCCCTGGCATCCCTGCTGCCCCTGAGCCCACAGAGACGTTGTTCCAGCCACTGAGGCGCCGCATGTGGCTTGTGACATGGAGCCCCGGTTCCACGGCAGAGGACTGTGCCCGAGCGGGGCGGGGAGGGACTGGCCTGGCCAAGACCCCACCAGATGCCCCGCTCAGAAGCCCATCCTCTCCATGGTGCTCAGCCCCTCCTGTCCCACTCGGGACCCCCAAGCCACCCAGTTCTGCTGCCACTCTGTTCTTGGGGCGTGGACCCTGGGGGCACTGGGTGCGCGTGGAGCAGGGTCATACGGCACCAGCCCTTCCTCAGTCCTGGAATCAGTCCCCGGCTCCATCCCCAAGTCCATCCCCATCGTCATCCCCGAGTCTGTCCCCAAGTCCGTTCCGAGTCAAGCACCACGCCCTGCCCCCCTGCTCAGCTGACGCTCTTGGGGCCTCCAGAGGCCGTGTTCTGGGGGCGGCAGCAGCCCCCACAGCGGAGGGCGTGTTGAGCAGCTGGACAGCCGTCCTGGCCAGGCCTCCTGGAGGACGGAGTAGCCAGGGCCTCTGCTTGTCGAGGGGACGCAGGGATCGTTGGCCAGGGAGCTGCCCCTTCCCCAGCACCTGTCCTGTGGGGAAGGCTATGCAGACATTTAAACAAAACTCACTTTGATGACCTGAGTGTAGAGGGAGCCTCAGCACCTGCAGGGGCCCACCCATCACCTCCCCAGAAGGCAAGGGGGCAGGGCTATCGCGTTGATCACACAGACATGGGGTTTACCTGTTTTGTACCCGGAGGAAGAGGGTAGAGGGCAGGGCTTGGCCCAAGAGACCATGGCCAGGTGGATGCCGGGCCATGTCCTCTTGCGATGGCTGAACCCGGGGAGTTGGGGTCCAATCGGCAGGAGAGCCCCGCCAGGCGAGGAAAGGAGGGATTGCCCTAAACCATGAACTGCGAGGTCCTCTCCCCCCGCCGCCCCGTGTCCTCCCCGGTGGCCTGCTGGAGGCGGACCTTGGAACCCAGTAGCCCCTCTTGCACTGGCCCCCTGACTCTGTGGGACCTGATCTGACCCTCCCGGCCTCCCGCTGCGTCACGTGCACGCACAAACCAATACCCTGACCAGGGTCATGTCCTGCTTCTGTCTTGGGCTAGTCAGGCCCACTTCTGGAGGCTGGCCGTGCTTCCAGCCTCTCCAGATGGTCAGGAGCCCCCTTCCTCCCACCTTGCCCAACTGCCCAGTCACTCTAGATAGAAAGAGGACATGGGGGAGGTGCAGAGCAGGGGTGCCGGGAGGGCCAGAAGCCCCTGTACTCAAGCACTGCCCCGTTGAGAAGAAGGGCAGGTGCCAGGCCCAGCTCGGGACAGGTCCTCATCAAATCCTCACGGCCCAGGCCCCTTCCAGCCACTCCTGAGTGTGGCTGCCCCCAGGAGGGCAGGGGCCAGGGAAGACCAAGTTAGTGAAGGTGGGAGAAAAGAGGCCCCAGGTCAGCTTTAGGAATCTGGAAGGACAGGCCCTGCTCAAGAAATGGCCCTGATTGGCCCACGTCAAAGGCAGGACTCACCCCTGGCCAGGGGATGGGCCAGCCTAATCACGCCTAATCACGTGTGGAGAGAGCCCAGGTGGCTGAAGAGCCGGTGGTCGGCCAGAGGCATGGGGCTCGGTGCGCAGGCAGGGTCAGGGGCCAGGCCCTGCAGGAAATAGCCTGCAGCCCCACCTGCTACAGCTCTGCACGGCTGGAGCCAGGCGTCCCCCTGCTGCTGCGGGTGGGCCAGAGAGGAGGGCTGCCTGGCCGCGGAGGTGAGCTGGCCAGAGCCAAGGGCGCTGTGGCATGGCGGGTCTTCGGCAGGGCGGCCAGACCTCCTGAGGGACCCCGAGAGAGAAACGTTGCTGGGACACGGGCTCCCCAAGCGGGATTTGGCTTGATTTTTCATGCCGCCCGTGAGTTATCAATCTCGGCTCCCTCCAAGACAAATGCCGCGTCAGGCTGGCCGCCTGGACCCCCTATTTATCACCATTTAATATATATTAAAGCGCTCTCACCTCTGATTGCAAAAACAAACAAAAAAAAGCTGCATCAATCATGGGGCAGCAACAGGCAGGAGGTGGGTGGGGTGTGGGGTGTGGGGGCAGACCGGCCCCGTGAGCAGAGGGTATGCTGTGGGTAGACCAGCGCTCCCCACTCTGTCCCCCACAGCATTCCCCAGCACAGGGAGGAGATGGGCACACAGGGGCCTGGGGCCACAGATGTCCCACCAGGAAGGTGCCCCTGCCATAACTCACCCCTTGGGCCCACCTCTGGTCAGGTGTCAGCCCGAGGGGCCTGCCCTCGCCAGCCCCACACTCCTGCTGAGACCCGCTCGGCACTGCTGCTCAGGGTTTATGGAACCCGGGTGCAGGAGAGCCAGACAGCTCTCAGCACAGCCCACCGGGAAAGGGTCCTCCGGGCTAGGGCGCCATGAGGCCCATCCGTGCTGGACCCTGGGCCCTGCTGGCTGCTTGTAGAGTGGAATCTTCCACCAGGAGAAATGGACCCCCTTCCCAGGAAACCTGGAAATCCAAGCACAGGTTCCAGCTGGGGGCAGCATGGAGGGAACACACTTCCCGTCCAGCCATTGGCCACCGTTGCCTTATTAATGTGGCCAGTAAAGAAAGGATGCTGTCGATGTGGCCAACAGAGCCTCGGGCGCAGCCGGGACGCGGCCCCCCTGCAGACGTGTCCCAGGCTGGTGCCAGGGCCCACGGCCTGTACATCAACAGGCACCCACCCCTACCGGGCACCAGGGGCCCCAGCCCCCCTCTGCCTCCACCACCACCTCCCAGTCACCACTGTCCACTCCCCCTCCCATCCTATCACCCGCGAGGCCCCTGCGGGTGGAGCTCTGTGGCAGCCCCCAGCAGTGGGGGCTGCTGGGACTGCAGTGGGAGGGAGGGGCACGGGCTCGGGCCACTAAATCAGTCCACGCCTGTCACCAGCTCGGGCCGCGGGAGCCGCCCGAGCGGAAATAACAAATGGCTGTCATTGTGGAGCCAAAAACCTGTGATTATAATTATCACATCCTCGGTGACCTTGCGTAAACTTTAATCCCTCTCCAATGGAGCATTTAAATAGCCTTCAGTGCGCACGCACCGCAGAGCCCCCGGCCCGCCCGATGCGCCCCCAGCCCCAGTGGCTCCCAGGGGACAGGGACGCCTCTGGAACCACAGCGCCTGCCCCTGGGCGCGTGCTCACTGGGCATTGAGCTGGGGCTGCCTGTGTCCCACCCTGATCCCTCCCATCGCCCCCACCTTGCAAAGGCAAGCACAGGGAGGTGAGTCCAGGGCCGTCTGACTTACCCTGTGTCCTGCGGTGCTGTCCTGGGGCAAGGACAACGGAGGTGGAAGTCGAAGGGCCTCCTCGGGCTCTGCCCTCTTGAGGGAGGGGCACCAGAGGAGCCTGGGGTGGGGTTCTTCAGACCAGGGCTCCACGCTGGGCTCTGCAGAAGCGGGGAGAAGCTCAGCGGGGCCAGAGAGAGCCAGGCGGTGGCAGAAGAGAGAAAGCAAACCCACAAAGCCCTTGGGGTGAGAGGGAGCAAGAGAGGGCTCAGCCCGCCTTCACCCTGCCCTTGTCCTCATGCGGTGACAACTGTGGGGATGCACGCTCACACATGTGCACACAGGAGCGCAGTACACTCGTACTCATGCACACACACGTGTGCACCTGCACGCTTATCCATACACAAGTAGGCAGCCCAGTGCACACAGACACAGGCACACGTGCACACATGTCCGCAGCCATGCATGTGAACGTGGACTCGTGTGCACACGTGTGTGCATGGATGCACGTGTGAGCGTGCACGTGTGAGCACACTGGTGTACATGCACACACATGAGCACTCCTCTGCACACATGCACTCACCTGCACACACACGCCTCCCCCCCTCCCCACCGTGTGCACACTCGGTCATGCTGGTATCACTGAGTCCTTGGGGGTAAGTCAGAGGCTGACAACTCCTGGTTCTGGGGTGGGCGATGGTGCTGGCCCCTGAGGCGGGGAGCACCATGGAGGTGTGCTGAGGATGCCCCGTGCAAAGGGCTGGGGGCCACCTGCTAGGGGTGCTGGTTGGGGTGGGGGCCAGGGGTCTGGGGTAGCAGCTGAACCTGTGATGGGGAAGAAGGCACAGGTGGGGCAGTGAAGGGAGCCACTGGCCCGGGACTGAACCCTGAGAAACCCCACAAGCGGAAGCAGGGGAGACCAGCCCAGGAGAGGCAAAGGAAGAAGGACGAGCAGATGGAGGCCAGGAGGACAGTGCCGTCTGAGTGGAGAGGGCCAGGTCCAGAAGGAGCACGTGGCCCCAGGGGCAAGAGCGCCCACGATAAGGTGCTCCAGGGAGCGGCACAAAGAGGTCTTAGGGGCCTGGCCCATGATTTCCTAGGACAGGGCGTCCTAGTGGCCGGCAAGGTGGGGGCAGCACGTGGAGACCGGGCACCGATGGGTGGCCCCCACAGGAGGGTCACATCTCACTCCAGCACAGCCAGGGTCAACCACCTGTGGCCCCATCACAGATGCGGAAACCCAGGCTCAGGGGGTGGGGTGGGTGGTGGCCCAAGAGTTCAGAGGGAGGCCACCAGCTGTGTGGGCTTTGAAGGACCTCGGGCCACACAGGTCCCAAGGTCACGGCAGGCCACGCAGGCCACACCTCCCCGGGGACTCTGTGCCACCAGTCCAATAGGGCTCCTGCAGCCCAAAGGAGGGAGGCACATGGGGCCCTCCGCACGTGCTGGGCCTCAGTTTCCCAATCAGTCTTAGCTGAGGGCAGACCCGGGGTCCCCGAGACAGGGCGGGACTCGAGCCCATGGCTTGTAGTGGGCCAGGCCTGCAACAGTGGCAGGGGCACACCCGTAGTTCGAGGGCCAGGACCTCAATTACCGCCCGCAGACGCGCAAATGTCAGCAGCGCCTCCCGCGCCCTAGGCCTTGGAGTTTGGGCCTGGAGCGGCGGCAGCCCTGGCCTGGCCTGGAATGAGGCGCTCAGAGCTCATGTAATTGCCGGCTGCCACGCAGTCACCCTTGACAGGCTGTCTCCACCCGCCCAGGTGACACGCAGCCCCCAGCCGCCACACATGCCCACCCCACGGGATCCTCACCGCAGTGGCAGGGTGTCTGGGCGCAGCAGGGCAACGGCGCTGACTCTCCCTTCTCGCGGGGTGGGGGCAGGGTGGGTGCCCCCTCTTGACCCAGAGACTCGCACACATTCTTCCCACCCTCCCAGATAGTCCTGGACCCTCTGGAACTTCCCCAGAGAAACCAGGGGTGAGAGAGACAGGAGGGAGACTCACTGTGGGCGTACCGATCCCCCTTCTCCAAAGAGCGGGGACATCTGTGCCTGTGGCAGTAGCGTGAGTGCGCAGGGCCAGAGGAAAACTTCAGAGAATGACCGCCATGGGAACACGCTTGCAAAGCCAGCGCAGGGGCTCCTGGAGGAGTGACCTGGGGCTGTGTCCCCACCTTCGTGGTCGGCCCCCACCCCCCGGGGCACCACACGGATGGGCGCACGCAGGCATGCACACGTGCATCCCTTCCTCCAGCGGGCACTCAGCCTGCGACGGGCGCTCCTGACAGCTGGGGACCCGCACCTTCTTTGCAGGAGCCCGCCTCCCCCTGGTCTAGGCTGCGAGAGACAGGTGTGGTCAGGAGGTTGGCCAGCTGTGGGGTGGGGATGGAGGAGGCCCTGGCCCAAGTTGTGGGGGCCCAAATCCTAGGCTGGGGGAGCAGGGACAACCCAAGCTGGTTCCAGACAGGGGCTATCTATCCTTCCATTTACCTACCCGCCCATTCATCGTCCTCCCTCCCTTATCCACCGTTCATCCCTCCTCCATTCATCCATTCAAGCACACATTTATCTATCCATTCGTTCATTAGCCCATCAATACTTTCATGCTCCCATCTGTCTACCCCTCCGCCCACCGGGCCCCATCCATCTCCATGTATCTATATATCCGTCCACCGACCATTCATCAATCCATCAACCTATTCATGCATCTATTTTTTTCTGTCAGTCAGCTGACCCATCTGTGTGGAGTCTGATGTCCAAGAGCTGGTGCTGACCTTCCCTAGGAACACAGGTAGGCCACCTACGTCCAGATGGAAGCAGGCATGCAGGTGGTTGTAGGGGTGGTGGTGATAAGATGGGGAAATTCTGTTTTAGATGATCCTAGTTTCTCAGGGCATGAAGTACGGACAGCGGCTGAGATTGAGGAGTAAGGAGTGTTGGCAATTTAAGGAGAGAAGAGAATGGGGAAAGTGTTCCTGAAATCAAGGCTTTGTGAGTGAGAAAGAAAAACAATGGAGGTTGGCTAGGCAGTGCATCTACCCCTTGAGGCTACAGGCACAAATTTACAGTGGGCAGCACGCTCGTGTGTTTGTGTGCAGCTACGTTCAGCTGCTTAAGTGTAGCTACACATTCAGCCAGGGGCTACCTATCCATCCCTCATCCATCCCCCATCCATCCATCCGTCTAACCATACATCCACCCACCATCCCTCATCCCTCATCCATCCATCCACCCATCCCCCTCCATCCATCATCCATACATCTATCCATCCTTCATCCATCCATCCACCCCATCNATCCCCCATCCATCCGTCCATCCATCCATCCATCTAACCATACATCCATCCACCATCCCTCATCCCTCATCCATCCATCCACCCATCCCCCTCCATCCATCATCCATACATCTATCCATCCTTCATCCATCCATCCATCCCCCATCCATCCATCCATCCCTCTATCTACCCATCCACCCATCCCCCATCCTTCTATCCACTCATTCACCCTTCTTTCCTTCCTTCCATGCTTCCTCACTACCACCCATCCATCCTCTCTTCATCCATCATACCTGCCTCATCCCTCCTCCATCCCAGGGAATGGTATGGGGACAAGATACTGTTCCTGCCTTCAAAGAGGATTGAGGTCCAGGGTGGAGAGAGGGGACAAGGGAGTGAGCATGGAGAGGTAATGCCTATAGCCACTGTGTTGTAGGGCAGCGCTCTGTCCCTCTGTGGTTGTTCCAGGCCTGAGACCTTGCTCCTCACCTTTCTGCTGCACCCTGAAATGTATGCAGGAGCTCTTGGATCAAAAGTGGTGTCACAGGCAAGCCGTGAGCTGGGGCAGTACCTGGGGCCCCCTTCCTTCCTCCCACTCACTGAGCTTCTGGTGCCTTCTACCCTCTCGGCCCAGGCTTGACCCCAAAGCCCATGTGTCCTATAATCTACAAAAAAGCAAGAGAACTTGAAAACTGTTCAAGTCGTTGACGTGACTCCAGACCCTGCCCACTGTAGGATGCTGGCGGGAGCAGGCGGGGGCTGGGGTCCACGGGCCCCTCCACAGTGCACACTGACGCAGTCACTGGACATCAGGAGACACGGTGTCACTCCGCTGCCCCACTCAGCTGCCCCTGGACCCACTGAGAGGATGCAGCTGCCCTCAGAGAAGGGAGCCTAAAGCTGCCACCAGGCTCCCCGCAGGTCAGACCAGGTCTTTCTGCCGCGGCCTCATCACAAGGGACGTTTGGCAGGGTAGCAGGGCAGCCCCCCAAGGGCCAGGCCACATAATTACTCAGCACAGGGCTGGTGACCGACGCAGCAGCTCCAGTCAGCTGGCCAGGTGTGTGCACCCCGGGGGGGGGGTGGCCCGCAGGGTGGGTGTGCAGGCTGGAGCCAGCGGGCCACACCTGAGACCATCCCACACCTGACCTGCCCTCGGAAGATCGCCCGGGCAGGTAAACACAGTGTCACGCTTAGTCCTGGGACACAGGCAAACAAGCCAGGGAGCAGGGGCATGCCGCAGCTGGGGTACTTTCCGCCCTGACTCAGCGGCGCACCCAGCACACTGCCCAGCCTCGCTCCAAAAGCCTCTCTTCGCATAGCGACCCTGAAACGCAGAAGTCCCACGTGATGGGGAGGGGAGAATGACATTCGTCTACTGCCGGGCCCCCCTCAGCGGCTCTGTCAGCCTCCCAGACGCACACTTGCCCCCACCCCTGCCCACAATAACTAAAACCCGAAAACTTCCATCGCTCCCACTCCTTCTTAGGAACGCTCAGCATCTCAGTCTTATCAGGCTTCTTACTCATGTGTCTCTTCTCCCGGCAGATGAAACAGGACGCCAGAATCACCAGGCCATGCGTCCAGCAGCAGCAGCACATAAACCTGGAGGAGGGGGCTCCAGAGGGAGTCCGGGGGGAGGCGGGATCTCACCGGGGGAACTGGCCTGCACGACTGCCCACCCACCAGCCCTCAGTCCCTGGAGGGCAGGGCCCATGCACTGCATCCTCCTTTGCTTGGTCGAGGTGGGACCAGCGGCGGGGGCCTCGTCGTTCCACAGGAACAGAAGGAAAGCTAGTGCTTAGAAGGCTCAGGGGAGGCTGGCCTGTTGGCCCCCTTGGCAGGTGGCCTTCTGCAGCCATGGGGGACCCTGGCCCACTGCTCCCCACTGGGCTCTGACCTGTCTCCTCGTTCTTCCCTCCACGGGCAGAGAGCCTCAGAGTGGAATGAGCCTCCGTGCTGGCCTCCACCTGCATCCTTCCACTGGCTGCCACAGAGTTTCCACCTGGGGCCCAGTGCCACCCTCAGCCTTGGGGACAGCAGAGGAAAAGGCCAGGAAGCCCCCCCCACCGAAAGCATGCGGGAGTGGGCTGCAGAAAATGCAGACACGAACACGCTTGCCTACAACATACAGATACACTGTGGCCCGCACGCACCTCCTTCCTGAAGGCCGGTCACTCCTCCCTTCCTTCTGCACCATGGACCAAGTGCCCCTCGGCTGGTGCTGGCCTGGGAGACCCTGGAGGTTCCACCTGGTGCCACTGGCAGCTAGAAGAGCAGGGAAGGGTCGTCAGGCTACCCGAGGGGGAAAATCGAGTCACGTCCCCTCCGGCCTCAGCCTCAGTGGCAGGACTTGCCCCACCGCCCCCCTGGCCCTGTTGTACCCACACGCGGGAGGCCTGCCGCTGGGCCAGGGCAGGAGCCCTTCGCTCTGGGTCCTGGGCACCCCAAGAATGCTGGTGAACTAGGCTCCCCACAGGGCAGGACCCTAACATTCTCATGTGGTGGCATAGTGGCCATGTGGCAGCTTCCCATAGGCCGGCCACAGGGCAGAGCCTCCACGGCTAGATGGTCCCCCGATCCCAATTCTGGGCAGTTCTGGAGCCTCTGGGGCTCAGTGCACCAAGAACTCGGGCAGGCAGAGCCAAGCCCACGTCAGACCTGGGGCAGCCCTGACTCTGGGCTCAAGGGGTGCTGGGGGTATCCTTGGAGGCCACGGCTTCCCGCCCAGGCCCACCCGCCCACACGACCCGTCTGGAGGACCTGGCCGAGGCTTTCGTCAGTGGGTAGATCAGCCCCCAAGGGAACCAGGAACGGGAGGAGGAGGGACTGAGCCAGACCTTCCCGGGGTCTCCTGCCAAACCCCGCAAACACGCATCCTGGAGAACCCAGCCCATCTCGGAGCGCAGGACGGAGGGCGGGCCGGAAGCCAGGCGTGTGCAGAGAAAAGCCCCCCAGGCCTCGGTGCCATGAATACACACACATGTGCACCCCACGCACACACAATACACACACCACGCCCGTGCACACACCTCGTTCTCACCCAGCCTGAAGAAAGCTGCTCAGGGCCCCTGCCCCAGGCGTGCCGCTCTCCCAGGCCTCGGCCGGACAGGGCAGACAAGCGGCCCAAAGCAAAGTCTGCCGGCCGCTACCCCCACCGCTGCCCACAGCCCCGCAGCCCCGAGAAGGCAGCAGCCGCACGTAGAGGAGTAGACGGGCGCGTGCTCGTGGGCCAGCTCCGGGGCCCTGTGACGGGGCGGGACACCTGTGACTCAGGACTGAGGTTGGAGAGGGAGGCTGACAGGATAAACGGAAGAAGTCAACAGGGACCCTAGACTACCCCTTTGCCTGACTTCACTCCTCGTGGTAGGAGGCACCACGGGGGCCTGCCCATCCAACCCTCGCCTGACAGCCAGCATGGCGGGCCCTGCCACCCCCACCAAGCCAGGCCAAGGTCACCAGGCCAGGCCCAGGCTGGCCAATTACATTCCTGCTCCTGCACGTGATGGCGGGGCCTTGAACTGAGAAGCCTGCGTCCCAGGAAGAGAGCAAGGGCCAGCGAGTTTCCAGAGATGCACGGGGGCCCTGCCAGGGCTCTCATGGTGCCAGTGACAGGGACCCCAACTCACAAAGCAGCAGGGAGAACTCTGCTTTCAACAGGCAAGTGGGCCAAGGATACCTGTTTCAGGCAAGGTTTGATCCAGCAGCTCAAAGCGTGTCCACATGGAGCAGTTTCTCCTGCACTTCTCGGTGATTTCCAAGGCCTTTCTGTGGGAGGGCCGGGGCTGTGCGTGGCTCGGGGAGGGCCGAGGGGATGAGATCGGGCTCATACTCAGGCTGCCGGGTGCTGAGATGGGCCCTGCAGGGGAGCAGAGGGGAGTTCAGTTTGGGTCATGCTGGAGCCTGGGAGCACATGGTGGCTGGGATGGGCGCTATCCCGCAGCAGAGGGCAGGAAGGAGGCCGGGGAGGCCCACTGGAGACACCCTCCCCCACGGCCACGTTGCTGAACCTCCCTGTGCCTGGCGCGCCTCAGGCTGCACACCCACCAGATGCAGGAGAGGCTGCCCTGTAAGCCCTCAGGGGTCACGGGAGGCCTTTGCCCTGTGGCCAGACCTCTGGAGGAGAGGGGTTTGTGCGGCAGGTGGGCAACAGGCCGCCGCCCCCATGGCCGCTCACCGCTGATGACCACAGGTCGCTCGGCCTCGGTGCGTGTCAGTTTCCCGTCTGTGGGAGAGACCCTAGCTCAGGGCATGAAGGTGACTCACAGGGGCGAACTCCCTGGGACATGAAGCAAGGGTGCATAATGTTGTCCCAGCGCCCAGCCACCCTGGTCAGTGGGGAGGGTGTCCGCCAGGCCGGCGACCGCGACGGCGCTGCTGGGAAGGCTTTCCGCAGGTCCCGCCGCACGTCCCACAAAGCCCCAGGCTGGCAGCATGGCCCTGGCGCTCCCTCCGTGGCTGGACGGGGACTTGCCCTGGCCACTAAGGGGAGGGCCCTGGGCTCTCTGGTGGTGGTTGGCAGGGGAGCCCCCAGCCCAACCCCCCACAGCAGCCGAGGGCCCTCTGCTGGGAGCCACAGCGTCCAGACCCCAGCTCGGGAACCCGCGTGCCGGGATAAGTAAGTTCATTACCTTCCACGACAGGATAAGCCCGTTCTGATCGCTGCATTAGGGACAGAACTGCAAGATTATGAATTACAGGGATGTGCTCACGTGTCTGTCTCTCCAGGGCCAGGCGGGAGAAGTTAATTATTTTTATAGGTCCAGATAGAGCACGGTGGGTCAGGACGCCCGGTCTGGGGTCCGAGCCAGCAGGACGCGGGGCCCTGCCCAGCCCTGTTCGGAGCACCAGTGCCAGCCTCTCCCTCCCGTGGAGGAACAGGTTAATGGGCGTCTGCGGCTCCTTATTATTGCTGCCTGCAGAGAGGAGCGAGCCGGGCCCAGCTCTCTGAGTGGCCGGCGGGACCATCAGTATCCCTGAAGGATACTCAGCAATCTTTTTTTTCTCCCAATTGCCCACCACAGCCTATATTACAAATACATAAATCATAATGTTTCAACAAAAGCAAAATTTAATTTTCTCCTTTCAGCCGTTATCTGGGCCGGGTGGTATATGGCAGGCTGCGCCGGGCTCATTTATTACACCCACTGAATGGATAATGGCAGGCCCGGTCGATTGTCGCCAGCTTTGTTCGGGCTCTGAATGTGCCGCGCAGCCTGCGGTGGCCCAATCTCCCCGCATCTGTAATAGATACACAGGACTCTATTATTCCTTTTGCCGGAACAAAATTAAATAGTGGTGTGTGCTGGGGCGGGGGCCAGGCTCCTGGGAGGCGGAGGCAGCCTGCATCTTGGCCCGCCACGGCGCCCCCCCACCGCCCCGCCGCCCCTTCCCGGCCAGCCCTGCGCCCGGGCAGGAGCCGCCAGGCTTCTGGGGAGACCCGCCACAGCCGGGCAGGGGTAGGCTGGGGGGTGGCAGGAGCTGCTGTCCTGAACGACCGACATGGCCTGGAGAGGCTGGGGCTCGGCCGTCAGGAACTACCCCCAACCTCCACAGCCTTCTGATCCGCCCACACCCATCATGTGCACCATGGACCCATTTCACGGGCCAGGGAAACCAAGGCCCGTGAAGCTGAGCCTGCCTGAGCTAGGGCGGCATCCTGCGCTGATCCCACTGGCGACCCCTCCCCAGGCTCTGGTGTTCCCGGGAGACCTGCCCCCTGGGACCGGGCTGTCAGAGGCTCCTCGCCTCAGCCCATGGAGAAGCCCTGCCAGGTCCAAGGGCTCAGATTGCAGGAGCCTCACCGTGGGCTTGTAGAGAGAGGAAGCTCACGCCTCCACCGCTCATGGTCAGCCCTCGTCCCTTCCTGTCCGGGGGAGCCCCCGCAGCTCACAGGCTCAAGCATGTGCCGTCCCCTGCAGGCACGAGCCGCCTGGCCAACGGCCATCGGCTCTCTGAGTGCTGGGAGTCAGGGGTGCTCCCTTCCCAGGCGAGCAGAGTAGGGCCCCTGGCCCCATTCCCCAGTGAGGAGACTGGGGCTGGCGCCTTGCTCCATGAGCCCGTATGGAGGCCACATCCCTGCCCGGCCAGAGTCCACGGCTCCCCGAAATCCCGGTGCCTAACTCCTTCCTGCAAGTGCGTGAGGCGGAGGTGGGGGAGGGGGGACAACCCGGGATGGACCTTCAGAGAGGGATTCCCAGGACCGCCTCTGAATGCACTGCTGTGGCCCTGGGACCAGTGGTGCTGGGATGACGGTGGGGGCCCCCAGGGATGCCCAGTGGGGCCACGGGAGGCGAGACCTGCAGCTGGACAGCAGCCCCACCCACTCCTGGGGCAGCGGGAGGCGGAGGCTCGCTGCAGAAGTGCGGGTGCTCTGACGCGCGCCAAAGGTTACTTCCCGCCGTGTCTCGTCGTGCGTATCTGCAAACACGCTCTGACAAAATGGAGATGAAGTGTCAGTGGGGCCGCAGCCCATCTTTCATTTAACCTTTATAAGCACCTTCCTCCTGTCATCAGGGGTTTTGTGAGGATGCTGCCCAGCCCTCCGCCCACGGAGGTGCCCGGCTTGTGTCTCCAGCTCCTCACGGACACGGGAGCCCAACGGCCCAGAGCTCCTGGGGCACAGCCCACTTGCCTGGCTCCCAGGGCTCCACAGCCGGGGGTCCTCATATGCCATGGGGCCCACCCATCCCAGGAGCCTCCATTCTTGGGGGGTGCCCCAAGCCCAGGGCAGGCAGGTGCTGAGAGCCCACAGCCAAGTCCCAGGTTGAAAGGCAACGATTGGGCCCCTGTGGTTGTAGTTCGAGCCTCTGCAGCCCCGAGGTCAGCATGGCAGAGAAAGCGTGCTTGTGGGTGTGTGGGGGGAGGACAGAGGGCAACTCTGCTTTTTTCCCGGTCACTTCCAAAAAATGGTCTGTCCCTTAATGATTCTTGAGTTTCTGGTCACATTTGGCTATTAAAACTCAGTCTGCTTTGAAACTTTAGTCACGAACCCGATTCTGGTTGGTCTCCCCCACTCCGCAAGAGCAGACTAGGAGAGGGCTGAGGTTGCTCAGACCAGCACTCGGACGGTCAACTCTGCCTCCACTCTGTCTCTCCTTAGCACCCAGCGAAGATTCACTGAGCACCTACTGTATGCCAGGCACTGTGCTGGACACGGCAGGGAAGCCGAGATGAGGTTCCCTGCCCTCAAGCTGGCATTCCGGGGACAGAGACCATCCGCAAACATGGTAGGTCAGTGATTCTGAGCTGCCACGGGAGTTAAAGGCTGGGTGGAGGGAGTGGGGGTGCATTTGCAGTGTTCAACAGGGTGGTCAGCGTGAGCCACAGTAAAGGAGGCGGTGAGAGAGGGAACAGCATTCCCAGCAGATGGAAGAGCCACTGCAAAGGACCTGAGGCCAAACCTTCCTGACCTGCTCAGGACAGCAGGGAGGCTGGGGGCTGGCAGGGGGTTGGAGGGGCCCAGCAGCACACCCAGGGTCTGGAGAGAGGCTCTAAGTCACTGAAGAGGAAGGAGGGCATGACACGGCTTGAGAAGGGAAAGAGAGGACATGATGTGTGCTTTTACATGACACCCCCAGCAGCACGCGGAGAAGAGACCACAGGGTCCCAGGTGCACAGGGACAGGGGTTGGAAGCCACATCAGTGACCCAGCTGATGAGGGCCTGGGCTGGGAGAGTCAGGGGGGTCGGACTCAGGATGTATTTTGAAAGTAGAGCCAATGGGAATTGTTAGGAGACTATCTGGTGGGCCAAAGGAGGGGAGTCAGAGGTGAGTCAAGGTTTTGACCTGATCAGCTGCCCTCACCTGAGATACGGGGCAGAAGGGGGCTGGCATTGGACACATCGAGGCTGATGTCTGTCCAAGCAGAGATGCTGAGTAGTGGTCCGACTGGTGAATGTCCAGCTGGGAGAGAGCTCTAGTCTGGAAGTAGAATGTGGGTGTTGCTGCGGACAGACGGACATGTGACCCAGCAAGATGGTATCAGAGAAGAGGGGCGGGGTTCAGCCTGAGCCCTGGGCACACCATCATTAAGGGGTCTGAGGGGGGGAGAGGCAGCAGAGGGGATGGAGAAGAAAAGATTGCAGAGACAGGAGGGAAGCCAGGGTGGGAGTCATCTGGAAGCCACAGGAAGAAAGTGTCCCCAGGAGGAGGGAGGAATGGCAGTGGACAGGGAGCATAAGGTGAGGACGAGAACAGTCCACCTGGTTTTAACACATGGAGGCCTCTGGTGACCCTAATAAGAGCAAGAAAACCTGACTAAGTAGATTTAAAAAGAAAGAGGGAGCTCCATGTATGGCCAAGACGGAGTAAGGCCTGTGTTTACCCTCCCACTTGATACAACTAGAAACCTAGAAAAGATATGTGGCTTCACGGCTTTGAAGACACTGGACATTGGGCAAAGACAGGCAGCGACAACAGAGACCCAGAGCACAAAGGAAGTGAGCCCTGGGCCTCCGTGTTGCTGCCTTAGGAAGCTTCCAGGCCCTGGTGCAGGGGCGGGAGGTGCAGAGGGGCCCTGCATCAAGCTAATCTGCATTACTGGAGTTCTCGAACAGGGAGGTGAAGACAGGAAGAATATTTCAACAGTGCCTGGAACTCCCAGTGTTGGTGCAAACTATAAACCCACAGGTCCAAGAAGCCCCACAAGCCCCAAGCACAATTCGTTCAAGCCGGTGATGACGGAGAGCCTTCCAGTAGCCAGAGGAAGAAGGCACATTATGTGCAAAGACACAAAGACAGGGTGACAGCAGATTTCTCACTGGAAAAAGTGTGAGCCAGGAGGTGATAGAGCACCTGTGAAGGAAGAGAGATACAACTGCCAACCCAGAGTCCTCCACACGATGAAAATAGCTTTCAAGCCCAGGCAGAATAAAGACTTTTTCAGACATTAAAAAGAGCTGGAAGAATTTATCACTGGGAGAACCACAAGATACAGAATGTTAAAGGACATTCTTCAAGCAGAAGGAAAATGATGCCAGATGGAAACCTGTATCTACACAAAAGAATAAAGAGCACCAGAAGTGGTAACTGTGGTAATTGTCTAGAGCAAAAAAAATAAAATATAATGTGTCACGACATTTATAACATGTGTAGCAGTAAAATGTATGACAACAGCAGCACAGAGACCAGGAAAGAAGACGACAGGGGAGGGTTCTGGGTAAGTCCACACCATCCTCCCAGTCGTGCTGCACCACACGACAGCTGACTGAGACAAATTAAAGATGTGAGCTATAAACCAAAAAAGCAGCCCTTGAAATAACAAACCAAAAAATTATAGCTCATAAGCCAACAGAAGAGATAAAGTCATAGGAAATACTCAATCCAAAAGAACACAGAAAAAGAGGGGAAAGGGGACAAAGGACAGATGGGACAAATGACAAACAAAGCGACGACAGATATATACCCCACATATTAGTGTTACAGTCCATGCAGCTGCCCAGATACACCATCAAAAGGCAGAGGTTGTCTGATTGGGTGAAAGCATCAACACCCATCATGCTGCCTGCAAGAAAACCACTGTAAATATAAAAACAAAATAGATGAAAAGTAAAAGGATGAGGAAAAGATAAATTATGCTAACACTCATTAGAAGAAGGCTGGAGTGTCTATACTACACCAAAATAGATTTCAGGGCAAAAGTATTACCAGGAATAAAGAGGGCCATTTCATGATGACAGGGGGTTAATTCATCAAGAGGACACAACAATTCTGAAGGGCACCTGGGTGACTTAGTCGGTTAAGCGTCTGACTCTTAATCTCGGCTCAGGTCTTGATCTCAGGGTTCTGAGTTCAAGGCCCATGTTGGGCTCCACACTGGGCATAGAGCCTCCTTGAAAAAAAGAAAAGAGGACACAAAAACTCTAAATGTTTATGTACCTAACAACAGAACTTCAAAATACAGGAAAAAAAAACTGAGAAAAACACAAGGAAGCACAGACAAATTCAGTTACCATCGGAGATTGCAACACCCCTGTCTGACGCTGATAGGCTAAGTAGAGAAGATATCAGCAAGACCGTGGAAGAGCATCAACCAAGCCGGCCTAACTGATGCATAGAACTCTGCCTGGAACAGCATATTTCGTGTTCTCAAGTACACAAGGAACACCTATCAAGAAAGTGCATATATTGGGCCAGAAACAGGTCTCAGAGGATCTGAAAGTATTTAAATCATACAAAGTATGTTCTCTGACCACATTAAACTAGAAATCAGTGACAGAAAAGTACCTGGAAAATCCCTAAGTATTTGGAAGCTAAAAAACACACCTCTGAATAATCTGGAGGTCAAAGAAAAAATCAAAAGGGAAATGAGGGAGTATTTTGAATTGAATGAAAGTGAAAATACAACATATCAAAAATCCGAGATGCAGCTAGTGCAGAACAGTACTGGGAGGGACATTTATAGCACTAAGCATCTGTATTGGGGAAAGAAACCAAAAAAGCCCCCTGCAAGAATCCTAAATCAATGGTCTCAACTTCCACCTTAAGAAACTAGGAAACAAGAGCAAATATAACACAAAGTAAACAAAAAAAAAGAAAATAAAAAGCATCAGAGTGAAAACCGATGCATTAGAAAATAAAAAAACAATAGAGAAAATCAGTGAAACCAAAAGCTGATTCTGTGAGAAGATGAATAAGACTGAGAAGCCACATTAATCAGGAGAAAAAGAGAGAAGTATTAATTAGTCATTCCAACAATGGGAAAGCTGACATCACTACAGACTCTACAGAGGTTGAAGGGATAATACGGGAATACTGAGCACAGTTCATGCCCATGAATTGGACAAAAGACACAAACCATCAGAACCCATTCAAGAAGAAATAGAAAACCTGCATAGTCCTATAGCTACTAAAGGTTAAATTTGTAGTTAAAAACCTTCTCAAAAAGAAAACTCCAAGCCCAAATAGATTGTAAAGAAAAAAAATAATATCAATCTACATAAACCCTTCCAGAAAACTAAAGAGAAGGGACACTTTCCAACTCATCCTATGAGGCAAATATTACCCTGACACCAAAACCAGGCAATGAGATGAAAGAAAAGACAGAGATTAAAGAAAAGATTAAAGAAAACCACAGACCAATACCCATGAGGAACCTATATGCAAAAATTCTAGCAAATAGAATCCAACAATATTTTAAAAGGATTATGACCATGATTTATCTAAGGAATGCAAGTTTGGTTTAACTTTCAAAAAGAAAAAAAATGTAACTTACTATATTAACAGACTAGAAAAGAAAAATCTTATGATTATTTCAAATAGATACAGAAAAATCATTTGACAAAATCCAACTATTGTTCCTGATGAAAACCCTCAGTAAAATAGAAAAGAACTTCTTCATCAGGAGAAAGGGCGTCTCTGGAGAACCTGCAGCTGGGGTCAGAATTAATGGTGGAGGACTGAGTACTTTCCCCCTAAAATTAGGAAAAAGGCCCAGGTGTCTGTTCCCAAACCTCATGTTCAACATTGCACTGGGTATTCTAGCCAGTGCAATAAGGCAAAACTTAAAAGCACCCAGGTTGGAAAGAAAGAAGTAATACTTTATTCCTAGCCTGTATGAGAAAATCTTATGGAATCCACAAAAAGGCTAACAGAACTAACATTTCAGTGCGAGTTTACCAAGGTTGCAGGATACAAGATCAGTCTACAAAAGTCGGTTCTATTTCTGGGTACCAGCAACAAACAATTAAAAATTTAAAATGGCATTTGCAATGCCATAAAAATATAAAATACACAGGGATAAGTCTGCAAAATATGTGTAAGACCCATATACTGAAAAATACAAAGCATCGATGAGAAATTAAAGCAGCACTAAATAGGGGGAGATACACCACATCCATGATGAGAAGATGCAACATCGTTACAGTGTCTGTACTGGAACGCGCTGTGTGTCCCACCTGGCTGGGTCCATCCGGCAACAAGACTGAGAGGTCCCCCAGAGAGTGGGGGCCCCAGGGAAGACATGCAATGGGCAGGTATGACACCGATAACTCTGAAGGCGAAGACATCGCCAACAAGGGAAAACATGGTGGCCAAAGAAAACCTTGGACCAGGAGGCCAACTTATTCAAGGGTCAGAGAGGACCCTGCCTTTGCCTCCATGGGCTGACACGGTCACTCAGTGACCAGATGGACCGGCTGCAGCCCCAGGTCACTGCGTGGTGGCCGTCACTGTGTCTGAAGTTGGCATGAGCTCGAGCCCCAGGAAGACCCCTCTTCAGGGCACGTCTGGGCTGTCCACCACAGGAAGAGTGACCTCCCAGTAGCTCCAGAGTGTAAGGCGGCATCACCAGAGCACAGCTTTGGGAAGGGACATCCCTGTTCGGATGGGCGCTGTGCTTGGGGATCTGGGAGAGCTGCTGTTTGCCGCCTGCTGACTCACTCCTGCCGTCCAGCACATGTGACTGCGCTCCCCTCTGCAGAGGCTAGAAGGCACGTGCGTGCCCTGGGGTCTGAGGGAACAAGTCACATGAGCGGTCATGAGTCAGCCTAACCTTGCCCACGTGTCCCAACAGGCCCAAACCCTCCAGTAGAGGAGGGAGCCAGAAGCGGGGCGGGGTCAGGCCCCAGTGACCCGCACAGGGCCTCACCTGCAGACAGGGAGGAGCAGCCTGGAAGGGCAGGCCAGAGACACCTCCAGGCGGACCGGCCAGTGGGCTGGGTCAGGCCCCAGTCCCCGGCACCACCTCCGCTTTGGGCCCCTCTAGGGTTCTCTGCGTCCCCTGCTATTTGGGGGTGGGCACTGCCTATCTGCATTGCCCCTCCAGGCCTGGTAGCTGGGTCACTGTGGGGTCTTCTGTGCCCATGAGTATAGGAGACAGTGTTTAGGGGGGAAGGCACCAGTATGGGATAGAAAAGAGGTTCAAGCACCCCGTTCAGCGTCTCCACCCCACAGGAACCTGCTGTGCATACGCCCCTCCTCATGGCGCCCCCATGTTATGTGTCACCCTACACACACCTCCGGCCCCCTGCCCCCACCCTGCTGAGCCTCCCTACCTGTCTCTTGAGCACAGTCAGGAAGAGTCTGGCTAAGCCCTGCCCACCCCAGGCCTACTCCCCTCAGAACCGGCGGGAGGTTGAGGAAAGGTGGACAGGACTGGCTTGCCCCTGGTCACGCACCAAGCTGCCTGAGTGCATCAGGGGCCTCCCTCTGTGGCCTGGAAGCCCCTGGAAGAGCAGGTGAATGGCGGGGGCGGGTCTTGGTGTCATGGGCAGGACCCTGACTTCATGGCTTGTTCAAGCTCTGATCCTTGGAGAAGCAGGCCCTTCCCCTTGCTGCACCACTTCCCTTCCTCTGGGAGGGCTAGGGGGTGGCATCCAGTGATTTGAATTCATACTATTGTGTAAAGAACTACCCTCCCGGCCTTCCCTGGAGAAGCAATCAGAAGAGGAGGATAGGTGTCGAAGACCAGTGCAAAGTCCTCACATGCCTTCTCCATGGCCTGGGCTGTCTCCCAGCTTGGACGATGGGCGCTCACTGTGGCCTCGGACCCACAGGCTTACCTTAAATGGGGCAAGGGATTTTGGAGAGCACAGAGCCCAGCCCCTTGAGCCCTGGTGGCTGCACTCGGCAAGGAAGGGTGGGAGGAAGTGGGAAGTGGGGATGGAGGGGAAAGGGTATCTAGAGGAAGGGTAGGCCCTCTGTGTCTCCCAGTCAATCGAGGTGCATGGCCTGGAGGTGGGGAAGTCCACTGCACTCTCCTCCCATTTGTGCCCTAATTCTGGGCCGTGGCTGTGCCCTGCATGTGTGCGCAGCAGCGATGAGCTTCCTAGTGTAAAGGCAGAGGGCCATGATCCCTGGCTTCGGCCCCGGGGCCAGGGCACCCCTCGCCACAGTGTGACTGCATTCCACAGCGGCCACCGCTCCAGCCCAGGGGGTTGGCCTCGAACCTGCCCTGACCCTTCTTCATGGGCTCCCACGCTCCTGGCACCTGGTCTGGGTGCTGTTCTGACTGCTGCGTTCCTGGCCCTCTGAACTCCAGGCCAGCCGGCTCCCAGGTCTGGCCTTAACAGTGGGGACACAAGGACACGGAAAAAGCAGGCCCAGCTGGGCTGAGTCAATGAAATGCACAGATAGATGCAGGCCAGCAGCCACAGGCACCTCCAGGGGACATGTGAGGCAGGGAGACCCATATGAAACCGAAGGATCCCTGGAGTTCATTCAGTCACAAGCAACAGGAACAGCATGTGTGTGGAGGGAACAGCATGAAAAAAACCAGTGTGCTAGGAGGATGCTGTGAAAACCAGGATTGGACAGGGCCAGCTTGGCTGGGAGGCAGAGTCAGGGGCCCCGGGTCAAGGGGGTGGGGCAGTGGCAACCCAGACTCTGAGGACCCTGGTAAAATGAGGCTGTGGCTTCATCCTAGGGGCACAACGGAGGACCGGTGTCTGAGTTCAGGCTGAGACGTTGTGACAGTGGACAGGGAAGAGAAGGTGAGCTGAGACCCTTAGGAGGCCTGGAGGACAGTGAGGACACCCAGGTGGCGGGTCCACGCCCCCATCAGGTGCCCCAGAAGAGAAAGGGCACTCAGTGTTGGATGACTTATGTCTGGGGTGTCTGGAGAGCCTGCAGAGAAGCACTGAGTGGATAGTGGGGTCTGGGCCAGGGGTGAGGCCACCTTGGCAGGGCTGAGCTCCCCCAGGGAAAGGGGGGGTGGGGAGAGCAGAGGCCACCTGTGCACATGGGGGGTGGCCATCCCCAAGCTCAGGGAGGACAGTGAGGATATCCCCGAATGTCCCCTGTCGTCCTCCACAGGACTGTCGCTGTCTCCCCTTTCCGGCAGGTGCCAGGCCCTTCTGTGGCCTGGGGGCCAAGTCGGGCTCCCTGAGGTGGGTACCCTGAGAAGGCAACCTTTCCCTTGCCTGGCTTCCCGTCCCAGACACCCTGCCGGCCCCCAGGGACCCCCAGCACTTTCTGGAAGACGACTCAGTTCCCCCCTGCCCGCCCCCACCTGCTCGGGAAAACAAAGGCCGCAAGCAGGAAGCTCCTACAGGAATGAGGAAAGGCAGCGTGGTGCCGCACTTTTAATTTGTGACTAATTTGTTGCACAATGAGGTTGCAATTTTCTAATTGTGATTGCCAGTTTAATTTTACTCATGGCTGTGCAACCAACAGTGTATAGTCCAGTAATTAAAATTAATTGTACCCCACCTGCATATTTTTATCAGGCTGTTAGATTCAGTCTGCAAGCTCAATGATTTCGTTCCGAGAGAGGCCGACTCAATTCTGCCACACTTGGTGACTCCCCCCCTCTCAGGGTGGCCTTGCTCTCCGAGGGGGTGGGGGCCGCCTCCGCCCCAGCACCTCAGGTCTGGCAGGGCTGGGAGAGCAGAGCCCCCAGGGGCTTTCCTGGGGCTTATGAGCCTATTACTTAATGAATTACTGATGAGTTATTAGGCTCCCAAATTGTACATGGGGCTTTCATGAATAATCTTGGAAAACCCAAATGGGCTTTCTCCACCAGATTAAGTCCACGAATGATCCCCCAGCGCATGCTGGACGTGCTTTTCCCAGCCCGCGCGTCCTGTTGGCCTTGGGTGGGGGAGAGGAGGCCTGCTTCTGAATTCCAGGTTCCAGACCTTGGAAGAAGGCATCGAGCATCGGGTCCAGAGAGCCCTCGGACCTGGCCTAGGTGTCACCTTCCCAGAAACCCCCCAAGGTCCCAGGGAAACTCTTCTCCCATGCCGGGTGAGAGTGATTCCAGGAGCCCTTGGACAGGCCCTGAAACCCTCCAGGACCCCAAGCCCATGGGTCATCTTGAAACATGGAAGACATAAGTCCCACAGCATCAGCAGTTGGGCAGTGAAGCTGGCAGGACAGATGGACCCTGAGGGGGCGCCAGGGGCTCCAGCCCATCCAAGCCCAGGCACTGCCCAGCACCGAAGTTAGCTGGAGTTGGTTTCCATGGTTCGTGACCAGCAGTCCTACTGACCCCCTCATGATCTGGTTTACAGAGGGGCAGGCTAGGGCCTGGGCAAGAGCGTGGGGGGCTTGGCTCAGGGTCCCAGGTTCCATGTCCTCCCCACCAAGCCATGGACGGGGCAGTTGTGACAGTGTTGAAAGCTTTGGATCCAGCTGAGCCAGGAGACTTTCACCTCACGGTCACCTCTTCCCTGGGGCGGGGCTATATTGCGTCCAGGGAGGGGTCACCTGTGATTGTCCTTCCTCTTCATTGAGGAAAACTTGGCTCCTATTGGGCAGGAAAGCACCGGCTCAGAGCTCAGGGAACCTGAGAGCAGACGCACTTCCACATACTCATCCATCCGCCCGTCCATCCATCTGTCCATCCAACCATCCATCAACCATCCATCTAGCCATCATCCCCATCCATCCTCCATCCCCCCATCCTCCATCCATCCCCCATCCCCTGCCCACAGAGTAGGGACACTTTGGACAGGACTGCTTGAACTTTCAGGTTTTTCACAACCTTAGGTGTGATTAGCAGACAAGACAGATAATAAACAATAAATTTGGAAAACAGAATATTCTGCTGATATGCGTGAGGTGAAAATTGTACAAGGAAGGGAGCGGAGTGCTGGGAGTCAGTGGGAGGCAGAAGGGCTCCCCAGGGAGCAGCATGTGAGCAAAGGCCGGAGGAAGCAAGGGGAGGGCTGCTGCCCTATGAATCTCCTTTCAGCGGATTTCTCCAGCAGGGGTGGCGCCCCTGGCTGGCCCTCCACCCCTCTCCCTCCACCCACCACTAGAGGACCCTAAACAGTCCAAGTGACCAGTTCCCCTGCTTGACAGCCGAAGTGGCTCCTATCGCCCATAGGATCAAGGCCAGCCCTTCAGCGTGCCCTTTGGGGTCCCAACAGCCCTGGCCTCATCTCCTACATCCTGCATCCCACCACTGCCATCTGGCTCTCCTTGTACCTGCCTTTGTCCTGAACTTGCCCCAGACACCCTCTCTGCAGGCCTTCCCCTCGTGGGCCTCGGCCCCCAGGAAGCCCTTCCTGGGCACTCAGGCAGGGTTAGGAGACCTCCGGGCCCAGTGAGCACAAACCCGGTGTGTGCGCACCTAGGCCAGAAAGCCTGCCCCCCTCCCCCACTGGTTGCCGCCCCAAGGCTCTGTCCCTGGTCCCAGGGGCCATTTCAGTTCTTCAGCCTCTCCTGCCTCCACTGCCGGCCCCATACCCCCCGCCACGTGCTCCTTGTGCTCAGGCCACAGCTGGGGGTCCTCCTGGACCCCTCCCTCATCTTGGCCCCATTCCTCCCACAGCCAGTGTCACAGCTCTCATGCTGATCGGCCCTGTGACCCGCATACCCAGCCTGCCCCCAGCTCCGCTTGGATCTACGTCCTCCCTGGCTCCCCACCCCACAGCTATGTCCAGCCTCTCCCCAGCCCCTGCCCCTCCCCCTCAGCACCGCAGCCTCCGGGGGGCCCTCCTGCCCCCCACCCGCCGCTGCTTCCCTGTTCAGTGTTGCACGGGGTTCCCAGGCAGTGGAGGGTGAGGTTTGCTGGTCCCGCAGGACTCCCAGCGGCCAGAATTCAGAGCCGCCACTGAAGGAATGAAGAACCAAGGTCCGTCCTGCAGCTGATCCCCGAAACCAGCAGTTCCCCAGCTTCCGTGTCCGCTGGTTCATCACAGCAGAGGCCAAATGCGACCGCACATCCCAAGCCCCGCTAGAGCCGATGGTGCGGTGCCAGTGAGGGCGGACAGGGCGGCTCAGCCTCCCTATGCCGTGATGGCCCCGCGGCCCTGACCTGCCCCTGCGGCTTGCTTAGGCCCAGAGTGCCGGTGAGCAAGTGAGGAAGGGCCAGGCCACAAAAGGGGGTCACAGGGGCCCTGCCTTGCGCCAGGCATGGGGAAGGATGGGGGGCGGCAAGTGCACAGGCATGGCAACCCAGAGCGAGGGTGGGGTGGGCTGCAGGGCTGGGGAAACACGTCAGGGAGCCCAGAGTCCAGGTCCCAGGAACAGCCATTTAGAGACCAGTATCCCACCCCAGCCCTGCCTAGGAGCCCCTTGAGGGTGGGCCCAGAACCCCCAGCGGAGTAGTTGGGTCAGAGGGCATCCTCCAAGACCCGGTTCTTGTTAGCTGCTCCCTCCCCAGCCCTCCTGCTGGTCAGGGTGGCTCTTGGTCCAGGCCCTCTGGGTCGGTTCCTATTCCAGGGCCAGTGCTCCTGGGTGGGGGTGGAGGGACCGGGGAACAAGCAGAACTCAAGTGTCAAAGCTTAGGAGCACCTGCCATGTCCTGACACAGCTCTGGTAGCTAGGACCAAGACAGGGCTTCAGGCTAGAGGGGGGATGGTGAGGAAGGGCCCGTCTGCAGGCACACCAGTGGCTGCTGGGGACAGAGAGAGTGCTGGTGGGGGAGGGTCCCATGTGTAAACAGGGGTGGGAAGGGCTCCTTGCCCAGAGAGGAGAGGAAGGGCTTTGAGCTGGGACACCTGGTGAAGGTCACAGGAGCAGGAGCAAGGACAGCATCAGGGGGCCTGGGGTCAGAAGAGAGGGTAGAGGAGAGGGTGTGGGGCTGCTCCAGCTGGGGGTGCACCTGGCTCGGGGCAGGGGAGTCCTTGTTGGTGCTCCGCAGATGAGGGCATGAGAATAGAGTGTGGGGTCAAGGGCAAAGGGGGGATCATAACAGGCCACTGCCCAGAGGGCAGGAGTCTTGTCCGGGCAGCGGACAGGGCAGCTCTGGAGAGATTTGGAGGACCACGAGGGGCTGCTGCCAACAATGTGGGCGAGAGGTGAGTGGCCAGGGGTGGCGCCCAGGTTCCCCTGTTGGGGGTGATGAGGGCGTGAAGCCAGGAACTAGCTAAAGCCCGGTGGAGCAGGGAAGTCCCAGCCATTGGCTTTAGGACTCTGGAGTTCAAGGGGAGGTTCAAGAGTTCGGGAGCATTGGCCCCCTCCTGGGCTCAGACAGGGGTGTGAGGTCCCGAGGCAAAGGGGAAGGTGGACCTGC
>NC_048228.1:109839888-109875200 GCF_002007445.2 Ailuropoda melanoleuca
CACTACCACCATCATCACCACACCACCATCATCACCACCACCATCACCGCCATCACTACCACCATCACCACGATCACTGCCATCACCACCACCATCACCACCACCATCACCACCATCGTCATCACCATTATCATCACCACCACCATTGTCAATACCATCACCACCATCATCCAAAATCAATTTTCAGCTGTCAAAGGCCAAAATGTTGGACAACTTGCCCAAGGCCGCTCCCCCAGTTATAGAAGAGCAAGGACGCAGACATTCAACCACCTTCCGTCCTGGTCCCAAGAGAAACGCGCTTAAGCACCATCATCACCACCACCATCACCGCCATCACTACCACCATCACCACGATCACTGCCATCACCCACCACCATCACCACCACCATCACCACCATCGTCATCACCATTATCATCACCACCACCATTGTCAATACCATCACCACCATCATCCAAAATCAATTTTCAGCTGTCAAAGGCCAAAATGTTGGACAACTTGCCCAAGGCCGCTCCCCCAGTTATAGAAGAGCAAGGACGCAGACATTCAACCACCTTCCGTCCTGGTCCCAAGAGAAACGCGCTTAAGCAGCCTCCATGTTGGCCCCACCCTCTCGCCTCCTGAAGACTTGCTGATTTTCTGGCCTGTGCCACAATTTGCTTGAGGCACCTGTACGCTGCTCACTCCCTCAGTCATGCCCGTCTCTGTAAGACTAGAGAATCCTTTTCCATAATACCCAATAAATAACCTGGATTTAATTGAATTAACATCGACAGCATGTAATTGCTCCTCGTTGCTCAAGCCTGCCTAGGAGGGGCGGTGAGGGGGCGCAGCGGCGAGGTTATTGCTTTAAAAAGATGCCCTCAGCCCTGAGCAGCGTTTTGGCCTTATTATTATAGTAATAATGAGGGCAGCTGATTTGATCTCCCCTCCACAATAGCGCAGCACAGCCAGCTACATAAACAGCCAAGTCCTTTGTCCCTGTGGGCTGTTTGTGGGTAATTAAAATCAATAGGGTCTCCCTCACAGATCTCCTTAGCCTCCGCAAAGCTCAGCGCTCAGGGCTGCCGGGTGTCAAACAAGCAAATGAACTCGCCCCGGCAGAGGGCCCTGCTGTGCCCTTCCCCGCCCCACTCCAGGGCCCTTCCCTGTCCTGGGACTTCCGGTAGCAGCTGCAATCCCAGAGGTGCTGGGGAAGGAGGGTGGGGGGAATTCCAGGGCATTGGCTGTGAGGTCGGTGTCTGAGGGCACAGCCCCGAAGCCAACAGGGAGGAGCCCCAGTGACATTCACTGTCAGGACTCACCAAGGTGGGGGGCGGGCTTCCCCAGGCTTGGAGTCTGCGAGGAGAAGGATCAGAAAGGGCTCTCTCTGCCTCTGTCTGGGGACCCCTCCCTCTACCCACAATTTCATGGACCCACAAGCCCCCTTGCAGGCTGCTGCATTCTGGGGCCAGAGCTCAGGGGTGCACACACAGACAAGCTCCAGCACACACGTGCACGGGCGTGCACGCACCCTTACACGCATGCCCACACCCCTCCCCAAGGCTTCACCCAGAGCCCCGAGCGGCCAAGCACAGCAGCACTAGTCTCTGGTCTAAGGCTGAAGCAGATAGCACATCCGAGGCGGCCTCACGCGGACGCAGCCTCCCTGACTCCCCACTCTTCGGCAGCAGTGGCCTGATTGTCAGCCTAGGAAAGTACAACCTCCCGGCCCAGGTGTGACAAGAGTCTCTGTGTCTCCTGAGTGGAGCTCAGCTCTCTGTGTCTGAGTTTAGCAAGTCAGGAAAAATCACCCCCTGGTCCAGCCTGGGAGCAGTGAAGCCCCTTGGACTGGGCAGGAATGAGGCATTCTGGAGATTGAGGCGGGGAGCACATGCTGGGAGCTCCAGCAGGCACGAAGGGGCAGCCCTTGGGCAAGGATGAGCTGAGGCCCTGGGGGGTTCGGACTGCCTGGTTTGGGAAAGAACTGGCTTCATTCTGTCCACCTCACCCCCCCAGCCCTGGGACGCCTTCAGGTCAGGCCGGCTCAAGGTCACCATCCTGCCTGTGAGCTCGCTGTGGTTGGGCTTCTTGGGCCCAACTCAAAGCCTTCTTCCACCAAGCATGGCTTTTTGGGGGAGAGGGGCTTGGACATGCACGGAGTACAGATGAAGGCCCTGCGAGGAGATTCGCTCTTGATGGGGAATCTGGGAGCCCTGGCACGCAGCTGCTGTAGGAGGCATCCAGGAAGGGTCCCTGCCTGGCTCCCAGACCTTTGCCTTAGGGCTAGGCCTGGGTCCCCCCAGCTCTCCTCAGACTGTGCCCTGCCTTCCACCTCTCTGCCTGTCTGCTCACCATACGACTGGGGAGAAGGGCAGTGAGCGTCAGCCCGGCCTCCAGCACAGTTGCCAGCCCGGTGGTCTCCCTCTCCACACTCCCACCGCAGCTGTAAGGGGCTGCTGGTCCCAAGGCCCTAGCTCTGCCGCTGCCCGTGGCTGGGACACGTGGCCCCCAGCACACGTGGGTGCTATGGGCGGGATCGCCCTGAGAGGCAGGTGGCCGTGGGCAGCTTGTCATCTGCAGTTAGGAGATGGGCAGGGAAGGAGCAGCCAGGGAGGACCTGTAGGCTCAGGGCCCGTCTGGGGCCACCTCGGGCCTCTGTCCTCTCAGAAGGCATAGGTGACCAGCAAGCCTAGGGACATGGCCGACGCCCTCTTATGGCCCCTCTCCCCATGTAGGCGGGTGGGGTGCAGACCGGAGCCTGGCTCCCCTCAGGCCTGCTGAGACAATGGAATGCCCACAGGATAGGAAGATGAGCTCACAGCAAGGGCTCAAACAAGCTGTCCCCACCAGCCTGGTGGGCTCCGCTCCTGGGCCTTGGCTCACAGCAGCTCGCAGAACACAGTGGTGTGCAAGCAGCTCTGCCCCCTGCACCCCTGCCTTACAGGACCTAAGCCAATCTGGGGCACCCAGACGGGTGGGGGTTGGGTACTGAGCCCCGGAGCCACACCGCCCATCTTGCGGGGCCCTGAGTGGCAGTGTGGGCTCCATGGGCTCTCAGAGCAGGGGACAGGACAGGTGTCTGCAGACCCCAAGCCAGGGGAAGGCAGTGGCACCAGCCCCACGGGGCCCCAGGCACACCCTGCCACAGCCAGCCCCCCAACCAGAGCACAAGGGGCGATCCCTAACAGCCTGCCCCTGGCTGGACACCCGGCCCTCGGCGGTGCTCAGCAGAGATTTACCCAGGCCCCCTGGAGCCTGACCACCTGACCAGGTGACCATTTCCCCATGCGGCCTAAAGGCTCATGCAGGGCCCACGGACGCTTGTCTTTGAGGCTCACTGGCCAGCTCGCTGAGGGTGGGGGAAGAGCTTAATTCTGTACCAAAAAGGGGTGTTGGCCAGATGATCTGTGAGCCCTCCTTCTTCACTCAGAGTACCCTGAAAGAGCCTGCTTTGGTGAGTGTGGGGGAGGCAGCACTGACCAGCCGTGGGCCCCCTCTTCCTGCTGGGCAAGGCGGGCAGCCCACACGGGGAGGTCCGTGGGCCAGTGTCTCCCCACCCCCTGCCTGGCGTCTGCCTGCCTCTGTGCCCAGCCAGCCAGCCATGAGCACCCAGAAGAGGGCGCACGTGTGTCCTTTCCCTCTGAAGCCCTGGGGCCAATTTGCGGGCCTCAAGCCCACCCCAAATCCTGGGTCTCCTCCAGCCCCTTGGCGGTAGTTCCTGCAGATCTCACACGGAGTCCGGCCCGCTGCCCAGGCTGCCGCAGGAATCAGGGGGCGCTGCGGGAGGGGCCGGCCGGCAGGGGACACCTGCAGTGGGCAGGGGCTGCGGGCCAGGCTGCAGGAGGGCCGGGGTCGCCGTGCTAGCATGAGCCTGCTGTCCGCGCTGTATCCACCCCCAGGTGCGCCACTGGCGAGGGCACCGCCTACTTAGGGACACACTGCACCCCCACTAGCCCTCGGTCAGGGTGAGGAGCCTGGAGGCCACCCCGGTGGTCAGTCACACAGTGGACGTCTCCTGGGGCTCCAGCAACGTCCTCCCATGAAGCCTGGCTGGATGGGACCCCAGGCCCGGACGAGGCTGGCAGCCCCACCCCTTTATCCATTCCACGGGTTTTCCGAGCAGCTCCCGCTTCAGGCAGCTCCTGTTGGGCAGGACTGGTCAGGGGGCCTGGGCAGGTGGGGGGAGCACTGCGCTGAGGCTGAGGCAGGGGCTGGGAGCTCCGTGCAGGGGCTGCTGCCACAACCGAGGCAGAGGCCCAGTGGAGGTCAGCAGGTGACAAGGTGGGAGCAGAAAAGGCAGAAGGGGGGCTGGGAGTGGGGGCGGGGGCATGTGGCAGGTGCTACGAATGTGGAGAGAGAGGGTCCAATCTGGGGGCGGCTCTGCCTGAGCCCGTGGCCTCTCCGAGGTCAGGGGAACTGACCACACTGGACGGGCCTGACGAACGGCCCCCCAGGAGTGATCTCGATGCCCCACCAGCAATCACTGCCCGGAATCCAGCTTGCTCCCAGGACCCCCATGTAAGCAGGCGTGCACCCCACACAAGGGCTTTTGTGACGAGAAGGGGGACAAGTGTGGGCAGCCCTGCGGCACGGCAGCAGCACACACGCCCTTGACCGGCGGTGCGCGTTCATGGAGACCCACAGAGACACAAACACCCGCGCACGCTCACCCACACACGACCTACGTCCACGGAGCGCAGGCCGCCAGCCACGAACGGCCACCCCTGCGGTGCTCAGAGGCTTCCTCGTGCATGCACACGCACACACGCGTGCACACAGCTCACACTCAGCCCTCTCTGCAGCTGAAGGCGCAGGCCTTGTGGGAAACAGTGCAGTGATTCCGCACGTCTGGCCTTCGCTGCCCCTCTGCGGAGGAGTCTGGGCTGGGCTGCTTCTGTGTGCAGAGCCCACCCTGGGCTCAAGGGCTGGCCCCCGGGAAGCTGGTGCCAGGGCTGCTCCCCAGTCTCCCCAGCACAGCCAGGCCACCGTCCCAGGAGCTGTGCTACGACCCTGCAGGAGCAGACTCCGCGTGCCGGGCGCTGGGCCAGGTGGCCTTCAGGCATCTGCCCTCTGTGAGGAGCGCCTTTCCCCCTCTCGGCTATCCTCCTGCACCCGCAACCAGCCACTGCTCTGTGGGGATCCTCTCCCAAAACCCCCCTTTTATCCTCCCACCCCCCACCCAGGGCCCAAACAATGGGCCCCTCTATTCCCCTTGCTCTCTTTATGGGGAGCTCCAGAGCTTCCTGACCTCCTGAACCAAGTCCGGTTCCTGCCTCCCCCTGAGGGAGGCACTCCCAGACAGAAGGGGTCTTGGGTATCTGCAGCCCCCAGAGCCAGCTGGGGCCCAGCCCCGTCTACTGTGTGGGTCCTTGTGGGGCCCTGAGGGCAGGCCTGGGTGTGGCCTCCAGAGAGGACAAATCTCTTGGTTGCTCAATCCATGTCCAGCGTCTCAGCCCTTCTCTGCAGCTCAGGGTGGGGGGTGCAGCCTCCAGCGTTGACCCTGGAACCCCTCAGGCACATAGCCAACCAACCAGTCACCCTGCGTGTGCCCCCACGGAACAGGATCCAGAGATGCGGACGGCCCCGGAGCCTAACGCTCGGCCACCAGGGTCTGCAGGGAGCGGAGGCAGGGAGGGAGCCCTGGAGAGAAGCCGAGTACCCCTGTGACGTCAGGTCCGCGGGCCAGCCATCCGAGCCCCCGCCAAGGTTCAGGAGCGCAGGGGACAGAGGCGTCCTCTTGCTCAGCACAGCGGCGAGAGGGGGAGGCCGCCGGCTTCATGCTTTATTCTCTGACAGTATCCATCTTTCCAAATTGATTTTTGATATCCATAGTGACCTGGAAGGGAGACACGGCGATAACTCTCGGAAAGTGGAAAACAATATTATCGCCACAAATATGAATTACTGGCCGCCAGGTTAAATCTACTGTGCAATGAATTATGTGACCCTGGCGCTCCTATAATTCTTGGGAATTTTATAGAGTCAGGAGAGGCCTGTGGGCGCTGACAAGCACTTAACAGCCAGAACCGGTCCCAACAACTCTCGGGGCCATTTGATTTAGCCGCCCGGGCACCGTGGGCCACTCCGTTCTGCCTTGGGAGCGAAAGATGACAGGAGTCACTTCTGCAGTTACGGACTTCATTTGTCCACGCTTGTCATTCCCGGGGCTGGAGACACACAGGCTGCCTCCCGCCAGGAACCAAGAACCGCAGCGCAGCCTGTGGCCCGAGGCCTCGGCGGGCACCTGCCCTGTGGAAGGGGCAGCGGGGACCCATGTGATGCTTGCTGAGGGACTTCTTACCCTCCGGGGAGAGGCCCCGGGAGCACACTTCGCCCAGCCAGAGAGGGAGTCAGGGCCAGCTCCCAGCTCCTCCCAACCCCCCGGCGGCCAGGACCCAGGCCCTCACTTGGGGTCAACTGGGCAGAACGCTAGGTGCACCTGTGGAGACGCAGGTGTTCCTGGAGGCTAGGCTCCCCTCCAGGCAGGCAGCTCAGCGGGGGTGGGGGGCAGGGGGTGCTCCAAGCCCTGAAGCAGCCAGCACCCTCTGGTTGAGCGAAGGAAGGAGGCAGAGAATGACTGAATGGATGGGTGGACCCTGAGTGACTGAGGGAGACAGGGAGGGAGCATAGCCAGTGCTGCCCTAGGGTGCCCAGCGTCAGAGCCAGCGGGAGCCCTGAGGTGTAGAGAAGGGGCAGACCTGAGTCCCATTCTCCATGCTCCCAAACCCCACCTCCTCAGAAGGGGCACTTGGGGGGTGGGAAGGAGGGACGGTCAGTCTGGGCCCTGGCTTGAACTGAACTCCTCCTCCAGGGTACCCCCTTTCCTCCCCATGGGGACACTGGGGCCTCTGCCGCTGCCGGTTGGGGCACAGGGATGCCTGGAGAGGGGCACAGGGTTGCCTGAGGCCAGGACAGGAGAATTAGTGGGGAGTGCATGGGAGGGGGCAGCTAGCTGGGAGGGGAGGGGGTTGCTGGATGCAGGGCTGAGGGAGGTCTCCCTTGGGCCTGTGCTCAAGGTCCTGTGCTCTAGGGGCTGCCAGGAGGACAGCAGGAGGCCAGCTCAGCAGGGACAACGATGGTGATGCCATCTGGTGTCACCTTCTCCCAGACATGGGCGCTGGCAGGACACTGTGCAGCAGGTCCCAGCTGGGGGTAGAGAGAGAAGACCCTTCACCTGTGCAGCCCAGCCCTTGTCAAGACAGGTCCCATGTGAGGGAATAAGCCCGCAGCTCCGGGCCAAATGCCCTTGGGGCCCTGCCTCCATCAAGAGAAGGGGGGCGACTTCCAGGACTGTCAGAGAGAATGTGGTGAGGAGGGACCCCCAGGCCAGGAGGAGCTGCAGCTCCAAGGTCTGGCTTGGCCAGAAGTTTGCTGCCATCCTGAGGGGGTGTCTTGGTGCATTTCCCCAGGTAAACTCAAGGAGACAAGACAGCCCCTGCAGGGAGCCAAGCTCACAGGCAGCTCCATTCCCGGACCGGTTTTGATGTTGGTGCCAGCATTTGCCGCGGGGGGGGGGGCACCCAGCCGAAGGAGGTCTAGGTCAGGGATCCGGCCGAGGGCTCTGCTCCCCTCCCTCTACGGTTCTCACTCAACCAGCCACTGCCAGGCTCAGGAAAGGGTTTCCAACCTGGGCCAACCTGGGCTCAACTATCTCCCACAGAGCTGGGACAGCAGCAACACAAATGTCATTTAATTTACATGACAAAGTGGCGCCATTATTGCAAGCTGACAGAATGCCGCTCAGGGCAATTTCTGAAAATTATTTAAACAATGTAATGAGTTAAATGTCAGAGCTGGCTAATTATGTTTATGCTAATTGTTAATTAGCCCTATAATGGAGACAGTCTTAATTAACAATAGTTATGAGTGTGGGAGGTGGGCTCACTGTGGGTGACACCGCCGGCCGCAGTCCCGCTCTGCAAAGCCTAGACTGTCAGCTGCCTCTGGTCTCAGCCCAGTTGTCCCTTGGGCCCAGGGCAGAGGTCCTGCCTGCCAGCCCAAGGGTGTGAGCCCACCCCCCTCCTGCCGCGGCCAGAACGTCCCGCAGCCTGGCTCCACCACCTGCCTCACTCTGTCCAGCACAGCCCGCGCCCTCCCTTAGTCTGTCCAGGGCGGGCAGTCAGGAGGGCCGGGTGTCCTTCCTCCCGTCCCCCTCCTTCCTTCCCCCATCCCTCTGAGCCGCCATGTCCAGAGAGCTAATGGAACCGGGCGGGGGGGGGGGTGTCACACACAGCAGCAGGGCTGCTGTGACCAACAGGGGTCCTGCATGAGCCCTCCCTCTGGGAGTGAGAATGAGGTGCACCCTGACCCTGTCCATTGCCCACTGGGGTGGGTGGCGGCCAGCTCCATTCCTTCTCTACCTCCCAAGGCCCCCAGGCAGGGGCAGCCTTGAAAGGAAGTCCTGCCTGAGGGCACCCCCCTTCTCTCTAAACCCCCTTCTGCTTGGGGAAGGGGTTCCACCTCACAGTGTTACTCTGGCGGGAGCCCCTCCAGAGGCAGGAACCCGGCCCTGGGCTGCCTGATGGGCAGGATCTGCTCAGCTTGGGGCCAGGCCACAGGCTGCCAGGCACCGGGGTGGTGTGTGGGAGGGGTGAGGACAGACCGGAAGGTGGGGGTGTGGGCGAGGGCAAGCTAGGGGGGATGAGGAGGGGAGACTCAGGGACTACGAGAGCAGGCAGTGGGGGGCGCTGGAGAGGAGAGACGCAGCGGGGAGACTGAGGCCGGGGTGCGCGGGGCCGCGGAGGAGGCCACGGGGGTGCAGAAGGGGGGGCGGGCCGCGGAGAGGGGGCGGAGAGGGCAGAGGGTGGGGACGGGGTGGGAGGGGACGGCGAGGGCAGAAGGGGAGACAATGGGGGATGGAGAGGGCGGCCGGGGGCGGCAGACGAGGGAGTCAGGGTGGGGGCAGACGCGGGGACACTGAGAGCCAACACTGGGAGCAGCCCTCGTCCCGGCAGCTGCAGGCTCTGATGGCACCAAGAAGCCGGTTCGGTGAGTGTGGACAGCAGTGGTTTCGGCTGCGCCCAGAAGAGCTGTCCCCTGGGTGTGGCAGGTGACGTGTTCATCCTGGGGGAACTGCGGGCTGGAACTTCTGCACCCGCGAGCGACAAGGAACCGAGACGCCGGCGTGGCCCGCGCAGGGGGTCGGCCGGGCAGGTGGCCAGCCAGGGCGGCGGTTCGGAAACGGGACGCACCTCCCGCGGACCCCTGCCCGGCGATAGGCTCGGCGCGCACGCCGCCCCCGGCGGCCTCTGGCTCGCGCGTCGCCAGCGCCTTTCCCACCCAGAGTCTTCACTCGGCAGCTCAGACGTGGTCCGCGCCGCGGTGTCTGCCCCGGTCCGCCGCGGTGGCTGGGGCGTTGCCGGGTCCCTCCGCAAGGACCCTTCAGACCTAGTCACCTCCCTGTGACTCTAGGCCCTTCTCGCTGCCGCGCGGGCCACAGGCTCTCCAGGAGCAAGACCCCACCTCCTCGGGGCGCAGACCCCCCCCCCCGAGAATCCTCTTCTCCCTGCCCCTCCCTGAGCCCGGTGCTCCGTGGGGCAGCGCACTGGACGGTCCCCAGAACAGGGCCCAAACTCTACCTCCTGGCCCTCTTCCGCCCCGGGGGCGACCTCCGTGGGGGCGGGGCCTTCGTGGGGGAGGGGTCTCCGCGGGGGAGGAGCAGCGGCCCCCGCGGGCCTGGCGCTTCCTACCCGGAGCCTCCAGGCCTGGAGCCTCAGCCAACGGTTCAATTCCTTTGGAGACCCAAGCCCAAGTCCTGTGACCTCCGCTGTGTCCATCTGTCCGTGAGCCTGGGAATGCCATGTCCATGTGGAAGGACACGGCTCAGGCCACAGGCTGGGGGACAGGGAGCCTGGACACAGCTTCCCAGAGCGTCAGGAGCCCCGCTGTAAGCCCCGGTATCTGCGCTAGACGGGCCAGCCCGGCGGCCACCAAGGGTCACCGGCGGCCTCCTGGAGAGGACTGGGGCCCGTGGTGGCTGTGGGCTCCAGTGAGAGCGAAACGGAAGGAAAGCAGCGTCTGCTCGCCCCATACGGGTCCGCACGAACTCCGCGCACACACACGTGTTTGCTCACATGCCTAATCCCTTACACACCCTGCAGCGTGCGTGCACACACACATCCCACCCCGCACTTGGGGTCAGGGAGGTCTCCTGCCTTCCAGGCCTGGAATCACACCAGAGGAAGAGCTTCCTGGAGGCTCCACCTTGCCAGCACAGACCTCCAGCCTCAGCCCCCAGGCCCACGGCCTCCAGACAGCATGGGAGTCCCTCACTCAGAGCTGAGCGGCAGTAACCAGGGTGCTTGGCACTCTAGCCCCAAACGCGGCGCCCCAAACGCTGTGCGCCGGCATGAGACAGAGGCGGAGAGAGAAGGAGAGAAGAAAGAAAAGTAAGAGAATACTTACCAGGAACGTTTTGCCACAGAAGAGATAAAAATTTGACCAAACACAGATGACATGGCCTTCCTGAGATGAATCGAGGGTTCAAAACAGAAACACAAAAGCCCAGGAAGAAATAAGACAATGGAAGGAAATGGCAAAGGAATGCACAGATCTCAGGAAATAAGGGAAGAATGGAAGTACAATGTTCACATGTGCCAGCCCTGACCTGTTGATTCCCACGAGGGGGCAGGGGAAGGGGCGGGAAGAGACAGGCCCGGCCAGGAGCAGAGTCAGGAATGCACACTGGATCCGGGAAAACCACAGGAAATACAATGGAAGAAAGCAAAGGGATTCTTGGGGTGGCTCGGGGTGGGGACCGGCAGCTAGGGAGGGCAGGCAGAGCACACCCAACATGAACGCAACGGGTGCCGCTGAGAGCATGGACAAAACACATACAACAAAACTTAAATTTCGGTACATACATATATATTTAAAGATTTTATTTATTTATTTATTTATTTATTTATTTATTTATTTGACAGAGAGAGGGAGCACAAGCAGGGGGAGCGGCAGGCAGAGGGAGAGGGAGAAGCAGACTCCCCGCGGAGCAGGGAGCCCAACCTGGGACTTTTTCCCAGGGGCGGAATACTGACACAGCTCAATCAACAGTGAAGCTTGGTCCTGTGGACATCCAAGCCAAGAAGGGGGGAAAAAATGATCAAGTCACGTCTATGGGAGAAGAAGACAGGCCAGCATCAGAGAAACAATCCAGTGGCTCAAACGATGGAGGAACTCTAAAAATTCTTCAGGGAAAAAAGTATATGCAGAAATGACCCCTTCTCCTGGTCAGATAGATGCTTCCACGTATGCGGTAAGGAGCTCCTGGAGCGTGGTCCCCGGGAGACCTTCTTGAAGGGACCACTAAAAACAAACTGGAACCCACAGGGACGTGGAGAGCCCACAGGGAAAGGAGTGGTGGCAAGCACTGGTCTCATCTCGGTGAAAGCAGACGATAGTAAAAGCGGCCCCACCTGACGGTTACAGAACAGAGCAGATGGTACAACTCACCACAGCACCGAGTGCTGTGACTCAGGGGCCCAAGGGAGCAGAGGAGAGGACAAGCCTGAGTAGCTGGGTGACCTGCCACCACCTGTGGCTGGGTTGGGGGCGGAGAGTATGTGGTGACTGCAGGGGGCCTGAAGCCCCCTCACCCAGACCACTGCCACACAGGGAGAGCAGCGGGAGAGAGCACTGACCCATACTCATGACTTTCCCATCACAACCACCCCACCCTCGGGTACACAAGGTCCAGCTGACACCTCACATTTCAGTCTGACCGATCAGGTTACCTATATTCTCTCTTGGGGAAGGGTCAGAGGTGTAAGGCTTCCCTCCCCTTTCGGTCTGTCCCCAGGGAGTCACCCCTGCTGGAGCACTGAAAGGGTCCCTACCCCTGCATCCCCCACTGCTCTCCGCACATCGGCATCCCCACTCCAGCCTCTCCATAGTCTGGTGAGGGGGATGTAGAGAGGCCATGGCACATAATGGTGACTACAGGGTGGAAGGATGCGAAGGGGCCGGTGGGGGCACCTGCCCCAGACTGGGTCAGAGGGCCAAAGAAGCTATGCCCTTTGGTCACGGGAAAAGGCTCCAGAATCAGACAGATATGAATGTAAATACTAATTCCTCCACTTAAAAGCTCTGTGACCTTAAGCAGTTTTTTCTACCTAAAGACAGTGGGGATAGTTTCAAGAAGGAATAGTAACACCTCTTTGGCTGGGATGTCTTATGGTGAAGAATAAATGTGCAAAGCATGTAGCATGCAGTGGACATTTGGAATCATCATAACAGAAATGCAGAAGTGATGGTGGTGATGGTGATGGTGGTGGTGATGATGGTGGTGGTGGTGATGGTGGTGGTGGTGGTGATGGTGGTGGTGGTGGTGATGGTGGTGGTGGTGGTGATGGTGGTGGTGGTGGTGATGGTGATGGTGGTGGTGATGGTGGTGGTGGTGATGGTGATGGTGGTGGTGGTGGTGATGATGGTGGTGGTGGTGATGTGGTGGTGGTGATGGTGGTGGTGGTGGTGACGATGGTGGTGGTGGTGGTGGTGATTGGTGGTGGTGGTGGTGGTGGTGGTGGTGGTGGTGGTGGTGGTGGTGGTGGTGGTGGTGGTGGTGGTGGTGGTGGTGGTGGTGGTGGTGGTGGTGGTGGTGGTGGTGGTGGTGGTGGTGGTGGTGGTGGTGGTGGTGGTGGTGGTGGTGGTGGTGGTGGTGGTGGTGGTGGTGGTGGTGGTGGTGGTGGTGGTGGTGGTGGTGGTGGTGGTGGTGGTGGTGGTGGTGGTGGTGGTGGTGGTGGTGGTGGTGGTGGTGGTGGTGGTGGTGGTGGTGGTGGTGGTGGTGGTGGTGGTGGTGGTGGTGGTGGTGGTGGTGGTGGTGGTGGTGGTGGTGGTGGTGGTGGTGGTGGTGGTGGTGGTGGTGGTGGTGGTGGTGGTGGTGGTGGTGGTGGTGGTGGTGGTGGTGGTGGTGGTGGTGGTGATGGGTGGTGGTGGTGATGGTGGTGGTGGTGATGGTTGTGATGGTGGTGGTGGTGGCGGCTCGGTGCAGAGCCACAGCAATTGTGGGTGAAGCACCAGCAAAGGTGTGCCATTGGACACACAATTCTGAGCTATGGGGCAACCTCGCACCCAGTGCCACACAAGCCACGGTCAAATGTGGGCAAAGGTATAAAGGAAATGTGAGACAATGAACTACAGATGCCCAGAGCAAAACAGTGACATTTGACTTACCACTTATACTGAAACAGTAATTTTTCGTTCATGCATTCAGCGAGATTTCTTGAGCACCTACTGTGCTGACATGTCCCCGTCGAGGCCTAAGCAGTGGAAGCAAGATGTGCACAAAACTTGTGGAGGAAGCAAAGCAGCCCTGCTTTCCTGCACTTCCACACACCCCGGTGTTCACACTAGCCCTGTGTTCACACCTGCCCTGAGTTCACCCACCCTGTGTTCACACCTGCCCTGTGTTCACCCCACCTGTGTTCACACCTGCCCTGAGTTCACCCACCCTGTGTTCACCCCCGCCTGTGTTCACACCTGACCTGTATTCAGTTCCCACCCTGTGTTCACACCTGACCTGTATTCAGTTCCCACTCTGTGTTCACACCTGACCTGTGTTCAGTTCCCACCCTGTGTTCACCCCTGCCTGTGTTCACACCTGCCGCTTCACCTGGTCCTCAGTGGGAATTGCTGTCTGCTAGGAGCCTCTTTTTCCCCGCCCTGAGCTCTGAGGAGGAATCAAGGGCAACAATATTGCTGTGACATGTCCATTGTTGGCCAGCACCCCCTTTTGCAATGAGGAGGCATATGGGGGTGACTGAACATGCTGAGGTCTCAGAGCGAGGGGCAGGTGGGTTCGAGTCATGCCATTCAGGCTCCTAACCAGTCCCTTGCCCTCATGCCCATCACCGCGGGGAGCCCTCAAAACTTGAACTGTCTCAAGAGCCCAAACCAGGTGGTCAGTGATGCCCAGACACTTGTTTCTGTCCCCACCTTGGCCACTGGAGGCCTGGTCCACATCCAGACTCACCTGCAACATGGGCATGAGACAGCTTGATGGACAAAGAAATGGTCCCAGGAGACCAGCTGAACCCTGGAGGCACAGGGCTACCTTTACAGAGGGCACCTGGGGACATCTGGAGAGTCCAGGGGAGGGCGCGCCAGAATAAGGACACAGCTCTCCGGATCCCTGGGACGGAAATGCAACTCAGATGGGTAAGGCCAACAGGCATGTTGGGGTGAGGCTGGACTTAGGAAGACCAGGTCCCCTGCTCTCTGATGTCTCCGCTCATCCCTCCCTCCCGCTGTCTCTCCCCACCCCACCCCATCCCTGCCTCTCTCTGCAGTTGGGCTGTTTCTCCGTCTGTAGCCCACCCAGCCAGCAAACCCTCTTGGTCAATCATAGAGAATCTGCCACCGTAAAAGATGATCTCTCCCGTGGCTGCCACTGGGGCACATCTAGCCAGGGCTCAAACCGTGAGCACCCAAACTCTAGATCCCCTTCTCTGGCTTTGCCCTCCTATCTGCTTCCATACGATCTAGGCATTCCGGGGAGGGGGCGGTTTGCATAGAGCTGCACCCAGGACGAGAGCAGGGCCATTCCTCCCCCAGGGGCTCTCCTGGCTGCATTGCAGCGTTTTCGTCCCCAGGGGTCTGCCCCAGTCACGCCTGAAACCCCCACAGTCCTGGGATTAGAACCCCACACCACGATGCTGTGGCCTCAAAACCCCTTCTGTGGCCCCATCCCAGGATTTCAGCTGATTTCAGCTCAGAGACCCCACCATGGCCCTGAAAGTGAGTGGTCCTGAGTCCCCCCTTCCGGGGGGTGCAGAGGCTAAGTCTCCATGGACCCTCACTCCCTGCTCTCAGGGGTGAGCTCAGGGTCCCAGGCTGCAATCCTGCCCGTGAACAGCTGGGCGACCTGTCTGTGGGTGAGTCTGTCACCTTGAGCGGCAGCTTCCAAATCTGTAAAGCGCATCGCAGCACCCAGCCCGGGCCAGGTGGGAAGGACGGAGTCTAGAGCTGCGGACAGAGGCTGGGAGCCCCGCTCTGGACCTGCATGCTCCTGACCGCCCCCCACCGCTCCAGGCCGGAAGCTCACGCACAGCCTGAGGCAGACCCAGCCCCCCACCCTGAAGGGAGGGAGGAGCCCTAAGACAGGCCCAGAGGGGTGGGGAGCCGAGGCCTGCCCAGCTGGGCCTGAGAGGGCAGCAGCCGACTATATTTCTCCCTTAATGTGACAGACACTTCAAGCAGAGAAGGGGACTCACGGCCCCTATAAAACAGCGGCCCCAGGCCTTTATTTTATTTCTCCCAGGCCTTATTTTATTCATGGCAACAGAAATAAAAGTGCCTTTTATGGGGCTTCCTGTTTCTGGCTCCCCAACTGCACTAAGACATCATTTACAAGGAAGCTAACTAGCCCCCTTATTAAGCTCCAGTGGGGGGACGCCCACGTGGGCCCCGGCTCCACCCCAACCATGGTGTGGGGCTTCCAGGGAAGGCAGAGCCAGTGCTCAGGAGACCAAACAACCCAGAGATGGTGGTTCGAGGTCCCAGCAGCCCCCCCGCCCCGGGCCCAGGGCATCCCCAGGCACCTCAGTCACACCCACCAAGCAGAGATGACCTTCGTCCCGCCCCAGCTATGATGGAGGGTGTGGGGGCGCACACGCTGGGCGAGGCCATCTCGCTGGACCCCCGGGGTCACACTCCCAGGCAGGCACAACAGGGGTGCCAGTGGGCTCTCCCTGCCTGACCTGGACACAGAATGGCCAAGTTGTTCCATCGTTATCAGCCCATCTGTTCTGCACAGTTACTGACCCAGGTGCTGGGGCACCTGGTCGTGGGACAGACCCGCCCCACCCCACCACGCGGGTCCTGATCCTGAGTGTCCCTGCAGGGGGGGTGCCATGGAGAGGAGGTGGCCTCTAGCAGGAGGCAGAGTCAGGGGCGGCAGGACTTCAAGCTGTCCCTTGGTGGTGGGGGGGGTGCAGGTGGCCATGGGGGCAGGCTGGGGGCTGCGCCAGGCATGGAGGCCACAGCAGGGCAGTGTGGATGCTGGAAGGGGCGTGACTAAAGCACAAGGTGAAGAGGATTGGGTCAGAACTTGCGGTCTTCAGGGGGCTGGGTCAGCATGGTGGGGGAGACCCAGGGAAGGACCTTTGCAGGCAATATCTGGAAGCTGAGAGCATAAGGACCAGAGCTGGTCAGACATGGAGGTTAGAGGGGCGGGTGATGCCCACCCAGGGGTGGGCAGGGGCCACAGGGGACCCAGGAGTCTCTGGACATGTGGTTGGAAAAGGGGTTCTGAGGCTACAGGAAGGACGCCTAGAAGGGCCTGTCCAGTGGGAAGTGGGTGGGCAGGACTGGAGTCCAGGAAAAAGACCTGCTCTGGAAAGGATGCAGGTGGAGACTGGAGACAGGAAAGTGGTGTGGGGCCCAGGGGCCGTGGGGCAAGAGGACAGAAACCAAACATAGCCAGCAGTCTGTGCAGAGGAGGGCAGGCGGGGCAGGAGGAGGCAGGATGAAAGCCCACAGAGCGTGGTGTCAGTGAGGAAGGGGCCACATGCCCAGGCCCTGTCCCTTCTAGAACCCAGTCCTGGACCTGCAGCCACACCGGCACGGACACTCTTAACAGCAGAAGCCCACTGTGCCGGCCCATCGAGCGCGGGCCCGAGCGCACGCTGTCTGGTGTGCAGGCCCATCGAGTGTGAACATTCAGGCCTGGTCTGCTGCTGGACAGCCGGTTAGGGCCCAATGACCTTGGTTTTGATATGGACCCCCATTTTGCTACAAAAGGAAGGAAATGCTGTCTACAGACTGTGGCCTACTCACAGCAGAGACCTGATGAATCGGAATGACTCAGGGTAGCTTATCCATCAATTGGAGGCTTTGCCCTGCCTCTCCTGTCCCACTTGCCGTCCTTCCTGTGGCTTCAGCATTAGTGTGGACACAAGGCCCCGCAAGCACCCGTCCTCTGTCACGCATCTCTCACCAGTTCCCAGGACAAGGCCCATGTGCTCTTCAAAACACCAGCAACAGGCTTCAAGATGTGGGCTTCTGCCGGGGATGGAGGTTGTTGCCCAGCAGGACCCTGTGGACACTTGGCCTTGACCTGAGGGCCCCCGTACTGTCTGGGGAAGATCCTCCAGGGGCCACGGGTTTTCCCACCACGCGCCCTGGACCACGTGCCAGCTAGGCTCCCCCGAGAGAGACCAGCGGGTTATGCCCATGAATCAAGAGGTTCATTTCACACAATTGGCTTGCATGCTGTTGGATTCAGCTAGACAAGCTGGGGATTCACAGGGCAGGTGGCAGGCTGGTGTCTCCTCCTGGGGGGCCTCAGTTTTGCTCTGCAGACCTTTTAGTGCTTAGATGAAGCCCCACTTTGTTGGGGGTCACCTCCTTAACTTTGGGTCCCCTGATGGTAGACATGACCCGCACCTGCTGAAGACCCGCTCGGCAAAACCTGGGCAGGCGTGTGATCACCCCTGTGTCTCACCACGTCCAACTGCCATCACAGACAGAGCCTGTGCAGGGCAGTCTGGCCTACCTGCCCCGTGCTGGGGAGGGGCGCCCAGAGGGTCACGGTAGAGGAGCACAAGGCCGATGGGGAGTTCCCCGGGGCCCAGATGCAGGCTGCAAACAACAGCCGCCAATGGGAGCCGTGAGGGCCCAGAGCAGGGACCAGGTGAGCGCTCAAGGCCATTGGGCCCCCTTTCCCAGCAGAGCCCCCTAGCCATCAGCACACTTTCTCCTCCCCGTCTGTGCCAGCAAGGCAGGCTTTGGTGTCCCCCACTGCCCACCAGGACCTTCCAAGATCATCAATGACTGTCCCCCCCAGACCCAGGGGTCAGCCTGTGGTGTCACTTATGTTACCTCTCAGCAAGCTCTGGCCCAGACACCCAGCCTGAGACACCTTCTTCCCTGGATTCCAGAAACTTCACCTCCTGGGAGTCCTCCAAGCTCAGCAGACGCCACCTTAAATCTGGGCCTGGAGCATGAAGACAGTGAGGGAGCATCCGAGGTATGCATTCCTGCAAGTGTCTGCTGGGTCTCCAGCCCAACGCCTGTGGGCACCCTGGTCTTGACCTCACTGGAAGTGCTCCTTCCTTCTAAAGCACGGTGGTTAGCCTGACAGAGATGAGAAGAGGCCACCAGCCGACGAGAGATGAAGGTCATAAACACTTCCAGAAAACCCGCCAGAGCTGAGCTTCTAGTTCTGCAAAAGCACAGCAGAGAGGTCGTATCAACCCGGCTTTCAGATTGGCGAATTGATTCCACAGGTCCCGCTCATCAGGGGCCGAGCTGGTCCTGGCCAACTGCACAAGAAGAAACACCTCACAGACCAGACAGAAGCATCCACCTGTGGGTGGCCAAGCGGCTTGGTCAGAGAGGAACTGCCCGGACACGGAAGATCCTTGCTTTCCAGAACCTCTACCCACCAGAAATCCTACACGGCCTCAAGGCCCCAGAACCAAGAGAGAAGACCCTGGAGGAGGGAGAGGTGATGGCAGGGGGCTGTCAGACCACCTATCCCACGCCCCCCTCACCGTGTCCCCCTCTGCTGCCTCCCTTTGAGTCCCCCAGAGCCTGCTTTCCAGCTGAAGTCTGACCCGCCGAGATTGAACGCAAGGACAGCTAGTCATGTCCGTGGACCCAGGCCCAGCAGAGTTCAGAACGTTGTCAAAGGAATGAGTGAGTGGTCTGAAAGCACTTAAGGATAAGCCTCTGATGCAGGACACTTTCCAAGAGCTGCACAGTGATGTGCATGGAGGGAGTCGGCCCCGCCCAGTGCCAAGTGTCAGCCTGCGCGCCAGGTGGTGGCGGCGACTACAGTAGTATTACCATCATCATTTTCTAGGGGCTCACCTCCTTTAAGGACCAGGACAGTAGCCTTCAAATGTGGGCCTGTTACAGGAAGCATGGGCCTGAGGGGTCATTTAAAAGCCAAACATGAGGGCACTCTCTCATTGACCCTGGGGGACCCTGCTAAGTAGGTGCCGGGCCCAGGAAGGGAGGCTGTGGGGAAGGAGAGGGTGTGAGGATGAACAACTCCATGTGACACAGGTCGATGCAGAACAGGGCAGAGGGAACGAGATAAAAGGAAGACATCTGGGAAGGTGCTTTGTCATATAATTGTGGCACTGGAGCTGTGTAAAGGCTTTACACAACAAAGAAGTTTATATAAAAAAGGAGAAAATCAACCCACAAAAATTTAAAGCAAACTGGAACTAATGAACTTAACACACAGAAAAAAAGAATTAATTTAAGTGACTGTAACGCAGAGTATTTTTGTGTGTATGCCTAGGGAGAATTATTCTAAGGACAAACCAAAAAAAAAAAAAAAACTGCATAAAGATATCTTAAACTGCACTTGGAGATCCCCTTGCTAATAGAAACATTGGCATTACTATTTTGAAGTTACTATAGATATATCACAGGATGAAGCATGTAAGTAATTATGTTAAGGTCATTAGGAAACAAGATTTTTAGCATGAGAGAAAAAAAAAGATGAAATTGCAAATCAAAGAAATGAAGTTTAAAACTAATCTGAATAAACCATCTGAAAATGAAATTTAAGAAAACAATTCCATTTACAACAGCATCAAAAAGAATAAAATACTTAGGAATGAATTTAACCAAAGAGGTGAAACACTAGTACACTGAACATTACAAAATTTTTGCTGAAATTAAAGGAGACCTAAATAAATGGTAGGATATCTTGTATTCATGGAATCAAAGACCAAATATTGTTTTAAGATGCTAATACTCCCTGAATTGATCTTCAGATTCAATGCAATCCCTCTCAGAATCCAAGATGGCCTCTTTGTACAAATTGACAAGCTGATTCTAAAATTCTTATGGAATTGCAAGAGACCCAAAATAGCCAAAACAATCCTGAAAAAGAAGAATAAAATTTCAAAACTTACTACAAAGCAATGGTGATCAAGACTGGGCAGTCCTGGAACAAGGATAGACAGAGATCGATGTACTAGGACAGAGTCCAGAAACAGAACATGTGTCCATGGTCAACTGATTTTTGACAAGGGTACCAAGACCATTCAATGGGTGAAAGACAGTCTTTTGAACAAATGATGCTGGGAAAATTGGATATCCACATGCAAAACAATGAAGCTTGACCCTCACTCCACACCAATACAAAAATTAACTCAAAATGGATCAAAGACCATGTAAGAACCAAAACTATAAAACTCTTAGGAAAAATACATAGGGGTAAATTTTTGTGGCCCCAGGTTTGGCAGTGGTTTCTTAGTATGATACCAAAAACAACAGCAACAAAAGAAAAAAACAGACATAGGGACTTCATCAAAGTTAACAATATTTGTGCTTCAAAGGATGCCATTAAATAAGTGAAAAGACAACCCAGAGAATAGAAGAAGATATTTTCAAATCCTATACTGATAAGGACTTTGTATCTCAAATATATAAAGAATCCTAAAAATTCAGTAATAAAAGACCAAATAGCTTTATTTAAAAATGGGCAAATAATCTGAATAGACTTTCTCCAAGGAGCATATACAAATGGCCAGTAAACACATGAAAAGATGCTCAACATAATTAGTCATCAGGGAAATAAAATCAAAACCACAATGAGATATTGCACACCCACTAGGATGGCTAGATCAGAAAGCCAGATAACAAGTCTCTACAAGGATGTGGAGCAGTTGAAATCCTTATACAGTGCTGATGGGAATGTAAAACGGTGCTGCCGTTTTCATAAACAATTTGACAGTTCCTCAAATGATTAAACATAGTTACTGCATGACCCAGCATTTCTTCACTTCTAAATATATATCCAAGAGAAATGAAAACATCTGTCCACATAAAACTTGTACACAGATGTTCGTCATAGCATTATTTATAATAGCAAAAGGTGGAAACAACCCAAATGTCTGCCAACAGATGAATGGATAAGAAAAGTGTGGTATATCCACATAATGGAATATTATTGGGCAATAAAAAGTAATGAAAACATACTTGAAGAAATAATGGCCCCAAACTTCCAAATTCTGATAAAAGACAAATTTACAGATTTGAGCTCAGTGAACTCTAAAGAAGATAAACTCAAAGAAATCCATGCCCAGAAATATCATAGTCAAACTACTGAAAACCAAAGACAGTGAAAAAAAAAAAAACTTTAAAGCAGCCATTAAGAAAAAAAAAAGATAAATTACATATAAGGGAAATAATGACTGGAAAGACTATGGATTTCTCACCAGAGACCATGGAAACAAGAAGGCAGTGGAACAATTTTTTTAAAGCATTTCTTTTGTTTTTGTTTTTAAGTACGCTCCATGCTGGATGTGAAGCCCAATGTGGGGCTTAAACTCATGACCCTGAGAACAAGACCTGAGCTGAGATCAAGGGTCAACTGGGCTCAACCAACTGAGCCACCCAGGTGCCCAGGAACAACATTTTCTAAGTACTGACAGAAATGAACTGTCAACCCAAAATTCTATATCCATCAAAAATCCTTCAGAAATTAAGGCAAAATAAAGACAGTCTCCAATGAAGGGAAATGAAGAGAATTTGTCACCAGCAGACCTACTCTGAAAGAAATTCTACAAGGGACTCTGCAGGCAAAATGAAAATGGCACCAGAAGAGAACTTGAAAACTTTAGGGACAAAATGAAAGAAATCATTAATCTCTACATGAAACTCTGGTTTTTCTTCTTACTTCTTTAACATATAGATGAAGGCTGAAACAAAAGTTATAGCATGGTCTGGGGAATTTTCAATGTATCCAGATGTAATAATGAGACAACCCCAAGTATAAAAGGGAGGATAAAGGTGGTTTGAGGACTAAGTTTTCTGCATTCCACTGGAAGTGGCAAAATATTCACTTGAAACAGACTGTGACAAGCTCAGTGTCTGTACTGTAATCCCCAGAGCAATTGTTAAAAACGTAATTATACAGGAAGACGTAGTAAAAAACAAAGAAACAAAAAACCCAGCCAGTAAAGTGACATACTAGAAAGAAAGAAAGAAAGAATGAAAGAAAGAAAGAAAGAAAGAAAGAATCATAAAGAAGGCATGAAAGAGAAAAGAAGAGGTATGAGATGAACAGGCAAAAACAGTATAGTGTTAGACCCAAATCCAAACACATAAATAATTGTATTAAATGTCAATGGTCTAAACCACCAATTAAAAGACAAAGATCGTTACACAAGACTGAGAAAAATCCAATGTGCTGTCTATACAAATCCACTTTAAATATAACTATATAGGTAAATTAAAAGTTACAGGGTGCAAAAGGAGAGACCGTGGAAACACTAATCAAAAGAGAGCTATATTCATATACTATATGGGTGTGTATATACTAATATCAGATGAAGGAAAATTGCCAGGAGTAAATGGAGACATTACATAATCATAAAAGGATCAATTCTTCAAGTAGACATAAAAGCCCGTGTGCGTTCACCAAACAACAGACCTTCACAATACACGAAGCAAAAATTGATGGAACTGCAAGTTGAAATAACAAATTCACAATAACGGCTGTGACCTCAACCGTTCTCCCTCTGTGTCAGCAGCACACGCAGCTAAGCAGCACGGAGGTCGACGTGGGCACCACGACCAGCTGGTCCTACAGGGCATTACCGAACCCTCCATCCAACAACAGCAGAGTACACATCCTTTTCAAAGGGTCCTGGAACATTCTCCGGAAAGATGAGATCCTGGGTTATAAAACCAACCTAACAGATTTAAAAGAATGCAATGCACATGAGGTATGTGCTTGACCACAATGGAATTAAAGTAGATGTCAATACAGAAAGGTGTTTTGAAAACCCCAGAGGCTCAGAAGTTAATGCACTTGTAAATAATCCATGGATCAAGAAAATGCCTCAGGGGAAACTGGAAAACATTTGAACTGAATGAAAAGAAAGTTTTCAGTATCAAAATTATTTGTGGGATGCAGTTAATGCAGGACTTAGAGGGAAATTTATAGTATTAAATGTTTATAATTAAAAAGGAGAATCCAAGCTTCCTCCTTAGCAAACTAGAAACAGAAGAGCAGAAGAAGCCAAAACAACCAGAAGAAAGGAAATAAGAAAGGTGAAGCCCAAATCAGTAAAATTAAAAACAGAGAAATTTGAGATAAGATCAATGAAGTAAGAACTGGTTCTTTGGAAAAGACTATTACATTGATAAATCTCCAGCCAGACCGACAAAGAAGTAAGAGGAGACACAAGCAACCAATAACAGGAGTAAAGACGGGGTTATCACTGTGGAACCCACAGACTTGAAAAGGAAGAGTACGGTCTGCTCCACACACAGACTCCGATTCAGCAACCTCGACGGATGGACCAAGTTCCTGAAATCCACAAACTATCAAAACTTACCCAAGAAGGACTAACAATCTGAATACCTTCTATCTACTAAAGCAATTGAGTTCATAGTTCATAACCTTTCAAAGAAGAAAACTCCAAACCCAGAACAGATGGTTTCACCGGCAAATTCTACAAAATAGCTAAAGATAAAGATTAAACAACAACAACAAAAGCTCTTCATAATCTCTTCAAGAGAATAGAGGAGATAATACTTTCCCATTTTATGAGGATAGCACCCCCCAAGTCCAACAGGAGACAAGGACAGGACAAGTTAAGAAGATACGGAACCATGAAGATCTATGCAAAATCTCTAGTAAAATATTAGTAAGTCGAATCCAGCAACATATAGAACGAATGAAAACATCATGAGCAAGTGGGGTTCATCCCCAGAATGCAAGAGTGGTTCAGCCCCCATCCCCCGTCACCGTGGTAGCAGGCACAACCGCAGGGCACTCTGTGCATGCAGAGAAAACATTTGATAAAACGTGTTCATGATCAAAACCCTCAGAAAACTAGGATCAGGAAGGAAAACCTGAAGATATTGTAAAAAAAAAAATTAATTTCGGTTTCGAGTTGTTGATGGCCAGGATGTAGGAATTTGACCTCCCTAACTGGTCCTGAGAACACGTTGTATGTCCGCCGGGGTTTTCTGGACAGATTCTCATGTTGTCTGCACGTAGTAGGGATGGTTTGAGTTTTTCCTTTCTGCTCTATACCCCTTTTATCTCCTTTTCTCCACTGAAATATTTGCAGGTGAAGGGACTTGGTGTGTGGAGATGTGCTTAAAAACATCACAGAAAGAGAAGTGTGACCATGAGGACATGGGGTCATGGGACGCACTGATGCCTGCTGAGCCCGAGTGGCAGGGCTCTTCTCTGCATTTCTGTGTATGTTCGACATATTTTATAATAAAGGGTTTTTAAAACCTATTACAGCAACACCAACAGTTGAACAAATGGAAAAGGGACAAAGGCAGTTCACAAAAAAATTGAAAACACACATGACCAATATCCAGACGAAAACTTCCATCCTTACCAGTAAATTCCAGCAAGAGATGATCTGCCCCGCCTTGTGCAGGGAACTGCAGTCACCAAGAGATGTGTTGCTGGGGTCATTTATCCAGCGCCTTCCCGTTAACCCAGGGACTTGCGTCTGTTTCCTTCTAAAGAGGGGAGGGAAGTCTAAACAAGAATCCACAGGGCAATGTGCTCAGAGTAACCTGAAGCTAACTGAGTGATAATTAGCTCAGGTCTCTGGACTAGGTACAGATGACGGGACATGGGATGGAGAAGCAGAGACCCAAGGGCACACACAGCGCCAACACGCGCATCTTTAAAAAGCAGAAAACACGGTAAAAGGGAAACAGGCAAGATGTGCACTGAGGTCTTGCCGTGGGGAGGGATTACAGAGGCTTCGACCTCCTTGCACGTCTCCATGAGTGCACATTACTTTTATCATCAGAAAACATACAGATCGTCTAAGAACATGGAGATAGCAGGATCCTTCCCATGGCCCCACAGCAGGGCTGGGCCAGGTAAGCAGGGAGCCCACGTGGCACCCCCCCCAACAGCCCACACACCAGGTGCCTGCCCATTTCAGCCCCAGCTGCCCGCCCTCCCCGGGGGCTGCTTGGGCTTCTCTGCTAACCATGCCCTGAGCTGTCTCTCTCTGGGGAGGCGGGATCTTTAAATTTTCTACAGACAGTGCGCCCTACGCCCCAAGCCCAGTACAGTGGGCAGCCAGGCGATGAGGAATTGGGGATAGGAACAGGGTCATCTGGGCAGAGGTCTAGGGGCCAAATGACCGGGAAGGGGGAGGCACCGAGTTCCAAAGGGCAACAGCCCTGCGGAGGTCAGGAAGTTCACAGAGGGCCAAGGTCCCCAGGCTCCTTGGAGGTCCAAGGCCACTGGGCAGAGCAGACTGAGCTCCAAACCACCGCCCGACCCTGCTTCCAGGATACTTCTGGGCACCAAGCCCCACGCTTCCCACCGCCCCACCCCCCCCCCCGGGCCCGACTCCTGAGAACCAGCTCATTCTGTGCTTTTGGTGGCATACCCCGGGGAGGGAAGGGGCCGCACTGCCCCGGGCTGACTGCCAAGGGCAAGGCCTCGTGCAGCACAAGGACAAGGGGAAGCAGCAGACTGCTGAGCACCACAGGGCCGCCAGCACCTGCCGGCACCTGCCGGAGCTCACTCCAGACAACAGTTTCTGTCCTGGTCCTACACACAGGACAGCCGTGTTCGCCGGAGGTCACTCTCAGGAGCAGCAGAACAGTGTCTGTCAGCCCTCCATTCCACCAGCAAATAAATAAGGCAAGCCTTTCGGGGGAAGAGTTGAGCCAGGGCCTTTAGGGGGTGCTGCTGGAGCAGAGAAAGGAGTGTAGTGAGAAGCCGGCCAGCAGAGTCACCGTCAGAGTCAGGGAACGGCCAGTGCAGAGGCCCTGGGGCTGGATGAGCTTGGCCAAGGGCACAGCAGCAGGAGGCGTCCTGGCAGGGCCGTGGTGAGCCCAGCGAGAAGGGGGGATGCAGGTGGAGGCCTCTCTGACCACAGCCACAAGCTTGGGTTTTGTTCTCTGTGTATCATCCAGAAGACATCGGAGGCGCATGAGGCGAGCCCTGCACCCGTGCCCTGAGCATCGTGACTCAGGGAACTCTCTGCTTCAGGCCCCCACTGCAGGGAAAGATGGGAAAGCAGGTGCCGGCCCCAGGACCAGGGTACCCGCCTCACAGCAGGACATGCAAAGCCCCCCTCAGCTGCTCAGAGCTGGGCTCAGAGACCCACGCTACAGCAGCCCCACTTCCTGGGACCCCCAAGACCCCCGGTTGGGAGGGAGCCGCCCGCGGGGGCAAGGCCAGCAGGGCAGGCAGCAGCGCCCTGAGCCTGCAGCCAGGGCCCTCCCAGCACCTGTCCCCAGATTAGATTTCTCCTTTCTCATTACCACCGTAATAGGTCCTTCAGACCTCATTCCAGCCCTAGATATTATCTGACCCGTATAATTAATTAATTATAGCCCAAATATTATAGATTATTAAAAATAGCATAACTAATAGTGTGATATCTCAAGCTGTCGACTTTAATAGTCAACATTGTCTTGGCCGCGCTTATCAGCCCGGGACACCCGGTGAGAATATTGATTCCGGGGTAATTTTAGCCGTCATCTGCCATCCTGACGGGGATTGTCAGGTCCTCACCCAAGCCGGGGCTCATTTGAAATCGTTAAACCGCCGCGCGGCTCACAGTGGATCTTAATGTTCCCTTTTTCTCCCCTTCAATATGTTTCAGCAACAGAGAGGAAAATAAATAGAGAAGAGGAAGGGGGAAGCGAGAGAAAGAGACGGAGGGAGGGAGAGAGTCCGCTCTCAAGGGGAGGGGAGGGGCGATTGATTGGTCTCTCTCCCCGGGGACCCCGACTCCCCGCCCCGCCGCCCCCCAGCCCGTCTTTCCCGGAGAGTCTCCCGGCGAAGCTGTGCAGGGGCGGCCTTGGAAGGACAGGGCGGCGCGGCCGGGACTCAGGCTCCCCGACAGGACACACGTGCGCCGCAGCCCGGCCGGACCCCGAAGACCCGACCGCTGGGGAGCCTTAGCTCGTGCCCGCCGCACGCCGACGACCCCGGGAGCCCCTGGCAGGTGCAGGGCACGCGGGCTGGGAGATGGAGGCAGACGCACGCCGGGCACACGGCGCACACGGCCGCACGCACGAGTGGACGCACACGCACGCAGCAGGCGCGCGCAGAGCCCCAGGTGCGCAGGGACCCACGGACGCGCACAGCCTCCAGCAGCGCGTGGTCGTTCCCTGCGGGCCTAGTGCTGGGGCCGGGACGGCCGGCGCTCGCGGTACCGGGTAGCCGGGAAGTGACCTTGGCGGGGGCCGGGTGCTGCAGTTCCAAAAGGCGTCAGCAGGGGGGCCTCGGGAGAAGAGGGAAAGTACCGCGCCGAGCCCAGCCCGCCCAGCGCCCCCACCGCAGCGCCGTCGCCGAGTCCCGTCCTGCTCGCGAGGGAGGGCAGCTGGCCGCACGCACGCCGCAGGGGACCCTCAGCACACACAAACGACCCCCAACGGGAGGGGGCTCGGTAGCGGGAGGGCCAGTGCGGGGCGGTCCCGTCGNCACCTCCCCCCCCCACCTGCCCCGCCCCCACTCCTCCGCACCCCTCCGGAGGCCCAGGAGAGCGGTGTTCCAGAATCTCTCCTCCAAGGCTTCCCTTGGAGTGTTACTCAAACTTCTAATTATGATTCACGGGTGTGATAATAATTTAATAATCGGAGCCGTGCAAGAGGCATTAACCTCAATTAAGCTCATTATGCGGCCTGACGCCCCCACCACGTGCCCTCCTGACCTTGAGTGAGCCCTGCAGGGGCGACTGTGGCACGTGCACGCTGGGCAGGAAGAGTTTCACTGACTGCATTTATTGAACACCTTCTGTGTACCCGGCCTGGACGCCTCCTCGCACCCTGGGCGAGTTCCCCGTGCCCCCTCCCCTCTTCCTTCTTGGTCACTGTCCACTCTTCCTGACTAGGGAGGGGCCATGTCCTCCATGCCCTCATGACCGCCCTCCCTCCCTCAGGACGGCTCAGGTGGAAACTGAAGGACCACCATGAGGGCGGGTTCTCCCTGGTAACTGGGTAACTGCCCACACTCCCTGATGGCAGGCCTGCCCACCTGGCTCATTTCTGCCCCCCTGCCCACCACAGGGTCCACGCTGTCAAGAGGTGTGCCATGGAGAGTAGCTGAATATGTGGTGGATGAAGGAATGAGCCCCCCGTGGGATGTGGGGTGGTGGGAGAAACTCAATACCTGAGACTGGGGGACTGTGGAGATGTCCAGGAAAGAGTCCTGTGACTGTGGGATGGGTGAGCAGTGAATAGGTCAGCTGCTGGACACATAAAGGAGAGCCAGGCAACATGGGATGTGAACAGACAATGGGTGGGGACTGCTGAGGCCACATCCTCAACTCTAGGATGCCAGGGGCTGTGAGGTGCCCCCACTTGTATCAGTCAGGTTTCTGCTACAACACTGCTGTGTAACAAACAGCTCCGAAGCTGTCGGTGGTCCACGGACATTATCACCCATTTCCTGCTTGTGGACCATCATCAGCTGCCATTGGCTGCCCCCCACTGGGCTCATCAGGTGGGGCTTGGGTGGGCTCCAGGCCTTTATTCCTAGTCCCAGCTGAGGGAACTACCGTGTCCTGAGCATGCTCTCTTCACAGAGGGGAGTGGAAGCTGCAAGTGGCAGAAACACAGGTGCTCTTAAAGCCTGAGCTCAGAGCTGACTCTTGGTCCTTTCTGCCCAGTGCAGGTCATGTGGCCAAAGCATACTTTCAGAGGGTGGAAGTATGCTTTCCCCATTGGAAGGCCATGGCAAGTCAGAGGATGGAGGGAAAGAAAAACTGTGGTTAAATTATCCAATCTGTGACATTTCTGATTTAATTCGAGTTTTTCCAGTTGGATGGGGCTGGGGGGGGCAGGGGCGTGAGGGACAAAAAGCATTACTGTAAATGTCCACATGTCCACAGACACATCCTGACTTCCAAATTAAGCTGTGCATGGAGACACACAGCACTGCAAGGGTAATAATTCCTCCTGGGTCAGTCTCCACCCCATCCCAACCTGTCACCCCTGGTGAGACCCAAGCAGAGCGAGAGGCACAGATTTGGGCACCTGGGCAGCGGAAATCCAAGGGGCAGTGCAGGAAAGGCAGGGACAGGACAGAGAGAGGATGTCTTCTGCTGAAGTCCTGCATTGGTCTGATCTGCAGGGAGCCCTGGAGCGTAAATCCTGACAGCTGTCTACCCCTGAAGGAGGGGTGGGGTCCCCCCAGGTGTCCCCGGGAATGAGTCTCCTATCGGCCAAGGACAGATCTCCTGAGTAGCTCATGGGTGTAAGCTTGAGCCCCTCCACTCTTAGCAGCAGGGGCCTAGGTCTGGACAGGGATCTGGGTGGGGGTCTGGTAAAGGATCTAAGCAGGGATCCGAGTGGGGTCTAGGCAGGGTTCTGGGCGGGGCACCATCGGCAACCCCTACACCAAGGAGAAAATTGATCAGTGCCACACTCCTTATTGGTGGAAGACAGAGCCAAGGTGCCCAGAGCCCCGACTCCCCAGCCAGGGCCATTTCCCTATTCGGAGGGGCCAGAGAGCTAGAGCAGGAAGTCAGGCCACTACTGGGGTGAAAGAGAGTGGGTGGGCTGAAATGCTTGCCCCACCCCCTCAGCACTTGGCCTTCCAATTTCCTTGTCAGTGTAAACATGTTTTTGTATTCTACGTTCTGCCTTTACTTTGGTGGGGGCCACAGAGCTGAGTGAGACACACACACAATGTCCAGGAGCCTACAGCCTGGGGCCAGAGCCACAAGTGAGCAGATAAATGTCCCATAATGTGTTAAAACAGGACAGGGTGAAGCTCGGGGTTTGGTTGGTAGGATGGCGCCTACTTCTTCCCTGGGGAAATCAGATGGCTTCCAGGTGGTGCTGCCACTAAGGTAAGTGGGAATGATATGTGTGGACAAGTGGCCAAGGGCACTGCTGAATGAGGGAACTGTAGGTGCAGGCACGTGGCAGGTCGACCATCGAGCTTGGGAGCTCTGGGGACAGGGTGCAGGTTTAGGGTCTGTGCAGGACAGCCTACAGGACCCAGTCAGGAAGTCCTTGATGCCTTGCTGCAGAGCCCAGATTCCAGCCCTGGACTGTGGCAGCCTTTGGCTGTTTCTGGAAGAGGAGTGTGATCTGATTTGTCTTTTAGAATGACAGAGGATAGACCAGAAGGCTAGGCTGTGGCAGGGGCATTGAGAAGAGGAGGACGTCATCAGCAGGAAACTCTGACTCCCCGTGCCTAGGGCATCCCCAGATGCCCCACTCACAAGGGGTCTTCAGGCCATTCACCTCCAAACAGAGGGGCTTAGGGCATTCCACTGGGTAAAAAATCCATAGAAAGCCCAGATTACTGTGGTGATTACTGATGGCGAGAATGCCTGCCCTTGAAGCTCTGGGTACTGACAGGACTTTGGGGGGACAGGGATGGAAGGTGGCCATCCTGGGCACGATTGAACCTGGACATCCTTGTTACCCCTGTAAGATGGACCAGTGACAGGCAAGCAGCTAGAAAGACCAAGGGCAACAAGGGGCACCCTGAAGAGAGAGCCTGCAGCAGCCAGGACCCCTTTGGGCACCCCGCCTGGACTGCCTTCCCTCTGGCACCTGGTTGTTGATTATCTATCATTTTGCACATTAAGAATGCTGGCATCAGTAGGACCCAGCATTCACATCAAAGTTCCAGCACATGCTGCCTGGATGACCTTGAGTACATGATCAATCTTCTTCATCCTCAGTTCACCCATCTGTAGGTGGTAATCCTCACCCCTGCCCTAACCTCTGGTCAGAAAGCCCTTTGGAGCTAGGATGTCCCCTGAGGCCAGGCGAGGAAGCTCGCCATCACCTCCCCAGTGCTGACGTGGGAGTTCGTGTCCTACCCTCTACACACAGCCCGAGAGCCACACCCAGTTTTGATGATCTGGGATTTTGTTTTTGTCTTAAGTTTAAAGGGTTTAAAACTCACCTTTGCATTTGACTGACCCCTTGCCATGAAACAGGCCCAGCGCTACATGCTTCTCGTCTTTGAACTCGCAGCTTACAAGGAGAAGCATTCAAACCCAGGGAGTGAAAACCTTATAAAAATCCCTGGCCCTTTGGTTGGTTCTGGCTTGGCCATGGTGAATGAGCTGGGGCGTAGCATATACTGTGCCAGGACGCCACACCATACGCAACCTGCCGCCCTCTTCCTCCCCTGGCGTATCCCAGAGTTTGGGGAGAGAGCCAAGGACAGGGCATGGATGTCATAGCGGGTTGATCAGGGAGAGAAAAGACGCCGGGAGGTTGTTTGCGCTGTCCGCGGTGCTGAACACGGGCACAAGCGCAGCCCGGGCAGGGCCGGCGGGTGCGCTGTCCGTGGTACTGACGTGCTTCCAAGCAGTCCGTGGATCTGAAGATGCCCCGCAGCTGTGCGGTCCGCAGGCGCAGCCAGCCGCCCGTGTTTCCTCTCTCTTCTGGTGTTCTGAGTGTAGGGTGCCCTTGCTCGAGAATTCAGGAGACTCCAGGAGAGGCATATCTTAAAAGGAGTAAAGAAGCTGAAAAGCGGAAAGTTCCCCTCTTGTTTTCTAAACTCTGGGTGAGCAGAAGTGTTCCTCATGGAGTGGAGTGGGTGGAGAGGCAAAAGGAAAGAGAGTGGGAGTATTCGCCATCTCCTCCTCTACCTTGTGCATCCTTCCCCCAAGTGTACGGGAGGATGGCCCGGTCAGAGACAGCACTATGTCATCAGCAGGACCCAGCATGGACTCAAGGAGTCAGAACACTAATTTGTAGATGGGGGTGATAATCCCTTCCCTGCATATTTAACAACGATGTTGGGAGGACCCTGGACAGTCTGGGGTGGGGTGTGCTTTGCATGAAGCAAACATTATACAAAGTGGGGGTTATCCATCCATGTGCCCTGTAGACCCCAGAACATTGCTGCCCCTCCATCCTGTCCAATAAAGCTCTCCAGGTGCAAGAGAAGGGAGGCCTCCCACCCTCATGCACAATGAGGGCTGTGATCGTGCTGTCATTCAACTCACAAGGAGAAGGTATACGGACCTTGAAGATCACATAGACTCCCACCCCCATAACTGACAGAAGAAAACTTTGAGGAGGGAGTTCACAAACACAGGATAAGTTAGTGGCAGTTGTGGGATGCCCCTCCTGCTCTTGTGCACCCCAAACTTCCAAGAACTCTGATGTTGGGGAGAGGATATGGCCATGGATTGAAACGGCTGGATACTCTCCCTCTCCCTCAAAAACCTCGCCTTCCTCTCCTGCATAATCTCAGCCCTTACCCACTACTTTTCCCTGGGCCACTTCTAAGACATTGTATCACCAGCCCCTCCCCCAGATTTCTACACTCGTTCCACGTTGGTTCCTGCTTTGGTGCAGCCCCTCCTCCAGGCTGCCAATGACCCCATCTGGTCCTGCTGATGTGCAGTGAGTGAAGGATTAGCAATAAAGGGGTGTCTCCTGTCCACTGGGTAAGAAGAGGCATCCCTATCTCAGGCACTGATTTCACCTGTCAGTGCCCACCTGGGGCCCCGCAAGTGAAGCTGGTGACTTGGAGATAACCCGATATGGCAGATGGGCAAAGATTGTGCAAATGAGGGTCTAATTGACAATCAATTGTGATTAGGAGTGAAAGGACGTCTTTATAGCCCTGGACGTTCTGAGTTGAAGTTGGGGGGAAGGGTTGTTCCTGGGTATCTGAGAGAGTAGGACAGATGCTGTGCGTCCCCATGACTTGGGTTGTTTTTTAGAGATGGGGAGGGGTGGGGCAGGAGCAGGTGCCATGATCTTACTGACTCTTGTCCTCACATAGCACCACCTCTTCGCATGGGAACATGCCCCAAGGTTCCCTATGTAGCGCTGGAGGCCTCGCCTCACACCCCATTGCCCTGCCCCTGCTCCCCTGGGTCAGACTCTGCAGTTCATTACTCTGACCGCTGCAGCTCCCATTAGACAGTTCAGGGCAGGGAAGAGGGGAGAGGAGAATCAAGGAGGAGAATCTTGGCACCTGCAAACTCCAGGACAGTCACAGTATTTTTTGTCCAAGTACCACTCAGCCGTGAGCCAGCCCCCACCTCTCAGCAGGTAGTATATCCTGCTGTGCTGAGTGTGTGAGTCTGTTTGGTTGTATATTATGATATGTCTTTTCATTATGCTTGTTACATATCATATTTAATATACTGTATGCTATTTGCTATGTTTTAGTGATACTCACCACACATTATAGTACATCTACATTACAGAAAACATCATTTGATGTGTGTTTGTGTTGAATGAAAGTTGTACCAAGAGGCCTCACATTTCTCTTCCTCACCTGCAGGTGTCTGCTGTGTATAATGGGAGTGACAGCAGACCCACACCCAGTGCCTGCCCACCAGCAGGGTGTGGGGGTAGTGACTGCCGTGTTTGTGCCTCCCCCGGGGACCCATGGTAGGTCGGGACAGACCCTGTGTGGCATGGAGTGTGAGCACGCTCATGAGGGGGTTGCAATGCTCTAGGTCGTGCTGAATCTCAACCACCCAGGGCCAGGTCACAGGTCTGCACTTGGGACTTGCCCTAGGGCACCTCACCCTGTGCCTCAGAGGAGCAGAGTGGCAGCTCAGGGGCTGGGCAGGCAGGGGCCCTCGTGCCCTCCTCATGTAAAGAGTTAAAGAGGGGACTGAGACCAGTGCAGAGCTGGTGGGCGCTGGTGAGGCTGACTGCAGGGAGCGAATGCATTTGTGGGTCACGCGCCTGAGATGGTGTGCGAGGTGCTCATGAATGAAACTGGGATTGTATGTGGTGTGTGCTGCTGAATGAGTGTGTGTGTGTGTGTGTGTGTGTGAATGGGGTGTGCACATCTATATTCAAACTTAGCTGGGGGAGGGGTAGAGAGAGCCTGAGTCCCGCCAGGAAGGTGGGGGCGGGAAGGAGATAATTACCTCCCTGTGATGAGAGATTATCCACCCTCCTTCCCCCAGAGGTGATTTATAATTTAAAGATAAAGAATAATCAAGTCCTGGCAAGGAAGGACACAGTGTTGTGGGTCTGATTAGAATCTCGGGATGGACCAGCATGCGGGGGAGGGGATGGGCTGGGAGAGGGGAGGCCTTGCCTCCCCCCTAGTCCCAGCCTCCCTGAGGCTCAGCATGTCCGAGCTTGGCCCAAATTACAGCCGATTGGTCCCCCATTATTTCTCCCAACTTTTAATTTCTGCTTCCAAAGGATCATTGCCCGCGGTAATTGCAAAGGACCCGTCCTTGTGTGCGGAGCGGGCTCCGGGGACCGCAGTGTGAGGTGGCGCGCACGCCGCTCATGCACATGCCCGCGCGCACACTCACACCCACCACATACAGCCTCACACCCTGAAGACCCTCGCACGCGCGCTCCCACCGCCGGCTCCACCTGGGTCCCACCAGCGGCCAGCGCTCGCCGGCTCTGCGGCGGGAAGCGGGGGGAGGGTGCTGCCGAGGAGCAGCGGTGGTCTTACTCTCGGACGCCGGACGCTGGCCGGTCCTTCCGAGGGCCGCAAACATCGCAGCTGTAGATAAATATGCGCAAATAAAGACCCGGACCGAGGGGCTTCTAATTTCTCCGGGCGTGGGGATAGAAGAGTTTGCCGTCATGTGTCCCCTTACTTGAAGGGGATCGATCTCTATGTAGGCCGCCTGCTGTTTGTAGGATTCTTCGGTCCCCATTTTGGGGGGCGGGGGCGGGAGGGCCGTCCCGCCTCCCTCATTTTCGATCCCACTTCTAATGAGCGACCCAGGGGCCGCCGGCCCCGCCTCTCGCGGGGACACAAGGCCGGGCCCTAGTTTGACGACGCGAAGGGGGCGGGAGCGGGAGGGGCTGGAGGGACAGAGACCCTGAGCGAGGGAGACCCAGAGACGGGAGAGGAGACCCCGAGAGAAGCGACCGGGAGAGGCGGGACCGACGTCCACGGAACGCGTGGGAGGGGGCTGAGGACGCGAGGAAGATACCCAGAGTCTGCCCCCGAGGACCCACCCCCGCCCCAGCCGCTGAGGGACGCCGGAGCCTCCGGAACCGCCAGAGCGGCAGGACTGCGCGCCCCGGAGTCAGCAGAGAGGCCGCCCGGGCGCCGCGTCCCGCGCCGGGATGTCCCAGCCAAGTCTTAGCGCTCGCCCGCCCGTGCGCCCCGGGGCCTCCGCGGCCCCTCCGCCGATTGATCCCGCAATTATTTAAAAGCTAGGGCTGTCTCCTCCCCCTTCGCCCAGGAGGCAAGCGCACCGTCTCTGGACGAACCGAGGCGCAGCGACGCGCCGCTGACCGACCGCGACAGCCGCTCGCGGCCCGCACTCGGGCTCCGGGCTGCGCGTCTGTCGGTCGGGCCCGGGGCTCCGTCCGTGTGTCCCGCGCGGGGCCCGCCTCCTCCGCCCGGGACCGTTCGCAGCCAATTAGGCGCGCGCGCTAACGAGGGCGGCGGAGCCCCGCGCCAGCCTGCGGGCGCACGTGTGTGCGGCGT
>NC_048228.1:109875300-109914803 GCF_002007445.2 Ailuropoda melanoleuca
CGCCCTTCGTGCTGGGCTCGCAGACCTACGGCGCGCCCGCCTTCTACGCGCCGCACCTCTGAGCGCGGCGGCGGACGGGACCCGAAGGCGCCCGCCGCCCGGGCTTTTGTAAGGCCGCAGTCGTGGACTCTGTACATAGCCGGTCGCTACAGAAGAGTTTTAAATTTATAAACGACTGTACGCGTCGGGGCCGGGCTCGGCCCGCTCGGAAGCACTTTGCTGAACTTGACTCAATCAATAAACCGCAGGAGGCTGCGCCCGCGTCCCTCAGGCTCCCGCGCTGCCCGCGCCCGTCGGTGGGGAATTCGTTGTGACCCAGGCGCCTGGGGCTGTTGGACCAGGCGCTGGGTTCAGGCCCCAGTTTCCCTGCCGGGCTGGTGTCCCAGGGCCAAGCTCTGCCGTTCGGTGGCGCCTGGGCTCCCCCCATCCCCCCCCTCCCCACACAAGCGCTTGGGGCTGGGCGACTAAGTCAGCTGTCCGAGAGTCCCCCGTGCCCGAGTCTCCCCTTCCCCTACCCCGGACCCCATGGCTTCAGGGACATCCCCTTCCTCCTCTGTGTGGCTTTAGGGAGCTCTTCAGGGTGGAGGAAGCCCAGCGGGACAGAGCGGGCACAGGGTCGGGGCTGGGAGCAGCACTGTCCCTTGGGCACGTACCCCTGTTGCCTGCACCCGGAGCACCAGGCCAGGGCCGGGGTGGCTCATGTTGGGCACTGCGCCCCCCAGGCCCAGCAGAGACGAGCTCCTGTCGCTTCCCAGAGGAGGGAAGCTGGGGCTCCCCGGGCTCGAGCGACTTGCCAAACAAAGGGTGCCAGAGCTGGACGGCATGCCCGGCCCGCAGGAGTCCAGCACTGCAGCCCGGCGCGGCCACCTCTTCTCCAAGGACTCGCGGGTCCCACTCTGGGTGCGGTGCCCACACGGGTTCCTGGAGCCCTGGGAACTCGGGGGAGAGGCTTCGGCGCCTAGCCGGTGGCTGCCTGACGCAAGAGCCAAGGCTGTGGGGACGCAGGCACCGAGCATGGTGAGGAGGGGTCCCCATGGCAGCACCACCTGCACTTAGGAAGAGCTCAGAGGGGTAGCAGGATGCCAGGCGCTGTGGGGCCCATGGGCCCACCCAGCCCTGCGGCTGGTCCGCACTGAGCCCTGCGCTGCAGAGGGAGCCAGCTGCGCTTGGGGACGCGTCTTCTCTAGGCAAGCGTCCCCCTCCGTGTGCGAGGAGCCCACTGAGCTCTCCGAACTTGCTCCTGCACTAGGTAGCCCTCCAGCATCCACTTCAGGGAGGGCTGAGGCTGAGTTGAGGAGCGAGGGCGCGCTGCGAGGGTGGGTGGCAGCGGCTGCCACACCGGCCTGGGCAGGAGTGGAGAGAGCGCCCCCTCTTGGCTTCACCTTCATTAGTGGCTAGAGGGCCGCTGAGGGGCAGCTGGGACCGCCCTGCCCACGGCTGCGCTGGCCTCCTGCAGGCTGCTGCTGTCCTTCAGAACGTCCGGGTCCCCCGCCCCCCACCTGCCGCCCCTCCCCTGCTCTCCATCTGCACAGCCCTGGCACCAGGGAATTTTCCACTAAGTAACCCTGTTGACGTTGTCAGCCCCAACAGCGGGGCTCTCCCGCTGGCACGGCTCAGCATGCCCTGTGTGCGGGTGGCTCGAGTCTGCTGAATCCAAGAGGAGAGGGTGGAGGAGGTGGGGACACCCCACATCTCACACTGAGGCCTGGGCATCCAGGGCACAGGCAGCTGACAGAGGAGACCCAGAGCTCCAGAAGGTTCCAGAGGGCTCTTGGCCTAAAATCAAATCATCAGCGTTATTGTGCACGTAGCCCAGCCGGGCTAGAGGGACTGCCCAGCGAGAAGGTACAGCTTCACCTCCTGGGAGGGGGGAGGACAGCCCCAAAGGTACTGGGGCTTCCCCTAAGCCCCCCGCTTGAGCTCAGCGGGGCCTGCTGCATCACGGCCCTCAGAGGGCGAGCACGAGGTTGACCAGGTACGGCCACCCTGGGAGACTGCCCAGCGCCTCCGTGCGCCGGCACTTGTGGCCTGAGGGAGAGGCAGAGGTGAGTGGTGGCTTTCCCGGCCCCTCATCCCTGTCCCCCCACCACGGGGTCCCACTTCGCTCTTAGTGCCACGCAGGGCTGTCTCAGCTCCGGGATCTGACTGCACTCTGGGAGGTCCCAGGACCAGTCCTGGCTGCAGTCAGCATCCTCCCGGCATCCCGGAACACACCCCTGTCGTCTCTGTCTCCTGTCCAGCAGGGCACAGGCCTTGCAGGTGTGAGCCGGACAAATACAGACCTGAGGGCCTCGCTGTCTCCTGCCCAGGTCCTGCCGAGCCCCGGCAGAGGCAGAGCTCCCTCCCCATGAGGCCGCCCCCCACACCACTCGGCCCTCCTCTCCTGCCTCCATGCCCGCCCACGGCTGGCACTCTGGTGCCTTGCCGTTAGGATTGGCTTTGGCTACAGGAAACAGAAAATCCAAATGAACACAAGTTGAAAGGAGATTATTCATCTTCTCTTGTGTGAGGGAAATCTGGTCACTGGCAGCCCCAGGCAACTCTGACACCCACACAGAGTCCTTGGAAACCCTCTTCCATCCCACTGTCCGCTACAGCATCCCTGGGCAGGGCCCTCATCCTCAGAGTCCCAGATGCAGGGCGATGCTCCAGTCATCACATCCCCATTCCAGGCAGTGGACAGGAAGGAGAGGGGGAACACCCCTTTTCCTTTTAAGGTGCTTTCCCAGAAGCTCAGGTAACACAGCTGCTCACAACTCACTGGTCAGAGCTTGGTCACATGACCACTGCTAGCCAAAGGAGGCTGGGAAATGTAGTTTTTAAAGCTGGTGGCGCCTTACTCCTTGTAAAGCGGGGAGCATGGGTATAGGGGCTGCTAGCGGACCTGCCACCCTTGCAGCTTTACCCGCTTTCCTGCCTACCTGCCCCACTCAAGTCGCACCAGCTCTGTTCCACCTCTCCTCTCCAGCAGCTCTGGGCCTCAACCTCGAGAGGGCACTCACCTGGCCAGTAGCCTGCCACTCCTCCCCACTGTGTCCACTTCCCTCTCTCCACGGCCCCCCACCATTCCTCCCACTGCCAGCTCAGGCCACCGGCCCGTGTGCAGGGCGCCCTCGCTCCTCACTCACTCTTCCCCGCTGGGCTGCGTCCACACAGCCTCCTGCTCCACCCTGGGCAGTGTCCAGCTGCCCCTTCCAAGCCAGAGTTACCCAAAGAGCTGTCTACACCGGTCTCTTTGTGCCTTCTCCACTTGAGCCCGCATCGCCCCTGCCCTGCTGCCTAGCCAGTTCTGCTGCTGTTCCTTCGCTCTGCCGCCCCCGCTGGACCCTGGGCTCAGCGAACCCCTCGTGTCCCACCCGCAGTCCACGGAGGAGAGGATGAGCCCAGCTCCACCGCCGTAGGGGAACATGGCCCCCCGCCCCACCTCATTCCCCATCCAAGTACCCGACGCTGTCCTCGCTCTCTGGCGAGCCCTCCCCACCCCTGGCTGTCGTGTCCTCATCCACGTGGCCCCCTCCCCGCACGGCAGCAGAGGGCCCTTCTGTGGCCGCCTCTTCAGCCCTGCAGTCCGCCCCACGACCAGCCACTACCTGTGTCCCTCCTGCCTTACCTGCAGAGTCACTTGTGACCACTTGCCCCCTGAGCCCAGAAAGCCAGCCTGATCGGTCACATCCCCCATCCCGGAGTGGCACCCGGGGCCCACTGTGCAGTACCTGGGTCTCTGCCCTGGACCACCTGAGGTTCCCATGGCTCTCAGCTCAGAGGGACCTTCCTAGGCTATTTGAGGGATCAGGTGAGGCTTCCTGGAGGGGGTGGCATTTCCATGGGGAGGGTAAGGCTGGATATACAGCCTGGGGCAGCAGGTGGTAACAGCTGGCGGGGGAGGGGGGTCAAGTAGGTCATTCTCAGAGACATAGGACTGTCACAGGTAGACATGGTCACACATAACTCCATGGGGGAAGGGGGCTCTCTTCCATTCCAGGACCCCATCCCCCACAGGCAGGTGACAACACCAGGATGCCATGTCCCACTCCATCCCAAACAGCCCTGTGTGATGGCCCTTTCAGAGCAGCCGGCTGAGGGCTGATCTGTTCACCCTCTTGCCTGGACATAAGGGCTGCTGGTAGCTGGATGCCTATCCCAAGCATAAAAAAATGCATTTTCTGCTTTCTGGACAGCTGGACACTGCTGTGTGACTAAGCCTGGGCAAAGCAGCAGGGCACTTGAAAAGGCTTGTCACAGGAAATGGAGGTACACCCCCTCACCTCCTTCCATCCCCATACCCTGTGATGGCTGGAACCCCAGCAGCCACCTTGGGCCAAGTGGTAGCCTTGGGGATGGAGGCCCTATGCACTGATGCCAGGAAGAAAACAGCTCAACAGCACTATGGGTGCCTTCTCACCAGCTTGGGGCACCCACCTTAGGGCTTTTCATGACAGAAGCACACATAAGTCCTGTGTTGGACTTAGCTAATTCTGTGACACCCCTTTTCTGTAATGGTCCATCCAACCCCAGTCCTGAGGCCATGACACTGGAATGATGCTCCCTGGGCCTTGCCAATCCTCCCTCCTGCCGTCTGCTCTGGACGGCGACAGCAGGACCCCTCCATCCCGTGCTCCACCAGCCGACTCCATGGCCCGAGTTAAGTTTCCCGAAATGCCCCCCTCCCGCCCTGCACCTCTTGTTGTCTACCCGCCTCGAAAGGAACGGAAAGAGGCTCTGACATGAAAACATAGCACAGAGCTACAGTGATCACAACGGTGTGGTAACAAACACCCAGGCAAGTTGATGGGGCGGGGCAGACAGTCCGTAAGCAGAACCGCTGTCTGTGGTGTCGACGTGAGAGAAGGCGGTGCGTCACATCCGCTAAAGAAACACTAATTTGTCAAGGGGATGACACAGCTGCGCAGTTATTTAAAATAGAAAACTGGGCTTCCTGGGTCATATTTTATATTACAACGAGTGACAAATAGATCAGTGATTTAAATGTCTAAATGAAACCCTTAAAAGTGCCACAGGAAACACGGAAAAAATTTTTAATATAATCCTTGACTAGGGAAGGGACACAGAGACTCAGATACAGGCACAACAACAGCCAAGTCAGCAGACGGGAGATGCTTGCAACTTGTCACACACAGCTCGTTTTCTTAATGAACAAGGAGCTCCTGCAACTTAAATAAGCCAACAAACCAACAGGAAACTGAGCAAAGGATATGGACGTACAGCTCAGAACGGGAGCAACAGTGAGCGCTCGACCACATGACAAAATGCGCAACAGCTCACTCATGAGAGGCAGGTCGCTTATAACCCCGAGATGCCAGTGTTCCACGGGGCTTGGCAAACATCGAGATACTTGCCACCACACGGACGGAGGGAGGGTTCTGGAAGCCCGTGTTCTTGCAGCTCGCTTCTGGGAGAGCAAGCTGACTTCGCGGGGCCTCAGCCCACAGACACACGTGGCTGTGCGTGAAGACATGTGCGTAGAGCACATCTGTGGCAGGACCACAAGGAACAGTAAAGGGCTAGGAAGGGCCTTCCTGCCCAGCAATCGGGACTGCTCAAAATGCCACAGAACCCGGGGAAAAACTGACAAAATTAACCTTTTCAAAACTCTGGAAATTAACCAAAGACCCGTAACAATCCAAGGGGGGTTTTTCCTAGAAAAACGGCCCAATCTTGGCGGGAAGGGCAAACCTTGCAGCATTTTCAGTTGGCTATTCCCATCCTTTCTCCAGCTCTGCAGTGGCCTTTACACCCAGCAGCCTCAGAGCCAGAGCAGCTGTGGAGATCCGCAGCCGGCCGCCCGCTGGGAGGGCAAGACTGGGTGTGGCTCCCCCAAAGCCCCACCCTCAGACCCTCCTCACGACTGGAATAGTCTGGCGGCTACCTGGAAAACACCCATTCGCCAGGCTTGTCTTTTTTTCTGGCCTGACTCAAAGGGCTCAGTGTGGGTCTGTCGGGAACAATTAGGGATACTGTTAAGCAATGAGGCTGCCTGCAGGCAACACTCGTGTGGCCAAAGGAGAGGCTGGAGAACAATCTCGAAAGACCTGAAGAGTACTTAGCTCTCCACACGGGCTGAACTTGAGGCCCTGAACAAGCAGGATGTGTGAGCTAAGGCAGAGTTGGCAAGTGCCCGGCTGAGTGTTCGAGGCGTGCCCAGCACACACACAGGGCTTTCTGCCAGAACCGCAAGACTTCTTGGATCAAAGCGTTTAAGGACGTCTCTGAGCAATCATTAGCTGATCACTGAGCTGACCAAACAGGGACTTCAGTGGCCCAGCATGACAAAGATTACAAGTTTCTGCATAATTAGTCCAGAAAAGACACTAAACAAATAGCAACAACAAATTGTGTGTGGGGGGGTCTGGTCCAGAGTTGCCACATTATATCATCTAAAATGTCTAATTTCAACAAAATAATTATGACACACAAGGACACAGGTAAGTATGGCCCACACATAAGGAGAAGAGCAGTCAATGGAAACTGTCCCCGAATAAGCCCAGATGTTGAACTTATCAGACAAATACTGTAGGCCAGATCTTATAAATATGGTCAAAGAAGTAAAGGAAGCCATGTCTAAAGAACTGAAATACGAGATGATATTTCACCAAATATAGAACATTGGTAGAAAGAAAGAAACTGTAGAAGAGAACCAAACAGAAAATTCTGTACTTGGAAAGTACAAGTGAAATGAAAAATTCATTAGAACTAAATATGAGATTTTAGTTGGCAAAAGAAAGAATCTGCGACCCTGAAGATATATCAGTAGGTCCAGTCTGAGGAACAGAAAAAAGAATGAAGAAAAATGAACAGGGCCTCAGGGACCACAGAGACACCGGCAACCACCTGACAGACACATAATGGGAGTCCAACGACGGGGGGGGGCAGAAAGAACCTCTGAAGAAATAATGGCCCCAAACCTCCCGTATTTGATGAACAACCACCTGTACATCCAAGAAGCTCAAGAGATCCCAGAGGACAGACACAAAGAGATCTGTAACGAGACACATAGTTAAACACTGGCTTCTGGTCAGAAACCATGGGCACCAGAAGGCAGTGTCATGACACATTCAAAGTGTTAGAAGAGAAAGACTACGAAAAACATATCAAAATCCAGCAAAGCTGTTCTTCAAAAGTGAAGGAAGTTAAGACATTCCAGGTAAACAAGAATGGGGACGAGTCACTGCTAGCAGACCTATCCCTCAAGAAACTACAGGGAGCCCTTCGGATCACAGTAAAAGATACTCAAGTCCACAAGAACAAACAGGCACTGGTAAAGGCAACCACACAGCCAGACAGCAGACAGTATAAATGTATTTTTGTTTGTAAGTCTTTTCTTTTCCTATCTGACTTTAAAGAGCTGCATAAAGCAATAATCACAAAACCATGCTATGGGCTCACAATCTATAAAGATGTAATTTGTAGGACAAAAATGGCACAAAGGCACTAGGAGGGAACATACCTGTATTAGAGCAGAGCTTTTGTACGCTCCTGAGACTAAGCTGGTATGAAGCCAAACTAGACTGTATTTACTTGTTCACTGGAATCTTCAGAGCAACCACTACAGAATTCCCCAAAAAACAATAATTCAGTGAAAGACACAGGGGAATTCAGTGAACATCCACCTAACACACACACACACACACACACAACACACACACACACACACACACACAACACACACACACACACAACACACAACACACACAACACACACACAACACACACACAACACACACACACACAGCGATGGGGCAAAGAGGAAAAAAGACGTGTAGAAAAACTGAAAAATGGCAGACATAAATTTTTCCTTATCAGCAATTATATTAAAGGTAAATGGACTAAATATTGCACGTGGAGGCAAGGATCAGCAGAATAGATTAAAAGCCATGATCAGCGGCAAGCTGTCTACAAGGAGCATGTTAGAACCAGAAACGATGAAAGCACAAGGGTGGAAGAAGACGTACCACGCAAACAACAACGGCAAGGCGTACGGATATCAAACAAAAGAGACTTCGAGACAAAAGCTGTTACTAGAGACAGAAGACCCCATTACAAACGGGTCAATCCACCAGGAAAAATAACACTATAGACACATGTGCACTTAACAACAGAGCCCCAAAGCACATGAAATAAAACTGACAGGAAGGAAAGGAGAAACGGACAATTCAAGAATAATGGTTAGAGACAGCAATACCCCACTTTCAGCAATGGACAGAACTGGGTTGAAGATCAACAGCGAAAGAGAAGACATGAACAACACTGTGAACCACCTTGACCTAACACATATCTACAGAACGCTCAAGGACAGAACGCAGTTTCTCAAGTGTACACGGAACGTTCTTCAGGATAGTATATATATAAAATAAGTCTTAAATGTCACAGGACTGAAATCATACACAATGTATTCTTTAGTCACATGGAATGAAATTAGAAATCAAATAACAAAAGAAAATAGGGGAAATTAACAAGTATGTGGAAATTAACCCAACTCCTGAATAAACAGGTAAAAGAAATTCAAGAGAAATTAGAAAATACTTGAAATAGAGGCGCCTGGGTGGCTCAGTCCTTAAGTGTATGCCTTCAGCTCAGGGGGTGATCTCAGAGTCCTGGGATCTGGCCCCACATCAGGCTCCTCTGCTGGGAGCCTGCTTCTTCCTCTCCCACTCCCCCTGCTTGTGTTCCCTCTCTCACTGGCTGTCTCTATCTCTGTCAAATAAATAAATAAAATCTTAAAAAAAAAAAAAAGAAATTATAAAGAGAGAAAACTAAACCCTAAGTAACCCAAAATAAATAATAAAGATCAGAGTGGAAATTAACAAAACAATTTAAAAAATGAGAGAAAAATCAACAAAACCAAGAGTTGGGTTTTGAATAGATCAATAAAATTAATAAGCCTTTAGCTAGATTGGCCAAGAAAAATTTAAAAAGTAAAAAAACACTCAGATTCCTAAAATCAGGAATGAAAGAAGAGACATTGCCAGCAGCCTTACAGAAATAAAGAGAATTAGAAAGGAAAAATAGAGATAATTAGAAAGGAATACTATAAACAAATGTATGTCAGCAAATTATAACTGAAAACTTCTTTGAAATAGACAAATTTCTAAAAATATAGGAACTGCTGAGACTGACACAAGGAAGAACAGGAAATCTAAACAGATCTACAATAAATAAAGATAATAAATTAATTTTTAAAGAATTTTATTTGTCAGAGAGAGAGAGAAAGAGTGCAGAAGCAGGGTGAGAAGCAGGCTCCCTGCTGATGGAGGGGGGTGGGGGAATGGGATAGACTGGTGATGGGTAGTAAGGAGGGCACGTATTGCATGGTGCACTGGGTGTTATACGCAACTAATGAAGCATCGAACTTTGCATCAGAATCCGGGGATGTACTGTATGCTGACTAACATAATATAAAAAAAAAAAAAAAAAAAAAAAAAAAAAAAAAGAAAGAAGCAGGCTCCCTGCTCAGCGGGGAGCCTGATTTGGGACTCAATCCCAGGACCCTGGGATCATGACCGGCGCTGAAGGCAGACGCTTAACCGACTGAAACAAGATAATAAATTAATTAAAAAAAAAATTCTCACAGTTTGGAAAAGCCCAGGACCAAATGACTTCACTGGTGAATTCCACCAAATGTTTAAAGAATTAACACAAATCCTTCATAAACTCTTCCAAAAAACAGAAGAGGAAGGAACAGTTCCCAACCCAATCTATGAGGCCAGCACTACTCTGATACCAAAGCCAGACAAAGACATCATAAGAAGAAAAGCATATGGTAATATCTCTTATGAACACAGACACAAAAATCCTTAACAAAATACTAGCAAACTATGGGCGTGCAATCGCAGAATATTAGCAAACCAAGTGCAATAACATATAAAAAGCATTATACATCATGACCAAGTGGGATTTATCCCATGAATGCAAGGGTGTTTCAGCATATGACAAACAATTCATGTAATGAACCATATCAACAGAAAAAAGGACAAAAACCACATCATTTTAATAGATACAGAAGGATATCTGACAGAATTCAACATCCTTTCAAGACAAAAACACTCAACAAACTAGAATTAGAAGGGAACTTTCTCAGCCTGGCAAAAAGCATCTACAAAAACCCACAGCCAACACCATTCTCGATGGTGAAAGACTGAAAGCTTTCCTCCGAAGACCAGGAACAAGATGAAGATGTCTGTTCTCACCACTGTTTGAGATCGTACTGGAGGTTCCTAACTTGCCAAGGCAATTAGGCAAAAGAAAGAAAGGCATCCAAACTGGAAAGGAAGCGTTCTATTTACAGATGACATGATTGTGCATAGACAAAATCCCAAGGAATCTACACACACACGCACGCATGCACACACGCATGCACACTATTAGAATAACTGAGCCCAGCATGGTTTCGGGCTACAGACCAACATACAAAGATCAGTTGTACTTCTGTACATTATCAATGAACAATCCAGAAATGAAATTCAGAAAACAATTTTATTTACCATAGCACCAAAAAGAATAAAATACTTAAGAATAAATTTAACAAAATAAGTGCAGAACCTGTACATTAAAAACTACAAAAAGCTGTTGAAATAAGCTAAAGAAGGGCCAAATAATAAGAACACCCCAAGTTCATGGGTCATTAAACTTAATATGAAGATGACAACACTTTTCAAAGGGATCCCTAGATTCAACAAAATCTCTATCAAAATCTCAGGTGCCCTTTTTGGTAGAAATTAACAAGCAGATCCTAAAATTCATTTGGAAGTGCAAGGGACCCAGAATAGCCAAAATAATCTTGAAAAAGAACAAAGTTGGAGAACTTACTGCCAGGTTTCAAATCTCATCGCAAAGCTATGTTAACCAAGACACTGACTGCAGTATTGGCATAAGGATATATTGGTCACTGGAACAGAATCGAGAATCCGAAACAAAGTCTTACATTTACGGCCACTGGATGATTGGCAAAGGTGCAGGGTAATTCAGTGGGGGAAAGAATAATCTTCTCAACATATGGCACTGGGACAACTGGAATCCACACACAAAAGAATGAAGTTCAATCCCTACCTCACACCATATACAAAAATGACCTCAAAATGGATCAAAGACTTAAAATTTAGAGCTAAAACTATAAAACTCTTAGAAGAAAACCTAGGAGTAAACCATGATCTTGGATCAGGACAGGTGCTTGACACCAGAAGCACACGAAACAGAAGAAAAATAGATATTTGATGTCATCAAAATTAACAACTCAGTGCTTCAAAGGGCACTATCGAGAAAGTGAAAAGAGAATGGGAAAAATATTTGCAAACAATACAAGGGTCTAGAACATATAAAGAATTCTTTCTTTTTAAAGGTTTTATTTCAGAGAGAGAGAGTGCGTGCGCACAGCAGAGACAGAGGGAGAACCAGGATCCCCGCTGAGCAGGGAACCCGATGTGGGGCTCGATCCAAGGGCCCTGGGATCATGACCTGAGCCGAAGACAGGTGTTTAACTGACTGAGACACCCAGGACATATAAAACCCCCTAGAACATATAAAGAATTCTTACAACTCGAAAAATGTAACTGAAAATGGGCAAAGGATGTGAATGGATATTTCTCCAAAAAAACACACAAATGGCCAATAAGCACATGAAAAGATAAATAAGATTACTAGTCATTAAGAAAACACAAATTAAAATCAAATCAAGATAGCACTTCAGGGGCGCCTGCGTGGCTCAGTCGGTTAAGCATCTGCTTTGGGCTCAGGTCACGGTCTCTGGGTCCTGGGATGGCGCCCCCCTGTGGGGTTCCCTGCTCAGTGGGGAGTCTGCTTCTCCCTCTGCCCCCCACCTCGTGCTCTCTCAAATAAATAAAATCTTAAAAAAAAAAAGATACCACTTCACACCAAGACGGCTAAGATTAAAGACTGATAACGTGTTGACAAAAACAGGGAAACTGGAGCCCTCACACACTGGCGGGAATGTAAGTAAAACGGTGCAGTGGCTTTGGAACAGTTTGCGGCTCACCAACAGGTTAAACGCAGAGCTGCCAAATTAACTAGCAATTCCACCTCCAGGCGTAAACCTAAAAGAAATGAAAATATGTCCACACAAAAACTGGTACACAAATGTTCACAGAAGCATGACTCCAAGCCAAGCGGTGTGGGAACAACCCAGTCCGTGCTAAACAGATAAACAGCGTGCTGTGCGTACACTGGGGGTCATCACAGTAAATGGGCATGGGGCTCCGACGTATTCCATGACATGGGAGAACCCAGGAGACACTGCGCCAAGTGAACGAAGCCGAGCAAAAAAGGCCACGTGTTGCTAGGATTCTGTCCACCCAGAAAGGACAGAGCCACAACCAAATCAGGAGCAGCCAGGGGCTGGAGGAAGGAGTAGGGGAATGACCGCTAACCGGGACAGGCTTTCTTCTGGGGCGATGGAAAGTTCTGGAACCAGGTGGTCCAGGTTGTACAATGCACTTCATGCCACTAGGTGGTACACTTCGAAAGGGTGAACTCTAGGGTGTGGGCGTACAAAGCCACTTTCTAAAAACACAAGGGCAGTGAGGCAGTTGTCGGCACTCCAATGCAGAACCGTCACAAACGCTCTGTGAGCTGGGCACGCAAGGCGCGACACTCAACGGTTCACTTCCCTGCTTGTCTTAAAAACAAGTGTGTACGTGAAAGCGTGAGGCTTCCTAGCGTCCCTCAGAGGGAGCGCTGCCCAGGGAAAAGGCGGGGAGCTGGGGGCTGGGGGTGACACGAGGTCAGTCTGTGCGAAGTGCCCCACTGAGACATGCTGCCCATGTCACCTCCAGGCTCTCAGGCAGGCCCGACCCATAACCCACATGGCAGTGGCTCCCCAGGGCAGGGGAGAGTCCATACCTCTGGGGCGCCGTGATTAGAAGGCGTACTATTTCCTCACACAAAATACACATAACAATGGTGGCTGTGGTTACCCCCCAGTCCTGTGTCTGCGCTCTCATCCTGGTGCCCTGGCTGAGGGAGAAGAGCTGACGGCCAGAGGGGACCACACACACCCAGTGTGGCCCTCTAATTCAGCGCATAGTTAAACTGGTTTGCAAACTTCTCGTGCTTCTTCTGGTCCATCTGATTCATGGCTGTGACCACTCTCTGCACAGCAGCCCTGTGGGGAAAGCAAAGCAAGATGTGATCGGGGAAGCCCGGCCAAGGCTCTGGGCTCTGACTGCGCTCTGGCTGGGATCAGGCCCTGGTCCCCGGGGGCTGCCACTCGCATACCACGCAGACTCCTTCAGACAGGCGACATAGCTCAGAAATGGCTGCAGCTTGCCCGTCTGGAGCCTACAAGTAACTGTGGCACTAACCCTGTGGGCTCCCTGACCCTGAAGGCAGCTCCCAGGACCCCTCATCTCGCCAGCGCCAGGCTGCACCCCGGAATGCAGGCAGAGCCTGCCCAGCATAGCTGAGGGCAGAGCGTCAGACCCTGACCCTGCCAGCTCGCCCAGCCACGTGCACAGCACCCCAGGACAGAGTCATGGGGCAACACTGCAGTCCTGGCAGCAAAAAGACACAGATGGGCAATCGAGCGTGTCTTGCTGCTCAGCCTGGCTGTTGTGCCACTGAGCCTGGGCTCAGCAGGGCCCCGTGCCCAGGAGGAAGCCTCCGAGGCCACCAAGCAGGGATGCCCCGCTGCCCCCACGTGACTGTGTGACCGCTGGACACAACTCCAGGGCTCGGTCACCCGTGGCCTCCAACAGGATAAGCTCATGGGGGGGCCACGTGTAGGCGCTGAGGAAGCCGCCCTCCTGTCCGGCCCCCCTCAGGCCAAGTGCATGGTGATGCTGGCCAGGAGGATAGGAAGAGCCTCCTTTGCCCCCTGCACGGAGCTGAACGCCCTCCAGGGGTCTGCTTGAGAAGGTTGCCCCATGAGGAAGGCCCGACGGCACCCACAACCTGCACATAAATCCGACCGGGGAGGCCGTGGCTTCACGGGGCTTCCTACACAAGCATTCTAAACGCCCGGTCTAGCCAGCACAGTGGCAGGCCGGCAGTGAGAGTGCTGGCTGCAGCCTTCCTGCCCTGGCCCTGCCGAGTTCCCAACTGCCAGGCACGTCCAGCTGGGCTGTAGAGATGCCCCGTCCCTGACCCACGTCCCCGGCAGCACTCTCTGCTAGAACGAGACCTGTGTGCTGCCTCCCATCCCACCAGCCTTGGAGGGCCCCCCTGCCCGCAGTCACCATGTGGACACCCCTTCCAGGTCAGGCGGGCAAGGGAGGCATACGGCGCTGGCCCTGTACCAGCAGCCCCCACTGAGGCCTCACCCCACCACCAGGAAATGAGGGGCTCTGGCCGGTCCATGAAGCCCCTGCACTAGAAGACACACACCCTTCACCTTTGGGGTGACCAGCTCCAGGCTCTGCTCCTGAACGGCCCACCTATGGCCCTCCTGGCTAGGTGCGCCTGTCCCCTGTGGGGACCTGGCAGTCACAGGGAGAAAGGTGCAGTAGAGAGGAGTGAGGGGCCCCAGGCCTTGACAGTAGCTTGCAGCTCACTGAGCCCCCCTCTGGCATCCCCAAATCCAGGGGATGCGGGGCAGGCATGCTGCGAGGTGCTCTTACTTAGCAAACACCTTCTTGGCGATGCGGGCACGGGCAGTGTTGGCCTGCTGCTTCAGGTCGGTGAGGCCAGGGTGCTTCCTCCTCTTGCCCTTGCCTCTCCCGCTGGACCGAGACGAGCCAAGGTCCACTCCTGTGGCAGCCTCCACATCTCTCATAAACTCGGGGTCCTGCCAATCTGCAAAGAGACTCCGAGATTTCAAGACACCCCTGACACCAACCAGAGGGCCTCTCGCTCAAGCCCTGACCTCTCCTTGCCTCAAGGGCCAGCTCAGTTTGCCCACTGTTGGCCAGCGACAAAGGGGGCAGTCGGCAAGGCAGAGCTCACCACCCCTGTCCTGAGGCCCACAGGCCCCTGCGCCCACAGAGGCCAGAAAGGAACTGGGACAGGACCCAGAAGCCTCCTCTGGGGCAGGGGCAGGCTACTTCCCAGCCTCCAGCTGGACTGGGCCCTACCAGGTCCCCAATTATGGTGGCCAGACCCACCTGCAGACTGGCGTCTGTGGGCAGCAGGGACGGCTAGGGCCAAGGGGTCAGCACGGGTGAAGCTTTCGTTTTTACTGGTCTAAAGAGGACTTGGCAACAGGCTTCAGAATGAGGGGGTCAGTTCACCTCCTGGACAGCTCTGCCCTTCCTGCCACGTGCTGTCTGCCATGGCCCAGGTCAGGCAAAGCCACAGGAGACAGTGCTCCATGTCCCACAGAGCCTGGCCTCACCAGCCCGGGGCCAGACCGTGGCCAGGCCAGCGTGCCCATCCTCCAGGACCAAGGGAAGCTTTCACTGTCTGATGCCCGGGCTTCTCAAGGCCCTGTTACTTCCCTGGCTGCTCCTTCCCACCTTGGCCTCCGCTTCCTGGTCCCAGTGGGGGCTGGTCTGCCTCTGAGAGTGAAGTCGGGGGCTCTGTGAGATAGCGCACCATCCAGCCTGGCCACCCGAGGCAGGCCATCCCGGTCAGGCGTGCGACAGCACAGCCCCCCTCACATGCCCAGACCTACGGACACGAGCCCGGCTCGCAGAAGGGTGCCAGGCACCCTACACACCGACGGCGCCCGCCATGCCCACGGGAACCCCGCAGAATGTGTGCCCCAGACAGACGGATGGCTAAGCCTCCCCATGTTGATTTTTTGAAGTGAAGGAGTACAGGGCTGCACAATTCACATCCAGGAATGATTAATCCGAGATTCAGGAAAACTGTCTAAACAGTTTATCTCCCGTAATAAGAAGGTGCCACAGTTTAGGGGCCCAGTGAATGGAGCAATTGTCTAAACACCACGGAAAAATACCGGCGCCCGGTAGAGATGGAATGAGCATCTCAGTAAAATGAAGGAGCAATTTAAAAGCCTTTGAAGAAAATCAATAGATGCTGGGGCCGCACGGCCTTCCTGCGCGCTGGCGGGCCCTGGAGCTCGGCGCGCATTGTCACCAAGGTTAGCGCCAGGGAAAAGAAAATTGCCCCGCGTGCGAGGGAGGCGGGGATCGATACTGTAGTTAGTAAAGAGATGCTATTTCACATCTGACTGGCCAGCGCCGGCCCACGGCCGCGGCCCGATACCTGTTGTTAACAAGTCACCGAGGGCTGGAGAACCAGATACTCTTCAGGGCTGACACAAAAAATATGCACTTAATTTGCTCCTGAGTGTGAGCCACCAGCGAAGGCCTCGCCCTGCGGATTAGCAGGTCAGGGGCCCCTCCCTGCTGCCGTCCACGGCCCGGGGGTGCTCAGACTCGGTGTCAGCCTGAAATCTCACATCTGTCAGGGGAAAAACCCCACTAATGACGACAAATGCAGCCTGGCTGGGACCCTCATGTGCAGGCCAGTGCTGCACACCTTCCCTTCATCAGGGCTCTGGGTCGGCAAAGTGGCTTTCTTGGGACAGTGAGAGCCCCAGGCGGCCGGGACCTCCAGACCCTAACCCAGGCTTGACAAACCACAGAGACACTGAGACAGATCAGGGGTCTGGTGGGTGCCCCCCCCCCATTCCGAGCGTGCCCACATGCTGCCCCGACGGTGACGGCCACTTCTAGGGGACATCACGTGGCCCTGTTGTTCAGGGGTCCTTGGGAGTCACGTGGCAGCCAGCATGTGGCACGTGCCCAGCACCGGGCACCAACACATGTATTGGGTGGAGACAAGTTCCCCAAATTGTCCTGAGAATAAAGCTTACGTGGTTCAAGGCCTGGAGCTAGCATTATCAGCCAGGACCCTGAAACAGCCAGACTCCCGAGGCTCGGGGCTCAGGGCCTGCCTGGGATGACCTCACATCTGCCCAGACACGCACGCGCCCACGGGCACACCCCAGACCTGCTGTGCTGCAGAGGGGGCGATGTGGGCAAGGCGATGGGGCACGTGTCTCTCTGGCAGGAATGTGCTGTTCTCCTCTCTGGGGCATGGGTTTCAGCCAGTAACTTTTCTAACCTCCACTCCCCTATTTCCTTAAAAATGCGATTCAGGACCCAGAACCCGAACCACCAAATAACACGGGGGTGGTTTCTGGCCGTGAGTCCGCGTCTCCCGGTGGCAGCGACACGAAAACGTGGCCCAAATAGAAGCCTGTGTCCCCCGCGGTGCTGCTATGCGTTACGACCGTGCTGGAGGCGGCAGGTGCCACCAGGGTCCCGGGCCGTCCCCCCACAGTACCCGCCCATTGCTCCAGCCCCCAGACCTACCTGCACGCCCTGCCTGCCTCTGAAGCTGCTGCCTCTGCTCCCAGGCCCTATCCTCCGGGTGCAGGGGCCGGCCCGTGTCGTCTCTGGGGATGATCTTCCCGTGGAAAGGGCACTGTGACGAAGAGGAGAGCAGTTCTGACGGCGGAGAGGCTGGGGCCTTCATCAGCCTGGCCAAACCCACCACCCTTCACACTGGCCACCTGGCAGTCAGTGCAGGGCAGCCTCAGGAGGACAGCAGGGACGTGGGAACACATGCAAGCACCCCAGGTCCCGGTGTCGACTCCCAACCCCGGGCACGAGGCAGTGGCTAAGCGACGCCTGCCAGCCACGAACAAGCCCTCCCTGCGGAGGGCCGAGGCCAGCTTCACACTGACCGGCTGGAGCCCAGCACTCCACCCGGCCACCCTGTCCTGGGCCAGCTGGGCCCTGCGGCAACCGTCCCTGCGTGCCTGTGGCCCTCACCAGCCCTGGCCCCCGCCTCACCTTCAGCCGGTCCTGGCGCTCGCAGAGCCGGCCGTCAGGCCTCGGGGCGTGGCACCGGTGCTGCACGGGCTCGAACTTCCCGGCAAAGGTGATGTAACGGCTCTGCAGCATCTCCGAGACGGCGGCACTGTCCACCTCCGTGTCCACCTCGCTGGGCTTCCAGAAGCGGTGCTCAGAGTCACACCTGCAACACCAGACCCTCAGAGCTGCCACAGGGATGCCGCCGGACCGCGTGGGGGCAAGGCCCGAGCCGGGCAGCCCAAGGAGAGCAGACCGCGAAGACGTCTGGACCCCGTCGCAGGTGCCACAAGTCAAACCTCGAGAGTCCTCCCCGTCCACAGCCTCCATGGCTGCCCCCAGCCTGGCAAGACAGGCAGCGTGAGGGGGCGGGGGCTCACCTGGGGGGCAAGCTCCCCAACAGGTTAAGGACCGGATGCACTACGGCCCCTTCTCATCTGCTGCCCCACAAAGCACGTCAGCCAGCACAGCGAGGGGACAGCTTCCCGGAAAGTCCTTGCAGAGCCCCAGGCCTGGCCCGCGCCGAGGTCTGAGTCAGGGCACCAGAGGGGCGAGGACAGGCCAAGAAGGGCCCCGGGCCCAGGAAGCCCATCCTTCACACCCACGATGCCAGACTGCGTAGGACGATGATGCAGGACGTCTCCCCAGGGAACTACCAGAAGGTTCAGAAAAAGTCCCCAAAACCCCGGGCACAGTTCTACGGTCCCACTAGAGCCTGTGTTCGGTGAGCACCCCCGCAGGGACCGTAAGGCAGAGCGAGGCCCTGGGCCCGGTGCTGTGCTCACCGGCGGGGAAAGGCGGGACCAAACACAGCCACACTCACTTGAGGATCTTCCCAGCCATTGGCTGCTCCTGGCCCCAGTAGCACAGGTCCACCCCAAAAGGCACAACAGGTGCCCGTGCCCGCTCTGCAGCCAGCTTCCCGGCCTCTGGTCCCACCGGTGCCCTGGAACAAGAACAGCACACACTGGGCGTGCATGCAGGAGCCGGCCACAGCCACCTGCCTCTCCCTCTTGACCTCCACCCTCCCCAGGCACAGACACAGAGCCCCTGGGTCACCACGTTTGAGCAGCGACCTCTGTCACCTTGGGCCTGGGCTCCAAGGCGGCCGCCGGAGGCTGTAGGAAGCCAGTGCCAAGCGCCAGCTGTCTCCAGGGAGCTGTGCAGGGAGCTGGTCTCCGATCTTCGGTCTTCACCCCGGGGCCGCGGGTGCCCTGACATCCACTCCCCTGCGCCCGCCCCGGCTGACACGCCAGCTCTCTGAGGAGCCCTCTATCCCGCGCCAGCCCTGCCCTAGGCGCAGTAGCTGGTGGGTGCTCGCCCGGCCAGGGCCACACAGGGCCACGTCCACACGGCCAGAAAGGCCTTGGGAGGTCACCGCCCTGGGCAGAGGCAGGGCATCTGCAAGTCACCTGGGGCTCGGGGGAGGGGGCAGGCGTCCATGCAGCTGATGCAGCTGGGCAGCAGCAGAGGTGGGGTCGTGCGCCTCCTCACCCCTCCGTGTCGTCTTCCCCGCCTGCAAGCCCCGTGCAGCTGGGTCCTTCTCCAGCCCTGGAACAGAGACGTGTTGTTTCCAGCCACTGTTCCCATGACCCCAGACCGACCCCGGGGGCACCGCGGTCCATCGCACGGGCCTGCACAGCAGTGACTGCACGTGTTAGGCCACAGCCAGGCTTCTTGCGGCACCTGCTCGGTGGCCAGCCGGATGAGGCCACCGGGCTGGCGTCTGCCAGCATGCCAGCACCTCCACAGGAGACAGCCGGAGGCGAGGGCCCAGACCGCTGACCTCCGGCCAGCGTCCACCCCTGGGTCCTCAGAACAGGGTGAAAGCAGGCTCCCCAACACTGTCAGGGTCCTCCCTGACCCCCATGGGCCCCTCTCTGCGGGGTGCACAGCCACACTGCCCTGTGCAAGCCAGGGTCCCAGGGCTGCACCCAGTGTGATGACGTCACCAGAGCCGTGCCACCCCATGGGCATCACCCCCACCCCAAACTCGCTGTGGGAGCCAACGGCCTGGACTGAGCACTCCCCCTGCAGGCTGAGCACAGCTCACAGCTCGAGGACGGTGAGCTGCCAGGAAGGAAGGAAATAGGCTGAGCGGCACGTCCCAGAGGACGAGACGCCAAGCAGGTCAAGTGTGCTGCACACTCCCCAAGGGCCAAGGGGCCCGGAGCACATCGGAGCTTGGGAAGAGGAGGGGAGAGTGGGGACCCCCCCCCCCCCACGGAATGTGCTGACGACGCGCCAGGCAGGTGGAGGCACATGTGAAAGGCAGGTACCGTGGGCAGCGGGCAGGGGACGAAGCCAGGGGGCAGCTTTCACAGCTCAAGTTGGAGACCAAATGCGCAGCACGAGGTGTCAGCATCCTTACTACTGGACCCCGGAGGCACAGAGAAAATTACTGGAGTTTGGAAACAGCTGAAGAAATAAGACACCCCATTTTCCTGGTATTTGGGAAAGACCAAAAGGGCCCGGTGAGTGCCAAGAAAGAAACGAAGAAACCACGGCTGGTAGAGTTACGAGAAAATTTAGAGACGTTAAGGATGAAAAGAAAGATCCAAAAAGCTTCCAAAGAGAAAAGGCAGATACCGCAAAAGACAAGCATCCTACTGATACCAGAGTTCTTAACAGTGACGGTGAACGTCAAGTCTCAGGAGATCGTCCTGAGAAGGCTGAAGGAAAGGACGTTCACACTTAGCGCTTTTCATCTAGCTCACAAGCATCTCACGGTGCCTGTGAGGGACGGCCTCGCACACACAAGACCCCTCCCGGAGCCACCGGAAGGCCTGCTTTGAAAACACTCTCCGAGCAAGTAATCGATCCATCAGGGAGGAAAGTGAGTTTGGGGCAAGGCGTGCGAGTAAGTGCAAAGTGATGGTTGCCCTCAGGAGAAGTCGGTGATCTTACAATTTATTAACATTTAATGACTATTTTAAAAGCTAGAAGAAAGGTGAGAAAAAGAAAAGAAAAGAAGTGGGCAATAAAGTACCTGGGACATAGAACAACTAGAAACAATTCATTAAACGATTAAAATCAGCTAAAAGGCAGATTAGTTCTACAACTTTTAGCAATTTGTGGTCCACACGAGACCCACTTAAAACAAACGGTCAACAAAACAATGAAGCTGAAGACGGCCACGCGGACTTACCCTGCAAGTGGGACAGAGAACGCGGGGCCAGACGACCGGGTTTCAGGCTCAGAACGGACATACGAGGAGAGACATGGCGCACGCAGTAAGAAGCTCAGGGGCTCCCCGCGGCCGGCTCTTCGGACCCTCACAGAACAGATCAAAAAGGCCAAATCCACAGCCCAAGGGGGCGCTGCCTCCGCGAAACCCTTTGGAGCACATGCACACCTCACAGGACCACCAGGCAGGAGGACCGAGGGGACCTCAGGGTCCCCCGGCCATGTCCCTGGGCCACAGAACAGTCAGGAGGAGCAAAGCAAAGGGCAGTGGAGACACAGACGTTGGGAACTGACACACACACTCTGACACACCCTCCCTGAGCACACAGACACGGTCCTGCTGAGCACACAGCTCTACCCAGCACCCCTGACACCGACTCGCGAATACTGGATTTGACAGGAAACTGGAAGGGACGTGGCAGCACTGAGGACTGGACACCAGGGAAGGCTTCCCAGCCATTCAGGACACAAGGAAGGGCCTCGCTGGGCCGGTGCCGCTGGGAGGGACCGCGTCTGCTTCTGCAGCAGGGCAGCCTGACTCGACCCAGAGACGGCCACCCCAGTCCTTCGCAGTGTCGAGGGCATCAGCAGACGGGCCGCTTTCTGCGCGTGGTTTTCCCGGCACGTGCCCACACGTGCCTGGTTTCGCGGGGTTCCAGAAGCCCACAGGCCCTCTGCAGGAAACATCTGCCCTCACCTACTCCCGATGTCCCGCCAGCCTACCCGCTGCCCTTTCTCAGGTTCCCACGGCTGAGAGTGGACGACAGAGACGCTAGGGCCTGATGGGTCTCCCAGGGTGGGGACCCCGGACCAGGCTCCATCATCATCATGACGCCCTAGCCCCAGCTCCCCAAAACTCCCCCAACACCCCTACTCGGGATGCTGACAAGGCGTATCGCTAACTGCTGCAGAGCCTGTCGCGGTCCGTCAGCCCGAGTGTGCACGCGCCATACGCACGCGCCCGGGGCGGGGGGGGTGAGGGGAGGGCTGATAAGTGGGCATTGTGGCATTTAGATGGATACAATCACAGCCTAAGAATCAATATGAGAATTCCTAGGAGTTACAAGAATGAAATATATTTTTCATTGATTTGTTGTTTTAAACCATTAAAAAGATGGGTAAGCGTGTTAGAGCAGAGTAAATACTCAGGGCGCTAAAAACACTACCATTTTCACGTTGTTGTACAAAATCAATCTCGCTGACATACACTTTCCAAGTAAAACCCCAAAAAGCAGTCGGCCTTCCTCAGGCCCGGGAGCGAGCATTCGAGGCAGAGCCGGAGGCCACGCACCACGGCCGCACAGCCTCGCCAGCCGCGCCCAGCCGTCCGAGGGCGCGGGCCTCGCCTACGGAGCCCGGCTCAGATTTACTCCCACGGTTGCTTTTAGAAAGAATCTTACAAATGCCCAAATCCCCTTTTTTGTTTAAATTGACCAAGTGGCACCCATTTGCCTGGAGCAGTAAGGCAGACAGGGCGGGAGCCATGAATCGATAGCGGGAAATGGAGAGGCTGAGGCTTCCGCGCGCGGAGTTCGGCCGCCGAGCTTGACATTATTGATTTTACCTAGTTCAGCTGGCCTTGTAATTAAAATGTAAATTTGAGAAAGAGATTATGTCCTGACAGAAATGGTAGGATTAAGAGGAAGATAAAAGCCCCTCGGTGAAAATTCAGAGAAAGAAATGAGCAAGAAAAAGCGCCGGCTTCCGCAGCCGTGTGGATTTAGACGTATCTGCCGCGGGTTCGCCTGCATTTAATTGAGAAAACAGTGGCGGAATATAAACCAATGTTATGAACTGACTCGCCCCGGCGCACTTCTGTGTTTGGAAACCTCCAGAGCCCCCGGGCCCGCCGGGGGTCACGGTGGGATTTAGGGTGGTGGCCAGGGCGGCCCCCGCGCCGGGGCACGGCTGTCTTGGGGATGTAGTTGACCCTGCGGCCCTGGCCAGTCTGGGTCCATCGCTGCCCAGGCCCTCCGCAGCCCACCTGTCTGCAAATGCAGATGGACGGCACGTGGCCCAGATCCACGTCAGCCGCTGGCATGACCTTCCAGGTTATGGACGGGATGCTGGGAGCCTCCCAGAGAAAAGGGGTGAGCCAGTGGCAGCAAGACCAACGGGGTCTCTGCCTCCCTCCCTGGGCTCCCAAGGCGCCCTCCACGGGGCCGGCGTGGTCGTGGGCACCAGGGTCTCGGGCCCTGCTGGCCTCAGGAGGAAGGGCACGTCAGGGGCCACAGGAGCACAGAAGACGCATCCCGCCTGCCTGCTGCTGGACAAACACCTCAGAGCTCAGCGGAGGACGTCTGCAGACTGTTGGGATCAGGACTATGTCAGTAGGGACAGCTTATCTCTGCTCTGTTGTGGCTGGGGCCCCAGCCGGCAACACCTGGAGGCAGGCTCACCCACTGTGGTGCCAGGGCTGGGCTGAGTCCAGGCGCGTGTCCTGTGAGCATGGCGGGCCCCTCTGCCATTCCTGGTTAGCACCTTGCCAGCGGGAATGGCGGCAGCCCCACCGTCCCTGCTGGGGGCCGTGGCCTCCGTGGCAGAATAGACGTGGCACAGACAAAGCGTTCTGCGGACTACAGCTGTGCTCACTGCTGTTATCAGAACTGGCCACCAAGCACGGCCCCAGGCCAGAGGCAAGCTCTCCCTTCTGCGGAAAGGGCTCAGTGCCCTCCAAGAAGGACGTGCTGAGGGCCAGGGCAAGTGTCTGCAGCTGGGAAGCCTCGGTGAGATGACTAGCTGAGGGTCAGTGTGGGGATTCCAGGCACTAGAGGCAGGGCCCAGGGCCTCAAAGCCTCTGCTGGGCACCCTGCCGGCCACCGGAGGCACTCAGGCAGGGGCTGCCTGTCGCCAGAATCCTCCACTGTAGAAACCTGGAGAAGTGACCACACTGAGTGGGCTGTTCCCTGGCAATCCTGCCCCCACTGCCCACTGTCTCAGCCTGAGCACAGGAGGGCGGTCTCCAGCCTGGGCATGCACGGGAGGGCGGTCACTGCCCCTAACAGCCTTAGGCAACCCCCAGGTACCTTGTAGGTATAGGTGAGGCCTCTGGCCACAGGGAGCCCCTGCTCCGGGGGGGGGGACGGCAGCATAAACCGGGGATGGCAGAAGGCCATTTCAGGCACAGAAGAACGAAGGGCAGGAGGGTTGCCCAGTGGTCAGAGGAAGACCCAAAAGCTAAGAAGTGAAGGCCTGCATGGCTGGAGCAGAGGACGAGGCACGCAGGCGGGCCCTGGCGGGCAGGGAGCAGGGGCAGGTCGCCACTGCTTCCGTGTCCACGCTGGAGCCTGGGGAGAGGTCTCCGGGCTGGCGGAGGGCAAGCAGGAGACGAACCGGGGCTGCACGAACGGCAGGCATCAGGTCTGGACGTGCTACTTTCGCGTGATGCCCCTACTGGGCCACGGCACCACCCCCAAGCTGCCCATCATCTAAACTCTGTTCACGAATTCACGTTTCACCTTACACCGGCCTGTTTTTTCACAAAAGCCATGGGTCTTGTTTTTACTTGCCTCCTCTGTGTGTGCTGGGTAGATCCCGAGAGCACACACCCCTTCTCGCCAGACAGCCACCACCTGGGATGCAGACGGGAAAGAAGGAGACCCCAGACAAGGAAGACCAGTCACAGTTGGGCCTTCACATCCCAAGGAGCAACCGTCCTCCACCACGAGCTGCAGAGGTGTCCTGGGCCAGATGCGGAGTCCGTGACTAGGCAGACGGTAAAGCAGGGACGCCCCAGCCAGCGGGACCTGGGGACCAAGGAGCCTGGAGAGTGGCCACCAGTCTCCCACCACCTCGGAGTCAAACCGCACACCCACAGCACTCTCCCCGGGGCACAGGAGCCGTGCGAGCTCCCTCTCTGCTCTGGGGTGCCCACCCCACTCCTGGACTCGCTCCCCAGTGCTGAGACTTATGTGTCCCCAGGGGCTGCCCCTGGTGTGGTGCCGGCCTGGCTGTGCCCACTGAATGCACGCTGGGGCCTGCCCGCCACAGGGAGGCAGGAGCCCATTGTGGGGCAGGCCTCGGGGAGAAGCCCCGGACAGAGAGGAGCCAGGGCACAAAAGGAGAACTGCGTGATTTTCAGTGACAGATCTGCACTGTGAGCAGACAGCGTGCCCAACAAGGCTGGCTCCCCTGCTCAGGGGGCCCCAGACCCCAGATGTGAGGTCACGCCCCAGGGGTCAGCATCCTTAACAGGACCCCGCCCACCCCAGCTACACTCACCGTACTCGGGTCGCAGGTGGTCAGGGATGCAGGCCTCATACCCCTCCTTCTCTGGGACCTCGACAAAGTCCCCGTCGTCCTCGTCCTCGTCCCTGTCCCCTGGGGCTGCCACCTGTGGAAACACCCCCAGACCTGCATATGAGCACAACACAGAGGCCCAGAGGTTCCCAGTCCTGCCTGTGCGGAGACCGTTCTCCGGGCTGGGTCGAGCGTGGGTTGTGCAGCAGCACTGAAGACCGAAGATCATCTCTAGGCCTGGCCCCACCCCCGAGCTCAAGCCAGATCTGCAGTTCCGCGTCCATGCCACATATGAACCTGCCCCAGCGCCTGGCGCCCCTTGAAACGCATGGGAGAGGCATGGGAGTAGGTGTGTTTCCAGAGCCCAGGGAAACCGATTTCACCCAGCGAGAGGCAGGGTCACCCCTCCCTCCAGGCCAAAGCGTCTGTCCGTTCTCAGGGCAGCTCTGGGGATGTTGGTGTGATCACAGCACTTCTGGAATATTCTGTCCTTAAGAATAACTGTTAAAATGTCCCAAAATAACAGTTTCCTTTGGATGAGGCCCCCTTCCCCACCCAGGTCAGTGTGGTGAGGGGCCCATCTGGTGGCTGCCTCCGCCCTAGCCTGAACTGCATGGGGCCGGGTTCCTTTCTACAAGACCCGGACCCTCTGCCCCCACCCCGCTGGCTGGGCAGCGCCAGGCCTGTCCGTGCAGGTCCTCCACGAAGCAGGGGTTGGGGCCGCCACACGCTGGGGGAGTCGGGCTTCTACAGTTGGCCCCACATTCTCAGTGACCCCACAGCCCTAGGACAGGACCTGAGGGAGAGCAAACCCCACGGGATCGGTTCTTCCCGAGATGGTCACAGCAGGGAGGAACCAGGAGCGCCCATGCCACAGCCGACCGCCCCTGAGCACTCGGGGGCCCGCCCAGCCAGACCGGGGAACGGACCCTGCACCACAGACAATTTCAATCCCACTGAAGGAAACATCCAGGACGGAGACTCCTGTCAGATAAACACCGACTACCGGGGCAAACTCCGCAGGACCTTGTGACACACGGCTTCACTTCCGAAATCTTTCTCCACAGCACACCTCAGAGGCACCGTCGAGGCCAGTAGGGAGGATGGAGAGCCTGGGTGAGACCCAGGGCAGGAGGCCACACAGGCTCAGCTGAGTCACAGACGCCGGAAGCCCCCCCACAGCTGCCTGTCACCGCAGAGTGGCCTGCCATACCTGCGGCCCGGCCTGGGACGCCCGCCCCCAAGAAGCATAATCAGATGCAAATGCACTGTGTTTGGGTACAACCCACGGCCGTGCATCTGGGCAGCACGGGAGACATTAATCATCGGAAACTGTAATTTTTTGTTATCAGTCTAACACTGATCAAAAGGGAAGCCTGTCTCCACCACTGACCTGTGAAACGTCCCAATTATACTCTTTGGAAATGACAGGGGCACTTAGCTCCCGAGCGGGGCAAATGACGGCGATCAATCACGTTTGAATAACAATGAGCCGCGGACCTGAAAATTATTTTTGTATAGAATCTACCCAGGAATTTATGAAAGGTGGAAAGCAGCCCAAGGTTTTAGGGCATTACGGTTCTCGGCTAGTGCAGTGCGTATCAAACACTAAACAGAATTTATGTGTTTTAATTTTCTAAAAGGTAGATGTGGGCTGGGTGCTACAATGCATAACAGAGAGCACCGGATTTTAAATATGGGGGTCATTTTCATAAAATACTATGCTTACCGCTCACACCCTTCAATTTCACCAGGGACTTTTACTAAATTTTCATTTCCTAAAAAATATTCAGCTGCTTAGCTAACTATTAGGACTTACACCCTTTCTCCCCAACTAAAACCGTTTATTCCCGTGATGAAATACGGAGCCCTGGGCTGCTCTTTGTTCTTAAATTAGCACTGATCACGCCATGCCAGGCCGCACCCACCTCCAGGAGGACCCACCAGAGCAAGAGCTGCCCCCTCAGTGTCCCCGCAGCTGGGGCGCTGCCCTCTGCAGCAACCCACTTGTGCATGTGACCGGTGAGCTCTCCAGCCGCGGGTGGCCCCCTGGAACTGCAGGGACGCCGGGGCCGGAGACGGACTTTGCTGCTAATACCGAATCCACAAATCCATGCTCGAAAGCCTCCAAGTGCAACGTGGAGCTCCCAGGGCTGCATCGGCTCTCTGAAACCCCTGAGCACCGGGGGAAGGGCAATGACATCTACTGTCCAGAGGCCGAGGCACCCCCACGACCAGGCACAGTCACCACTGCAGTGACGCCTGTGTGACAGGCTGCAGGGCCTCACGCCAAACGCCAGCTCAGCGAACAGGAACACCACCAGCAGCCAGCCCAGAAAGCCCTAAGACCCCGGCAAAACAGCACGGCCTGGGGAAACTGAGGCCGGCAGGAAGGAGCCAGTCCCGGGGTGGGACAGGGAGGTGGCCACCTGTCCTCAAGGTCAAAAGTCACGGACTGGCCAGAACCCAGCCCTGAGGGAGGCAAGGCAATGGGCAGGGGGTGGAGCAGGGGTGTGTGGACGCCCTGAGGATCCTGGGAAGGAAGGAGATCACACCGAGGAAGCGACTGGCTGAAGGTGGGTGGTCCTCAAAATGGGGTCGACTCATGAACTGTCCTCATTTTGCAGCTCCTCACCTCACCCCTGCCGTGTCCGGGCTGTGCACCCACCTTCTCTAACAGGTGGAAGCCCCAGGCAGGCAGTCAGAGCCCTGTGGCCCACCGGAGGCCTCCCGCACCAGGTGGCCCTTTGGGAGACGCTAGGCAGCCAGCGGGGAGGCACAGAGGAGGGCCACGGGCCTTCCGCCGGTTTCATACAAACGGATTTGCACCCACCGTTAAGAGGATTTAGAAAAATGAGCCTCTGGGATCATAATTAAACAAGCAATAAAATGGCTAAAATATACAACACAATCAGCTTACAGCAGTGGGGGTATCAGGGTTACTGATTATTTGAGGAGGAACAGGAAGAGCGACCTGGCTCTGGGAGCAGGTCTGCCCGCCAAACGCACGCCCGAGATGCAGCTGGGACCGTTAAATAAATTTTGTACGATCTAATTAACTCGGTGCGCAATCTCAATTACTTTTCACCCAAGAAATCACTTTTGTTCAGTTTTATGTGTGTCTGTTTCCCTTTTAAAAAAAAAAAAAATGATGTAAGGCCTCGTCAGACAAGTGAGCTCCAAACTGCATTTGTCTTTCAGCGGCTTGATGGCCATGCATTTAAAACCCCATTCTATCTTATAAACTAAAAATTAAACGTGCTCAGCTGTGATGGTCCTCGTTGCATCTGCTATTTATATGCTAATGCCCTCCCTGGAAGGCCGTGCAAATTGCCCAGCCAGGCCAATATCTCATGCGCATCTCCAGCGGCTGGGGACGCCTTCAGAGGGCAGAGGATGTGGGGCCCGGGGCTGACCAGGGCAAGCAGGAGGGAACAGGAACCCCCGGGCACCACCACCCTGGCCATGCAAGACCCGCGTGGACGCAGACGAGGCCGCGGAGTGCATGGTCCCCTGATCGGGGGGAGCGGAGCTCGTGCAGATCGGTGTCACCGAGTTCCAGAGTGACCGCAGCCCCTTCTTGTCTGACCCAAATCGGCATGGGATGAGGTTCTCACCTTGGAAACTGCCTGCCGGCGGTGCAAGAAAGCACGCTGCGGGCCAACAAGACACCTAGACGTCCATTTCCAGGCCAAGGCTGGGCCAAAAGCTCTGCTGGGTGTGGGCGCATCCGTCACCCAACATAACCCAGCACAGGTAGTGACCCAGGAGCCACAGGAGGTACCTCGAGCGACTGCGGGGCTGTGGTGCCGACGGGCACCGTCTCCTCCACGGCAGCCACCCTGGGGAGGCCAGCGATCAGGGGCCAGCCAGCCCATGTGAGCGGCTGAGCAGCTGGACAGGACACGCTCTCACCTGGGCCACCTGACAGCACAGCCCATGGAATGCACAGGGCGTCCTGGTTAGAGCGAGCCATTTCCCCAGTTCTCACCACCCAAGGAAGAGGCAGCCACACAAGAACAGGAAAACCCGCTGTGCGTGCTCTCCTCCCTCAGCCCAACCTTCACAGGCAAAACACGGGGCCAGGGCTCTTGGAGGCCAAGGCTCACACAACCTACCCCCAGACTCAGTCTTCCCACCTGCGTAATGGGGTAGTGACATAATCCCCGTCGTAGGGCCTCTTGTAGAATCAAAGAGATGATACATGAAGGAGTTCAGGAGCAAGGGGTGTGCAGCAGCGTAGGGAGAGCCAGGCGTGGCGTGGCGAGGTGTGGCTGGGCTGCTGGGCCCCAGGGTGCAGGGGAAAGGGACGGCCCTGAGTACTGGGGAGCCTAGTGTGCTCTCCCAGCCCCGGTGAGAAGAGCGGAATGCACGAGGACCCCTCCCCCGGTGGCTCCCGGCCGGGCAGCCACATGGCCTTCAGCGTGATGTGATGGAGGGAGCCTCGTCTCTCCGGGAAGGTTGTTTACTGGCCCTGCCGAGCACAAGGTCCCGACTGCACTGATTTAGTTTCCCTGCCTCCCTGGGGTGCCTGACTCGTTCAACATTTCATTCTGGGGCTTCCTGCTCTGTCCTTTTCACCTACAGGAAGCCGGGGCTCCTGAGGCATAGACAATGCGTTGGACACAATGGCAGCAAGAGCATCCAGGGCCCCAGCCCGAGGCCGGAGAAGGCCCGTTGCAGGGGAGGCCGCTCTGGGCAGGCAGCCAGCAGCCGGCTCGGAAGGAAAGCCTCCCAGAGCCACGCGGGGTGATGTCTGCTTTTGGACCAAGTGACATGTGCTCGCTGTCCGGACCCTGTGGCCGCTGCATCAGACTGGTGATCGGTGAGGACGAAAACACCCACACGAGTATTTTACCCACTTAAACCTACAACCCAGCCATAAAAAAAAAAAAAAACCCTGTTGATAGTTTATATAAATTGATGCTTGAAGTTAATTTTTTCAGACATATTAGTTGGTAGGAAATTAATATTTTGTTAATTACACAATACAAAATAATTGGTGATCTTGACCACATAATTAAACCGCAGGCAATTTAAAAGTTTATAAAGGATTTTTATCAGTGTAACGAATGTAGCAGGCACGGTTATTACGCCTCTCCCACAGCAGCAGGACCAGAAACTAAATCTACCAAATGATGCCCCCCATTGATCTGCTGGAGATTTATCCCTAGCTGCTTCCAAACAGAACAGAGACACACTCTATAAAACAAACAGCTAAACAGATTTAAACTGGCTTAAATATTTCTCAAAGACCGAACCTCTATGTCAAAAGGAAAACAATATATAGAAACCAACAGCAGCACAAAACCACCTTCACGCCCACCCGAAGGGCTCGTTCCCAGCTGGGCTCCTGACTCCTCCCCAGCATCGCGCCAGCCAGGAGCCCTGTGTTTGTTCTCGTCTCTGACACATCTGTCAGAAGTTCTAGAACACCGGAATCCCACGTTCCCGAATTAGCATCCCCAGCTCGGCCTGCTGTGCACGCGGTGAGGAGGCCGAGCCCCTGCCAGGTGGGGAAACGCTAAGGCACACGATTTAAAGCCCCATCCGTTTTACTGAGCGGAGAGCAACTCGTTCGTAATTTCTAACGACCACAGTGGCTCCCGCAGCCACCCGCCCTGCGCGAGTGAGCGGGAGCAGATGTGCAGATAGGGGCGCGTCTATTCTGGGAAGCGGCGCTCACCTGAGCGGGGCACTGCCACTCAGCCACTCGAGCCCCAATCACTTCATCTCCGGCGCCCCCGCCCGCCAGCGCCCGTGAGCACAATCTCCAAGGATTTCGGAGCAATGCCCTTTTTAAATCAGTTTGTGGAGAAGCGTCTGGCAAGCGCCCGTTCGGCTGACAGAGGCAGTGACGCTCCCTTCCCGCTGAGGCCGCACCGCCTTCCACAGGCAGCTCCAGCCCACAGGTGACCTGCGAGTCTGGGTCCCCGTGAGCCCTGCTGTCCCCGTGCGGGGGGGGGGGTGGGGTGGCGGCAGGGCCCCTTCAGCCACAGCTGCTCCTCCGGGTTGGCCTCCACCCACCCTCAGCACCCTCACGGCTGCTGTGCCCCCATGGCTCCGTGACCGGACAGCTCCCGCCCTGGGCAGCATGGAGCTGACCCCACCAGATGCTCCCTCGGATGCCTAGGGGCAGTGCCGGGAGCCCCCAAACAGCCCAGGCACAGTCAAGGCACTGTCGGGGCGGCAGCAGCCACAGTACAACCCACAGGGCGCCCGGGGCAGGGCTCCTTCCGAACGGGGAGCCTGAGCCCCCTCGGTCTCCACCAGCCCCTGCGGCGTCTGGAGAGAGGCCCCACCCTGGCTGCTGCCTGCTGGCCGCCCTCGGCCTGGAGCCGGCCACGCAGGGCACCCTGTGCTTCCCACGTGGGGAGGCTGTGGCTTCCAGGGACACGCTGGTGCTCAAGCCCCAACCCAGCCACCGGCCTCACTGGACCCATTAGGAGACCTGCCCTTCCCCTGGGGGCCCTACAGCCACAAGGCAAGAAGGTTCTGCTGCCAGCTCTGGGCTCAAGCGTCCTGCCGGCCCCAGCACTGCTGTGGAACCCAGGCCTGGCGTGACGAGGTCATGCTGCCCAACCAGCCCTCACGGCTTCTGGGGCTCTCCCCAAAGCCCCAGCCGCCCTGAGGGTGCCTCCCCCAGCTCCTTCAGACACAGTGCAAGGCCCTGCTGGGGGGGGCTGGGCCTCAGGGCGCCATGAAGGGGGTACCCGGGGAAGCCAGTCCGGTTCCCCACAGCCCTCCCTGCTCTCAGGCCAGCCTCCGCTCTGACACCGTGACCCCGGGTCGTCTAACAACCTGGTGTGCTGGCACGAGCTCACCACATCACCTCTCTTCTGAGACCAAAAAGAACCTTCCTTCGTTGTTAAAAAAAGCACCTTGGTCAAAATTCAGGAAACTAACTTCTTAGTAGTCTCACACCCCCGAAGCAAGGCTCTATGAGGAATCTCGCGCCCAAAGAAACCCCGCTAGGGCATGAGCCAGCAAAGGCGAGATTCCTGCTCCCTGGAGAACTTTCCTCAGAGGCCACCGCTTTGCGGGAGAAAGGCAAGACCGCCCTCTGCTGGTCCCCAGGGGCCCCACACCCTGCACCTGGAGGACAGCCAGTGGGGCTGCCGCTCAGAAACTCACACCAGGGCAGCGGCCCTGCGACAGGTGTCCAGTGGCCCTGGAGGGGTCAAGGTCACTAAGTGCCAAGACCCAGGGTGTCAGCCACTGTCCGTCCTAGGTCTGAGTGGCTCCGAACCTGGTCTCTTCTCTTCCTCCCACCCCAGAGCACCTGCTGGAAACCGTTACATTCACCCAGAGCCAGGGTCCAACACCCTGGCAGAGAGGTGCACTCCAGATTTGCTTTCTCGCTTCTGACAGGGTGGCGGCTACGCTGACCCCTGCCGTAGTCCAGCTCTGGCTGCCCTGCCCTGCTGGTAGGCCCCCGGGACAGCTGCAGGGGATGCGGCCCTCAAGTCCATCTCGGACATTGAGGTCTAGGTCCTGGCACAGGCCACGGGAGGGGGGCCCCGAAGTCGCCCAGTGTCCCAGGAGCTGATGGACTTCACCCGTGCCCCATCAACAGGTGTGGGCCTGTCCCTGCTCCACAACCTCGCCTGGGGACGCAGCACTCAAGGAGACCAGCCTCCCCCTCCCACGCCACATGGTGCCTGTGAGGTGCCACACAACCAGCCTCCCCCGGCGGGGCGCCAGGCCACATGTTCACCCCGCCTCGCCACCCGGGAGACCCTCTGTAGGGCCCTGCTTGGGACCACGGCATCCACCTCCCCAGGCCAGGGACGCGACCTTCTCCATAAGCCTGAGGCCAAGTCCCGATTCTCTGTCTGCCACAGGCACCCTAACACCGAGTGTCCTTGGCCACAGTGCAGGAGGATGGGACGAGACCTGAAGCCCAGAAGACCGTCAGCAGTTCACGGGAGGCTCAGGGCACAGCAGTGCGGCGGGCTGGCCTGGGTCTCAGCTCAGCCCACGGCCGCCGCCTCCTCCTCCTCCAGGGCCCTGGGATCTCCCTCCCAACTAGAACCTTCTGCCTCCTACCCCAGCTCCGTCACGCCATCCTGCCCTGGACCCTGTCCCAGCCCTCCATCCACGGGGAGGCCGGCACTGTGCTCTCTGGCCCCCCAAGCCGAAGCTTCCGTTTCGGGAAAGGAGCTCCCAGGGAGTTAAGAACCAGAATATTTCTGAGCCCCAGTGACTCTTGCTGACTCACAAAACAGCTCCGAGGGGAGGTCTCCTCGCTGTCACCTCCCCCGAGCCCACTGGCGGCACCCACCTCCCTCCGGCGTCCGTCCTCCGGCTTGATGTCCAGCTCTCCCGATCGCCTCAGGGCGGTTTCCAGCTCCGCCTTCAGGTGGATGGCAGCTTCTAAGTGCCCACCGTGGATCTCTGCACGGGTGAACAGCTGCCAACGAGGGGGCACATCACTCGGGCGGGCCAGGGCGCCCTCCCCACCCCCGCCGTCACGTCACCCTCTGCACAGCCCGCAGCTCCCTGACTCTGCCCCAGCACTCCCAGCACGCGAGGACCTTACCTGGACCCAGGAGCACACAGCTGGCAGGAACTTGTACTGGATAAGCTTGAGCGCGTCCCGGGCCGAGTGGATGACGGCGCGGTTGTCCTCGTCCTCGCGCACCCTCAGGCTGTCTGGAACAAAGCACACGGGGTCACTGGAGGAGCGAGGGCAGGTCCCCCAGCCCCACGGAGGGACCACCTGCCTGCCGCCCATCATGCCAGGTTCTGCCCAGGACCTCATACCTCATGCCCCAGAAACAGATTTACGACTCGAACGTTCCGATTTTGGTGGAGACCATGTTAGCCTGACCCTGAGTCCTCCCTCCCCACCAGAGCTCGAGACCCCACACAGTATTCTCAGACGACAAACCCCAGCCCATTCACCGAGCCCGGGGAAACCTGGAGCCCCCTCCCCTTAACGCCCACACCACTGCTGTTCCGCGGCCGTCCCTTCGTGTCCTGCCACCCCAGCCTGTCTTCAGCCAAGCACCCCCATCTACAGCACGTGACCGGCTTCCCCCAACCCAGCCAGATAGCCATTAGTTCCCTGGGCTGGTGGGACCCAAGGTGCCTGGGGGTACACCTTGACCACCCTTCCTCTGTGAACACCCCTAAAGGGCCCCCAAACCACCCGCACCCCACACGGTGCTGGGCCACGTGGGGCCCTGCGCCTCACACCTGCATCATCACGAACACGGTGAGAAGTTGCTGTCCGACCACGTTTTCCTCCAAGCCAGAGTGGGGGCGGCCTGATCCCTGAGGGTCACCCTCTGATCCCGATGGGCCTGGAACCAGGCACTGCAGCCTCCCCAAGGGCTCCCCAGTCCCTTGGACAATCACGCCTGACCTTGCTGCCACACCTGCCCATCACAAGAAGGACCTCGGGGTGGAGCCACCGACCCCAAGCCTCAGTCAGCCCTCACTCCAGCCTTGGAGTTCCTGCCCTGCTCAGGGTCCCGAGAAGCCTGGGCTCTCACCAGCGTCCCTAGGGCCCATGGCTGAGGGTAGAGAGCCCTGGCCAGCCAGCAGGAGCTGGCGGTTACCTGATGAGAGCTCCACATCCAGCGTGTACTTGTGGGAGCCCAGTCCGTGGCGCCGCACAAACCCTTCGTCGTCGCTGTCGCTGTCTTCCTCCTCCTCCTGCTCATCGGCCCCCGTGGCAGCTGGGGGTGGCCCTTCCCTACCGCCAGCTCCTGGGTGGCGGGTGCAGGCAAGCAGGGTCTTGCTACAGCAGGGCTGCTCCTCGTCCCCACGGTTCATGGCACTGGCCTGGCAAAGGGCACTCTGCTCAGACACATCGAGGCCCGCCCAGGGCAGCGAGGCCCCCAGGCCTGTGGCAAAGTCCAGTGGCACCAGCAGCCTGAAGCAGCTCTCCACCTCCGTGAGGCAGCGCCGGATTTCCTCGGACATTTCTGCAGACACAGGTACCGCCTGTTGGGTCCTGCCAGCACAACCGCACCACTCCCCCAGGGCAGGGTCCAGGATCAAAGGGAGGGCCACATTCCATTAGCAGGTGGGCCCCAGTGGCGGGTGGGCTGGGTGGCGATGTGTTACTTGGGAGTGCAGGCTGCCTGAACTCGCGCCTCCTCCTTCCCCCCAACAGAGGCAGGTGCTCTGGGTGCACGGAGGCTTTGTGATCGTTTAGAAATCACCAGCTCAGCAGCACAAGGCCACCCTCTGGGATGTCCTGGGAAACACCCTCAGGTCTGGACTTCTGCCGCGAGGTCACTGGTGCCCCGGGACTACCAAGTGGGATGTGCCACCATGGACAGAGCTTCTGGAAAAATGAGCCCAGCAGAGAGCCATCAGGACGCACACCGCTTCCCAGTCCTCCATTCAGAGCACATCTCGACCATTCCACTCTGGCCGTCCGCTTCCTGGCAGGGATCTCCCTGGGGCTGGCCAGCACCCTCCTCGGGGGCCAGAGGCCTGCTTCCAGCCTCCTCCGAGGCCAGGCACCCGAGAAGTGCCTTCAGCTGGGGCCTGGCCCCCAAGTTCCTCTCACCCTGGCTGCCCCTCACGGAAAGGGCCAACCGCTCAGAAGGGTCAGGTTTGGGCAGTGGGGGTGCTGGCAAGAGCAAACTGGGGCCATGAGAGGAACAGGCACATCTCCCTGCTTCCCCCAGCCAGACGACCTTCACGGAAGCACAGTGCCCACGCGGCACCACCAGGGGGCGCGGGAGAGCAGTGGCCGCCCAGAGGTTCCTGACGACAGGGCTGGGGTCTGCCCACCCGTGGCCCCCAAGGCGGGTGGGCTGCACAAAGCCCTAGTAAGATGCAGCGGGCAGGGCGCCCTCAGGCCTGATAACTCACTCACCCTCCATCTCCCTGATGGCCCGCTCAGACCGCTCCCTGCGGATTCTATCCAAGCGCTCCTGCTTCTCCTCCTGCCGCTTCCTTTCTGCCAGAGTCCGCGCGCTCAAGTCCTGAAAATCCACCTGGGAAATTGAAGTGGACGTGAGACCTGACTGCACAGAACACAAGGAACATAAGTCAGACACAGGCCTAGAAGAAGACGTGGCGGCACAAGCACACAGCCAGACCCTCTAGGTCCCTGGGGTCCAGTGCTTCCAAACATGAGGAAACACACTTGACAGCAACGATCGATCCTGGGCCAAGGCACAGCCAGCAGATCTTCCAGAAAGCAGCATGCTGCTACGAGGAGTGTGGAGGGGAGGCTGCTCGCCCCACCCAGGGGCCTGGGAACACCCCGGACGTGCAGTGCCAGACAGCATGCTCAGGCTGCAACGGGGACCGGCCAGCTGCACCAGGCAGGGCCTGAGCTGCTGGGACAGGAGGGCAGAGGCAGCAGCAGCCAATCCTGGCGGGTCTCACACATCTAGGATCACCAGAGCCCACAGCACACCCAGGAAGGACTCAACTCCTGGACACAGAACAGGGCCGTGCCTGAGAAGCCGACCTCTCCCTCGTTTCAGCTTTCTGTGGAAGTCAGGACCAGAGGCCCAGCTCCCTCCACATGTCCTCCTCCCAGAGCTGCTGCCCCACTCCCAGGTGCACCCCCCAGCACTGGCTGGCTGCTGAGAGGCCAGGCACGTCTGTCCACCAATGCGGCACAGGGCACGGCCTGCCCACCTGTTTGCTGTGTCTTAAGAAGTGGTAGCCCAAGGCGAGCTTCTTGTAGGCTGCACCGTACTTGTCGTGCCACCCTTGGACAGCCCGGGTGGCAGCCTGCCGCAGCCTCTGGGCCACCTCCCTGGGGGGCGGCAGGGGCTGCTCGTGGTCGGTGCCCAGTGTGAGCTCCAGAAACTCCTGGAAGTTGGAAACGACCAGCATCCTGAACTGGTGGGACCGGGCGAAGAGCTCGTCTATGGCCTGGAACGCAGAGAGGCGGATCTCGGCATGGTCCTGGCTCAGCTGCGCTGTGAGCAGGTGGTAGGCATGGCTGAGCTGCTCCTCTGAGGACCTAGAGACACCCGTCGTCCCTGCTGAGTGCCCAGTGCTCTGCGTGCGCAGCATGCAAGGCAGCAGGGACGCCCCCTCCCCCGCCCCTTCGTCCAGAGCAGGTTGGATCAGCGGCCCTCGGGTCCCTGCCTGTCTCTGTATGACCCACAAGCAAGAAAGGTTTTTACGTTTTTTAATGGCTGCAACAAACCAAACGAATTATACTTCATGACGTGTGAAAATCATGAAAGCCAGCGTCAGCACCCGTCAAGTTTTATTGGGACACAAGCACGGCCGGCCCTTAGCTCCCATTACTGTCCACAGCTGAGCGCTCGGTCACCGCAGAGACTTACAGCCTGCAAAGCCTCAAGGAGTCACCATCTGACCCGTCAGAGAACATCAGACCCTGGCCCCCAGCCTCCTCTGCAGGCACGGTGATGGGACCAAAGCAAAAGCGAAAGGACCCGCCCTCTGAAGAGCCGCACACACCCTGCTTCCTCCTGTGTCCTCCTGTCCCCCACCCCTTCTCTGCAAAAGATGACGCTGCTGTTCTGGGGTGTTCTGGGCGTATGGTGAAACCTGATCTGGCCTGAATTTTTTTTTTGTCAAAACCTAAAGACTCCATTACTTAAAGTCACTTAAATTTTCCTGTTTTGTAAATACAGGACAAGGACAATCAGCAAATCTTGACTTATGCTCAACAGGTCCCAGATGACACCGCCTTTAAAGTGTTCATGCTGCACACACTCCACCCCTCTCTGGACCCATGCCCCACAAGGTGACCGCCTGCCAGAGCTGGGCCTGCAGGGTCCTGGGAAAACATCCTGGCCCGTTTCTTCCCTGCACAGAGAGGCTACGGTGGGGGCAGGCAGGGCAGGGCTGAGACACATGCAGGTGGTGGAAGGCCTGACCCTAGGGCAAGCCCCACAATCTCCCAGGGGCGTCTCGGACTTGCTGAGCCAGCCAATTGGTGTGAAATGCTGAACCTTAAGACATACTTGCAAATCTTCTTCAGTTCCTTCATTTTCTCAGGATTCAGTTGGGGTTCTCCCGAAGTCGTGAGCCCTTCTACCAGCTTGGACAGTTTCTGATCCATATCTAGAAATATGTGCAGCAGACGCGAAATGACCACCTAGCCTTCAAGATTTGTTAACCATTTCCTGAGCTCACTGTGTCCTGGGCATTCCAGGGGACTACAGGGCTGGCCCCTCCAGCCCCTGCCTCTGATGTGACCTGGATGCGGAAATACAATGATTCAGATGATATTCTGGGCACAGCATTTTTGGTGATAAACTAGGAAAAGCACAACAACAAAATACTAACTCTGGAGCTCTACAGTCCCACACGTGGGCGATACCTCAGCAACACTAGAAGGAACACAACTGCCTAAATAAAATTTAAATGAGCTTTCCCAAGTGTGACGGTAGCACCTTCTCCCTTCACCACATGGCTCATTCGCATCCACAGAGCACTGCAGAGAGCCCGTGGCTGCACTCGCTCATACTTGCACCCAAAGCCCCAAAGGCACATCAGCCCAAACCCCCGCGCTGAGCACACAGAAGGTTTGCAGGAAGGAGAAGGAAGGGCGAGGTCGAAGGCCTGGGAGGTCAGTCACTCAGCATGAGCCGAGACTGGGGGCAGCATGGGTACCAGGCCAGCTGCGGGGCTGTTTTATTTGGTAGAAGGAGGGACCAGGCCCAGCAGACATACACGGACTCTGCAGCGAAGCTTGTCACTGACACCAACTCAATACACACTTGGCGGAGGCAGGGAGCTGCTCACCTGAGCACCCTCCCAGCATCCCCCACTGACCATGGATCCCTCCAGGTGGACTTTGCCGGAGTTCCTAAGCCCAGGGCACCATGGCCACACCAGGCAGAAGTCGGGGTGTCCCAGCGAGGAGGAGAATGCAGTGACCAGGGAGGAGGAAGCATCCAGGAAGGGGGAGGGAGCAGTGTCCTAGGAAGGACAGTGTGTGGGGAGGGGACAGTATGAGAGGAAAAAAGGGAAGAGGATGAAGGGGAAGAGGAGGAAGATGGATTGGTGTCCCAGGGAGGGGGAGGCGGGATGGTGTCCTGGGGAGGAGGAGGAGTAAGACGAAGAAGGCTGGGGTTCCTGATAGGAGGGAGAGGAGGAGGGGGAGGGATGGTGTCCTGGGGAGGAGGAGGGGCGGTGTCCCGGGAAGAAAGCAGGGAAAGGAGGGGCGCGTCCTGGAGAGAAGGAGGTAATCAGTCCCGGGGACGAGGCCGGGCCTCAGAACCCCGTCCCGGCCGCAGCCCCTGCCCGGCATCGCGACGACCGCGACACCTACCGCGCCCCAGGCCGCTCGCCTCTCCCCTCCCCTTCCGGCGGAGAACCCGCCCCTACCACGTGCCCCAATTCGCCGCAGTCATTGGCTCGCCC
>NC_048228.1:109915185-109916235 GCF_002007445.2 Ailuropoda melanoleuca
AGGGGGGTGGATGGGGGAGGAGGAGGGGCGGTGTCCCGGGAAGAAAGCAGGGAAAGGAGGGGCGCGTCCTGGAGAGAAGGAGGTAATCAGTCCCGGGGACGAGGCCGGGCCTCAGAACCCCGTCCCGGCCGCAGCCCCTGCCCGGCATCGCGACGACCGCGACACCTACCGCGCCCCAGGCCGCTCGCCTCTCCCCTCCCCTTCCGGCGGAGAACCCGCCCCTACCACGTGCCCCAATTCGCCGCAGTCATTGGCTCGCCCTGGCACGGGCGGTGCGGGGACGAAGGTCAGCGCGGCGACGACCGCACCTAGGCGCAACGCGACAGCCGTCACCTTAGCCCACCCTTTTCGGCGGGGGCCTCGCGGCCTCCTGTCACGTGGCCTCGAGCACAGCAGCGAGTGGCTCGCCCTGACCCCGGACGCGCGAGCGCCGGGGCGGGGCCGAGGTTTGCGTGGTGACGCAAGCGCGCTCCCGGAGGGTCGGGGCGGCCGAGGCGGGCGAAAAAAAGGAAACGGGCGGGCGCAGCAAGTCCTTAAAGGGGCCGCGTGCCCGGGTGCTGGGGCGAGGCGGGGCGGGCCCGAGGGGTGGGATCCTGGTCTCCACGCCGCGGTCGCCCAGGAGTGTGCGATCCCCGGGCCCCTACCACAGCGACAGGCAGGCCGGGATGGCCCGGGTGGGAGCCGGTGCGCGCTTCTCCCGGGGACGCCGGAGACCCCTCCTCCACGAGCCGCCCCGAGCACCCGCTGCCCGCTGCCCGGAGGGCCGAGGAGGAGGTGGCGGGGGTCCCGTAGGGCCGGGGTCGTGACAGGGCCCCCACGACGTTCGGTGTTCGGTGACAGAAAAGGGGTCCCTGCCGGCACGCGGTTGGACCCCCGCGGGCGTCCGCCCGGCCCCCGGAGGCGCTCAGCTCGGGGAACCGTCGCCGTGCGGACGGGCACCCTCCGGGCACGGGCCTGAAGCTCGCCAGGCCTCGCGCTTCCCCGGGACGGTCCTCTCCGCGGCCCCGACCCGCGCACACCCACCGGGCGAGCAGGGCGGGGGGGGGGGGG